>NC_041387.1:120835553-120866519 GCF_002162155.2 Triticum dicoccoides
GATTCGCCCCCCTGACTGCTGGGACCCACCAGCTACATCTTCTTACGCAAGGTAGTGCATCCGGGCAAAAAAAACGATTCTCCCCCCTGAGTGCCGGGACCCACCAGCTACATCTTCGCACGCAAGGAAGTGCGTCCGAAAAAAAACGATTCACCCCCCTGACTACTGGGACCCACCAGCTACATCTTCACACGCAAGGAAGTGCCTGACAGTTGGGACCCACCTGGTCGAAGCATACGTAGCGTTGTCATTCTGGTCACGAACGTGTACGTACATATATACTGGTGGATGTAGAGGCGCACACATGTCGTAGTAGAGGCGCGCACGTGTCATAGTAGAGGCGCGCACCTAGCATGTACACGTACGTACAGCGGCCATGGTGCAAGAAAGAAAATACGGCCAGATATGTGTACATATGGGCGGGGTCTCGAACGCCTACTCGCGCATATATACGTACGGCCAGGGCTCGTGTACATTGGCTGGGTCGGAACGGAGAAACAACGTCGTCGTCGTGTTCATGGGGAGGCCACGGAATGCGTCGTGTTCATCGGGAGGCAACGGATTGCTCGTGTTCATCTAGAGGCAACGGAACGCGTGGGAGCCAACCGGCTGGGTCGGAACGGAATGCGTGGTCGTGTTCATCGGGAGGGCTTGGACGGAACAGGCGATGGAAACCAGTCCTGGCGTACCGCAAAACAGAGGAAACGGACCTCCTACGGTCAAAACGGGGGTCCTGTTGATCAGGAGGGGTGTGGCGCACCGCAAAACGGAGGAAACGGACCTCCTACGGTCGAAACAGGGGTCCTGTTGATCGGGAGGGGTGTGGCGTACCGCAAAACGGACGAAACGGACCTCCTACAGTCGAAACGGGGGTCCTGTTCATCGGGAGGGGTGTGGCGTACCGCAAAACGGACGAAACGGACCTCCTATGATCGAAACGGGGGTCCTGTTCATCGGGATGGGTGTGGCGTACCGCAAAACGGGACTCCACGGGATACTGTTCATCTCCACCATCGACCTCTTCCAGCCTCCACAGGCTACCGTCGACCTCTTCCAGCCTCCACGGGCTACCGTCGACCTCTTCCAGCCTCCACGGGCTCCTGTTCATCCAGCCTCCACTGCGCGCTACTCCACCGGCTACTGTTCAATCACCCCTCCACGGGCACCCCTCCACGGTCTACTGTTCATCCAGCCCTCCACACCATGGGGGTCCTGTTCATCCACCCCTCCACGGGCACCCCTCCATCGTCTACTGTTCATCCAGCCCTCCACACCACGGGGTCCTGTTCATCCACCCCTCCACCGTCTACTATTCATCCAGCCCTCCACACCACGGGGTCCTGTTCATCCAGAGGCAATGCCACCGCGCACTGTTCATCCAAACCCCCTGCAACACTCACTATTCATCCAATCGATTGGCTTCAGTTAGCAGCAGTAGCGAAGGAATCGCTCGATCGGGTTCAGTAACGCGTAGCCTGCAGTGCAATCACTCGGGTTCAGTTAGAGCCCAACGCCTCGCTCGGGTTCAGTTAGAGCCAACGCCTCGCACACACGCGCATATGTGTACGAGAGAAACGCGCATCGCTCGGCCCCCGACCTCCCACCGTAACCGGCAACTCCAAGAAATTTTCCTCGCCCTCGCTTCTACCACGGCTTTTTCCGTCATGGACGACCCAAAGAATGTCATGCAGCTGCGTCTCCGGCCCGCCCAGGACGAAAAGCCAATTTTCTGTCATGATTTTTTGTCATAGAAGTAGGAGCCCACCACATCTATGATGATACCGGGTTTTGTCACAATTATCGTCATAGAAGTGTCATATGTATGACAGGAAAAAAAATCGTTTGGCCCAAAATGTCACGGATGTGTCTTTTTTTGTAGTGTGTAGAAGCCCTCCATGATCGATTCCCCCTCTGACGGAGCGCTAGAAAAGGCCCCAGGATGGGATGCCATGGGTACAGAAGGTTGCGGCAGTGGAAATAGGGTTTTGTCGTGCTCCTAGATGTTTTCAGGGTATAAGAGTATATATAGGCGAAGGAAGTCAGTCAGGGGAGCCACAAGGAGCCCATGAGGGTGGGGGGGGGGGCGCCGACCCCCCTGGGCGTGCCGTCCTCGTGGCCGCCTCGTTTCTTTCTTGATGTCCACTTCAAGTCTCCTGGATTGCGTTTGTTCCAAAAATAACTCTCCCGAAGGTTTCATTCCGTTTGGACTCCGTTTGATATTCCTTTTCTGTGAAACACTGAAATAGGCAAAATACAACAATTTGGACTGGGCCTCCGGTTAATAGGTTAGTCCCAAAAATAATATAAAAGTGCATAGTAAATCCCATTAAACATCCAAAATAGATAATATAATAGCATGGAACAATCAAAAATTATAGATACGTTGGAGACGTATCATTCACCCACGGTGTGTGTAGGCCCCCCAGCTCCTTCTTTACAGCACACACCGATCGATATGCCTCTCTAGCCAGGTGTGCCTACCACAAACACAAGCTTCCCCTCTTCTCTTATCACAGTCCATGCCTCACTTCCACCACTCTTTTCATCGTTCTCGTCCTCGCACACTGCTTCCCCCTCGATATAGTATGCCTCTTGCACCACCTCCTAGATGCATCCCTCTCTCTCTCTATCCTTCTACCCATGCCTTATTTGCTTCTAACACATACATGCATGTATACCAATCGATCTCCCTACATATACCTAGGTCGACTTTAACTATCCCCCCCCACCCATTGATCTACGTACTTCACAAGTTATGTCTCTCCTTTCTCCGATAAAGGACGATTGATCTTCCTATGTAGTTACAAGCAGCCATCCCCTCTCTTTTTGATATTGCAGGCGTGCCCTCTGTTTGTCTAGCAAGCCTCTCCCACCATTTGTTAGAAGCAACTCCACTACCACCCCCTCCAACACTCTAGATCTGTCTCTCTCCCAACCTTATTCCTCTCCTACACATATGCATGGATGTCGATCGATCTCCCTTAATACATAAGGTAGGCCTCTCTCCTCCTCCACACATATACCAGCCATTGTACCTCTATAGTTAATTAGGCCTCCCCCCACCACACACCGATAGTCGAGCGCTGTAGGTAGGTATCCATGCCACAGAGACAAACTACACCTGTCGCCTCTCACATTCCAGTAGGTCAGCCACTCTATATCTTTGACGCGGGCACACACAAATTCGATGGCACTCTTTATCGATCAATCGCACGCACACACACACATCATCCCTCTCTTCGATTCTATGGATACCTTAAGCCAATGATACCTCCACTCTCTTCTCGTGGATCGCCCCCTCTATATATATGATATATCCAGGACTCTACTTCACACACATTGCATATGTTACATTTTTTGATTGACCCCCCCCCCAAAACAGTCACGAACCCACACACTATATCTCTCTACGTGTGTATCTCTCTCACACAACCCCACGTAGCTGGTGTACTCATGCTTCATGCCCAGCCACACCCGCGCGGGTACACGGTGGAGCTCATTTCTGTACGAAATGGCAGTCCACATGCTAATTTGAACGTGTGTAGTGGTTGTTTACCTACGGAGGTCGTGTACCACATGTGCACGAAACAAAGTTCGACTTGATGCATTGGTGCATTATTTTTAAATAAAGTTATATTGCTCAATGGCACGTACACAAAATATAAAATGATTTTTATGGAGAAAAAGGTAGTCCACTCCACTATATACAATGGAGCTTGCCTGCCTAGGTTTGTCTCTCTTCAGAGTATCTCACACAAGGCCGCGGTGGCCTCTCTCTCTCTCACACTGTTGGTCACTGATCCGGCCACATCTCGTCCGTCGGCGGAAAGGGAGGATGTGCATCGTTTCTCCATTTGATGGTGCCGAGGCAGCACATTCCGATCTGTGGTACACGCCGTTCTCTAGAATCAAGCTTCGGCGCGGTAGGGCCTATGCCACCTGCTCGCTGCCATAGTATGGGCAGATCCCGCCTGCCGCCGCTCACCAAGTTACATCCCAATGATCCCCAGGTATCCCCTCCGGCCTTGCTCCACTGCCTGTCTTCCCACATCGCTGCAAGTGGAAAATCTTGCATGTTGATCTTCCATAGTTCTTTCCCAAAATGTAGCTTGTTCCACGTACTTTCCATATTGCAATCTCGTCCTCACACTGTTTTAGACAAACACAACAGTGTTGTTATCTTCCCTTAGGACAAGGAATATGCTTCTTTTTTGTCGTCGCATGTGTCATCAACTGTTATTGGCCAGTAATTGTTTCCTTTCTACCTCTTTTTTGCAAACAGGCTTATCCATTTCACCTTGTTGCTATTACGACCTTTTGGTGAACTGTACAAATCACTTTTTTCTTAAGAGTGTTTTGTGCAGTTGTACTAAAATGTCACACGGGCAACGTGTCTACATTTCAATGCAACTGCACAAATGGAGATTGGTTTTGCTCTATCCTCCTCATCCAACTCCGAGCCTAATCTTCTCCAACTAGTTAGTCTTAAGAGAGACTACAAAGGTGACCGGCTTCTATTTGTGTGTTTATTGTTTCATGAGGAGTCCTCTATTATCGTAATCACACTTAATATCTTTGGAACAGGGACGCTCAGCTCTGTTTTAGTGGAACCACACAAATTGATCGGAATGTTGCATGCTCCAGGCAACTACTTTTTTCCCAACATGCCTTGTTGATTTAGACAGAGCCGGGGGGATGTTGCTGCCAATGAAAGCATGGATGAATTTTAATTTAACACCTTCTCACAACTTTGTCTTCAGTTGTGATGTAAATATTAGCTCTGATCTGCTAATCAATGAGATGCATTAGCAAGGAAGTTAGTTTTTTATTGTTTCCGAAAGAGCATCGATGGCAAGACACACGAAATAAAAGCAGAAAGCTCAAAGCATTGTAGAATTTCATGTCACTGGAAAATTATTTGTATAGTACGTCAATTATGTAAACAAATGCTGGAAGCTTGATAGCATTGCCAGAAGCCTCTTCAGGATCTGGGTCCATGTGCCATGCACAAAATTATACTCCTCTGTTCCTCAATATTTATGTTTTTACAAATTTCAAATGGGCATATTTTAGAGTGTAGATTCACTCATTTTGCTTCCTATGTAGTCACTCATTGAAATCTCTAGAAAGACAAATACTCCAGAGTATATTTAAGAATCGAGGGAGTAGTGCACAACCGCATGAGAGACTCAGCCCGGTGGTTGTGTCGCATTAATAGTGAGTAATGAGCAGTCAAATCATAAGCCCCACCTTTCCCACTATAAGTTGCTATTAAGAAGCAACCATCAATACGCTCTTGTTTGAATCCGCTCATACTACTCCATCTATCACTGTTTATAGAGTGTGCTTAAAACAAATCTCTGGGACCAAGGCGACTAGCGGTCAGCCTAAAAAATAGCATTGGTAGTTATAGCATGGCGTCTATTACTAGAGGAAATAATGCGTACACACATGCATGCAGTGCTTCCACCCCGGGTACACACATGCATGCACTTACTCCACTCTGTAGTACGTCGAGAGAAAATTGTGGACTTGATTGCGGTTATCATGCCCTAATTAATTGAGCATTAAACCAAACGCGTCTAAAGTCTCTCTGGTGGTGGAAATGCATTGAGAGAAATGCATCAGAATGAAGCGCGCCCTGTAAACTGCGACGTAGGGAGGAGTAGTATGAAGGTGCAAAACCAAGTACGTGTATGGCCAGTCGGTCAACGCACCTCCTCTTGGCATATCACTAACATGTGGGACCGGATTGTGAGCAAACCGATCTCAATTGACAGCAAAATGGCCAACCCACCGTTCCTTGAGAGATACGAGGAGCGAGAACACATAGACGGGCTTGCACGAAGGCCAAGATATATTCAAGCATGGTTGATCGATATCATCATTACATGTTCGATGTTTTTTAATACTATACTATTGGACTGCCGTTGTCACATCCCTAGCTTCTGGTATTGCCTGGTGTTTGCATCTTGTTGCACCATGTTTAAATCTATTTAAGTTGAAATGGGGATTAATCAAACCCTAGCATCAGAAAGAATTCAACTAGGTTCAAATAAAAATATTTTCAATGAACCCAAAATGCCTTCACAAAATGTTCATCATCTTTGGATTGGTCTTGAACCTCTATCGAAAATATTGCACATTTTTCTAGGTCAATTGGGGGTCACTGATTAAATCATTATGTATTTTAATTTGGGCATTTAATTGCTATAACTATTTTTAAATGCTCAAATAATTCTGAAACTAAATGTGGGTTGTTGGAAATAATTCAATGGGTCCTGACAATTTATTTCAGGATTTTTAGATGTGGTTTAGTATTTTTACTAAATCAAAGAAAACAAAAAGCAAATAGAAGACATAAACAAAAATTAAAATAGAGACAGAGTTTTACCTGGAGCTTACCTGGTAGCCCAACCGGCCCAGCTCCTATGCGGCCCAGCCCACCTGGCCCTCCCATGTCGTCTTCCTCTTTGCCATGAGGACGAGCGTGTGGCCGACACACGCCGGCGCACGCCCGGCCACCTCCTACTTGCCGCTTCGCCCTGGCCTCCTCGGATGACGCCATGCAATCCCCAAGAACCCCCTCGGCCCTCTCACTCCTCTCTCGTGCTCCTCCCCCTGCTCTACTTTCTCCCGCGCCTCATCTGAGAGGAACTCATTGCCGCCGCTCGCCGTAGACATAGCCTCCATGCTCCCCTCGCCTTCCCAACGTGTCCACGAGCATCGTCGCGCCTCCCTCGTCCTCTCCGTCAAGCCACGAGACATCGGAAGCCCTACAACACAGCCGCCATCACCGTCTTCTACCTCCGGTCGCCCAAATCTCCGGCGACATGCGCTGCCTCCGACGCGCCCCGGCCTCTTCTCTGCCTCGGTTGGATCCGCTGTGAGCTCCTGCTGCGTCTCCCTTGCTCACCCCCTATGCTTCCGTTGCCTAGCTCCATCTTCCACCTCGGCCGAAGCTCGCCGCCTCCGTGCCTCATCGCCATTGTGGCTAGAGCCACAGTGGCTCGAAGCCGAGCACACTGCTGTGCTCACCGCAACTCCAGGAGTCTGTAGCCACCAGTAGCTCCCCCTCCCATGCTTCCTAGCGCTAACCTGCACCAACCCCGAGCTCCGGCAGCTGCCGCGGGCTCCACTCCGGCGAGCTCCGGTGCCCCCACAACCACCCACCTACCCCTCCGGATGCGGGAGAGCACGGACTATGCCCCGGTGGTCTCTGCGCGTCCAGCCGCCGCCCGTAGTGTGTTTTCTGAGTCGCGTCGTCGTCGTTTTGGTCGCCGCCGGCCAACTCCGGCGAGCTGACGTGGCGCTGACTTGATTAGGCTAACCACGAGATTAGCACTAACTAATTAACCTCCAAGCTCATTGACAACTGAGCCCCGCTGACTAATTAAATGTAGTTTAGTTTCTTTTTAGTTTTAAACTAACCCTACTGGGCCCACACGTCAGCTTTGACCAAGCTGACGTGGACATTGACTGGGCCCACATGTCGGTGACACTATCCAGCCTCGAGTCACTGACCAGTGGACACCACTGGTCAAGTTTGACCTTGACCATGCCCTGTTGACTCGCTGACGTCACAGTGACGCGGTGCTGATGCAGTAATGTAATTTTTTGGATTTATTCTTATTCAGGAAATTTCAGAAAATGCTCTAAACTTCTAAAAATCATAGAAAATAATCTATTACTCCAAATGTAATAAGTGATATATGAAAAATTATCAGAAAAATCCAATATATCCATCTGTACTGGTTTCATGCATGTTTAAGCAAATTAACCTTGTTGTTTAGTGCAAAACATGATAAGGCACTATTTAAATTCATAAGTTGACTTTGGGATTGAATCTTTGGTTCAAAATGACTCAAACCCATCTGGTTTTAGTTGCATTAGCTCAACCATAGCATATTGCCATGTTATGATCATGCATCATGGTGTGCATTGCATTGATTTGTTTTCCTTCTCTATTGCCGGTAATTGTCCCCTCTCAATAGACGTGGTTTTGACGATGAGTTCAATGACACCGATGAAGAACTATATTATCTTCAGAAGTGCCAGGCAAGCAAAACCCCCTTGTTCATTCCGATACAATCCCACTCTCTCGCTCCTGCTCTCTTTTACTGCATTAGGACAACAATAATTCAACTGTTACAAGCTGCAGTAGTTGAACCCCTTTCCTCTACATGACCTGTTGCCATAGTAAATAGATGAAACCCACTAGCATGAGTAGGAGTTGTTTGAGCCCTGGTGTGCCTATTCATTTATGCTTGTTTGACATTCCTGCTACTACTTAGAGTTGAGTTAGGTCTGAATCATCAGGGATGAATTGGAATGGTGATGAACATGTCCTACCGTGTGTGAGCTAAGTGTGTGAACACAATTTGGTAAAGGTAGCGGTGAGAGGCCATTTAGGAGTTCATGGTGGGTTGTCTCATTGAAGCCGTCCTCAGGAACTGAGTACTATGTTTGTGATCCATGAACAACTACTACCACGCATTGGAATGCTTAAGTGCCCTCTCGACTTACTAATCAACTCGATCTTTGTCCAGGAGTTGCAACTAGTTTCTGGTGTTTGTAGGTAGTGCTAGTAGTCTACCAAGTGGCACCCAGTATAGGTGGGCTTGGGACAGACTAGGTGCAGTTGCACGGTGTACCAAATGGCACCCGGATGGCAGGCTTGGGAAACCTGCTTACATTGTTTGGGGTCGTGAGCGACACCCCGGCCGGATCTCCTTGCAGATGGAACCCAAATAGGCGATAAACCTGGACTAGAGACTTGCATGGTTAGTCAGATCGTGGCCGACACCCTCGCCAGGCTTCCGCTTGAAGGTTGCCGAGATACATGACGTGTACATGGCGGTAAGTGGCGAGAGCATGTGTGAGGAAGTACACCCCTTCAGGATTAATATGATCTATTCGAATAGCCGCGCCCGCGGTAAAGGACCTCTGGGTTGCCTATACAGTTCATAGACAAGTGAAAGTAGATACTCTAAAAATGCCCAAGATAAGCATGAGTGTTATGGATGGTGTTCTCATAGGGAGACGAGAGCGGATCCATAGTGGTGTATTGATATGGTGAATATGTGGACTCATGTGTGCCACCTCAAAAGAGTTGCTTGCAGTCGTAGTTCAGGATAGCAACCGAGTCAAAGCTAGCTTGCTGTAGTTAAACCCCACCAGCCCTTTGTTGATGGTAATGCATATGTCGTTAGTTCTGATGTAAGTCTTGCTGGGTACATTTGTACTCACATTTTCTTAATTTATGTTTTTGCAGAGAGACTCCAGTCTCGCTAGTAGTTCCGCGTGGACTTTGACGTTTAGCTTGTTACCTCAGCTACGATCTTGTGCCCTTGGCAGGATCTGGTAGATAGTCAAGCTTCTCAGCCTTTTTCATTTGTAGATGTCTGTACTCAGACATGTTAAGCTTCCGCATATGCTTGACTTGTATGCTCTGAATGTTGTGTCATGATACCCATGTTTGTAATACTTGGCTCCTCGGAGCCTAATGAATAAATACTTGAGCTGTAGAGTCATGTTGTGATGCCATGTTGTATTTGCACATATCGATCATATTGTGTGTATTATTATTGAAATGCTTGGTATGTGTGGGATCCGACTACCTAGTTGTTTACTCTTGGTAGCCTCTCTTACCGGGAAATGTCTTCTAGTGCTTCCACTGAGCCATGGTAGCTTGCTACTACTCTGGAACACTTAGGCTGGCTGGCATATGTCCTTCTTTGTTCCTGTGTCTGTCCCTTCAGGGAAATATCACGCGTTGTTCCTTTAAGTACATGTAGCTTGCTACGACTTGGGTTCATACGTTGTTGATCGACATGTTCGTTGCTGGGTCATGTATGTCTGTCCCTGTAAGTTAGAGCCACCTTAGGTTTATGACTAGTCATGTCGGCCCGGGTTCTTTGTCATATGGATGCTAGCGGTACAATCATATACGTGAGCCAAAAGGCGCAAACGGTCCTGGGCCAGGTAAGGTGGCACCCGTGGGAATACCGTGCGTGAGGCCGCAAAGTGATATGATGTGTTAGATGCTAGATCGGTGTGACTTAGGATCGGGGTCCTGACAGCTTTGGTATCAGAGCTTGACTGCCTGTAGGATTGCCAAGCCAAACTGGTTGAAGTTGAGTCTAGAAATTCTTTAGTTACATAAGGGAATTTATTGTGGATGGGAACGTAAGGCTCTTTTTAATCCTTATACCTTATGCCCTTCTGATTCGAGTCATCCTATCTTTCCCACGGGGTTAAGGAACTAGGCTTTCTCCTCCTTCTATTAGGATCACGTGTTACTAATCTGTAGAATTATAAGATTTGTGAATTCAAGCCTTAGTTCAGTTCCTACTACCTCCATGTGTTCACAGTTGATCTCGGAACCATGATATTATGATGTTGAGTGGTTATGCCACCATGTTGCAGGATGTCTCAAATCTTTCAAGCATTTACAGCCGTTATGCTATCCGAGTCACCCAAGGTTTCTAAATGGTCTGATGCATTTGCAAATCCCTTCCTCCTGTTCCCGATATCCCTTTGGGCCAGATTAACCATGCTAATCAGTGAGTTGAGGTACTCTATTGCCTCGACATATATGTTGGAGCTATTATTATGACCCTAGGTGTCTAGAGTATCACCTAGTAATCTAGCCATGCTTTGTGTTTCCAGTGTGATGATTCTGGCCATTACCCTCGAAAGCATCCCGTGGTGCCATTTAGTTAGTAGTCATTCTACCCCTGGGTTCTTGAAACCGAGATTCACTCTACTTACTTCATGTTGGTAGTGTTTGCTAGCTCCTTCAGGATGTTAGTAACCTTTGCGATAGTCCTCGAGGTCTGTGGTATTTCCTTCTTCCAAATACCATGAACTACTTATGGCCGAAGTTCTTTGAACCAAGAGATCACAACAAGTGTGCTCTCGATGAGTTCTCGATTCTATGATGTTACTCTGCCAGTTCTACCTTTCTGCATGGGTTATCTGGAAGAAATATGTTGAACTTGTTCGACATACTAATCTATGCATCCACAACTCAGATAATCATATGTTCCTTTGAGTTGTCCCTCTTTAGTGGTATCCTGACTTTTGTCTATCAGTTGATAGTCAGGAGTAGTTGTGCAGCATGCTCATCGATGTCTACTACTCTTATGGTCCGTCAAGCCATTCTATTTCGGAATGTCTAGGAGAAACAAACTCCAATACCTCATCCATTTCCAGGATTGGGTCAGAGTAGTTGTATTCTGCATATCAAAATGCTAATCCACATTTTGCTCTGTTCTACCTTGGATTATTACCATCTTTATATCAAGAATACCATGGGAATTGCACACCATCCTAAGAACTCTTGATACAGTGATACTTCTCGCCATCGTTGTTCATTCCTCGGTCCCCGTGTTGTTGCAACCAGAATGCCGACAGGTGAACTATGATGCGTGAAATCAATACTTCTAGCAACCCCGTTGATTGGTAGTTAAAGACAATAATCTCATTCTTAGCGTGTTGGTCTGAATCACCATTCTAAGATTGATCGTGCTACCTAGTCCACTTTCCTGGTGCACTTTTTGATTGATGAGTTAGGATGGTGTCAACCCCTTGCTCTTTGATCATATCATCTTGCTCTGAAAAGCAAGATTGTTCTCGAGCATAGTAATATATCGGTGGTTCGTGTTTTCCGAGTATCCTCTCAGAATTATCACCAGGTCGTCACCTGGCCGCTATGTTGAGTTCGTGATCAAGTTGGTTTTCTTGTAAACCACCCTTTCTCCAAGAATCTGCGCCTGATACCCCGAGCTAGTTGGCTAAGCTAAAAAACAACTTGGAGAGTTGGAAGATGAAAGCTTGTCTGACTTAGTTCATCCCCAAGGGTTGTCTTTGTGTGTGTGTGTGTGTGTGTGTGTGTGTGTGTGTGTTGAAGAAAGATGATATCTTCATCAATTGACCTTAGTGATAATTGTTGGCCTTATTGTCTTACCCAAATCTTTGATTTGCGTATGGGCTATCATCAAATCAAGTCGGAACCAACGATGTTCATAATGTTGTCTTACTCGTGGTTGTCTCCTCGAGCATACACCATTATATCTTTTGGGTCTGACCAATGCTATCACCTTGTTCACATGATTTTGGAATTTCACTTATATGGAACCTCGATAAATGTTGTTGAGCCTATCGACCACATCCTTAGTTTCTCCATGATTCATGTTGAACATTAAAGCCAGTGTTGGAAACTTTGTAAGAAATGCCTTCGTGTTCCGTTCATGAGGTATATGTTCGGATGAAAGAAGTGACTTCCTCAAATTCATGTGCATTTGATGCAAGTTGCCGCCATGAATTTGAGAAAGATGTTTTTGCTTCCTCTAGAATCATCCCAAGTCAGTTATGCATGTGTGAATGTATTCTATGGTTTGGTAGATTAATTACCTCCATTCCATATGTATTCCCTAGCACACCAAGCCACCGATTCACTTGTTCAAGGAGAAGAAGTTCCTTCATAAGAGCTAATCATATGACTTATGCAACGACTTCGTTATCCGTAATGATGTATTCCCAACCAGAACTCGGTAGTGTTTTATTATAAGACTACCATGTGGTCATGCTTGTCTGGGACAGCGTGTTCACATGTGTGTAGCAGAACTAGCTCATGTTTTGGAGCTTACTATCGTAGTTCATTCCCCGAGAATCCCGCAACACCATCTCATCGATTTGTGTTGCAAACTTCCATTTTTCTCTCTAGACTCGATGAGTCTGGAATATCCTGACACCAACCAGATCTGAATCTCAGGCAGATATGATGGTTGGAATGTGTTCCAAGAACTATAATATTGGTCTCACCATAACCAGTAAAGTGGAAGTCGTGGCCAACACACCCAACCGGAAGACCTATTATTATAGTATCTTGATTGAGGAAGTTGGCTATCTCCCCATAAGGATCTTGTAGGATTTAGTCCAGTAGTTGTTCCTTATGGATTCTTGCGCTCCCGAAGTCCGACCTTTTACTTGATGTTCTAGATACCAAACCATATCTATAAATGGGTTACATTAGAACATCAAGGAGAACATTAGAAGCGTAGTGCTAAATGTCTCTCGGTCGATCATCCAGATTTAGTTCTCTTGGCTTCGCTAAGGTGAAATCTGAGAAGGTGTTATCTTCCTTTGCATCTGCATCGTCCCTCACCATTCATCATGGTAGTACGTTGTGTTGCCAAGATCCTTGACATGGATATTGGTAAAACCTTGATGAATATGAAAGTGTTCAAGTTCTTGAGAGCACGCGCAAGCACTAGTTGTTATCATCAGCAGTAACTGGGATTGCTCCCAGTTTCCTCGGTTATGCTATAACCTTTCAAATAGTGAATTCACTCTCTATTGTGGTGTTTCTCCCCAGTTACTAGATTCATTCCCAGTATTTGCATTTTGTTCCCAGCTAGCACCCATCGTTGTGCCAGTCTACCATGGGTCCCACCCATTTTCGGTGATAAGCAAAATCACCCCTTGTGTTGTCTTCAACAAGGTAATCCACATCATCCATTCTAGTCTGGGTACGTCATTCCTTCGCACTCCGCCAAACGATCGTTTGTGAATTGCCTTAGCCTGGTATGGAGAGTTTCAATGATCCTTTCCAATAGAGTTTCCTTCTAACGTCATCGAGTTGGATGAAGATCTCGAAAGCAAAGACGTCAAGATCAATATGAAGCAATGAATCAACATCTTTGAGAAGGACAGTTGGATCATGAAGATCGTGTTAGCTTTGTGTCCCCTCTGTCTTCTTACCTCACGTCTTGAATCTCGGGATGAGATTCTCGTTTAGTGCGGGTGAGTTGTCACATCCCTAGCTTCTGATACTGCCTGGTGTTTGCATCTTGTTGCGTCATGTTTAAATTCTATTTAAGTTGAAATGGGGATTGATCAAACCCTAGCATCACAAAGAATTCAACTAGGTTCAAATAAAAATATTTTCAATGAACCCAAAATGCCTTCATAAAATGTTCATCATCTTTGGATTGGTCTTGAACCTCTCCCAAAAATATTGCACATTTTTCTAGGTCAATTGGGGATCACTAAATTAAATCATTATGTATTTGAATTTGGGCATTTAATTGCTATAACAATTTTTAAATGCTCAAATAATTCTGAAACTAAATGTGGGTTGTTGGAAATAATTCAACAGGTCCTCACAATTTATTTCGGGATTTTTAGATGTGGTTTAGTATTTTTACTAAATCAAAGAAAACAAAAAGCAAATAGAAAACAGAAACAAAAATTAAAATAGAGATAGAGTTTTACCTGGAGCTTACCTGGCAGCCCAGCCGGCCCAGCTCCTGTGCGGCCCAGCCCACCTGGCCCTCCCCTGTCATCTTCCTCCTTGCCAGGAGGACGAGCGTGTGGCCAACGCACGCCGGCGCATGCCCGGCCACCTCCTGCATGCCGCTTCGCCCTGGCCTCCTCGGATGATGCCATGCAACCCCCTGGAACCCCCTCGGCCCTCTCACTCCTCTCTCGTGCTCCTCCCCCTCCTCTGCTCTCCACTGCGCCTCACCCGAGCGGAGCTCGTCGCCGCCGCTTGCCGCAGACATAGCCTCCGTGCTCCCCTCGCCTCCCCGATGTGTCCACGAGCATCCCCACGCCTCCCTTGTCCTCCCCGTGAAGCCATGCGAAACCGCAAGCCGTACAATGCAGCCGCCCTTGCCGTCTTCTACCTCCGGCCACCCAGATCTCCAGCGACCCTGCGCTGCCTCCAACGCGCCCCCGGCCTCGTCTCCGCCTTGGTTGGATCCGCTGTGAGCTCCTGCTGCTTCTCCCTTGCTCGCCCCCTCTGTTTCCATTCCCTAGCTCCATCTTCCACCTCGGCCGAAGCTCGCCGCCTCCGTGCCTCGTCGCTGTCGTGGCCAGAGCCATAGTGCCTCGGAGCTGAGCACACTGCCATGCTCAGCGCAGCTCCAGGAGTCCATAGCCACCAGTAGCTCCCCCTCCCATGCTTCCTAGCACTAACAAGCACCAACCCCGAGCTCCGGCAGCCATCGCAGGCTCCACTCCGGCACCCCCACAACCACCCACCTACCCCTCTGGATGCGGGAGAGCACGTACTACGCCCCGATGGTCTCCACGCGTCTAGCCGCCCCCCGTAGCATGTTTTCCGAGTCGCGCCGCCGTCGTTTTGGTCGCCGCCGGCCAACTCCGGTGAGCTAACGTGGCGCTGACTTGATTAGGCTAACCACTAGATTAGCACTAAGTAATTAACCTCATAGGTCACTGACAGCTGAGCCCCACTGCCTAATTAAATGTAGTTTAGTTTCTGTTTAGTTTTAAACTAACCCTAGTGAGCCCACGCGTCAGCTTGGACCAAGCTGACATGAACATTGACTGGGCCACATGTCAGTGACACTAACCAGCCTCGAGTCACTGCCCAGTACCCACTGGTCAGGTTTGACCTGGACCACGCCCTGTTGACTCGTTGACATCACAGTGACACAGTGCTGACGCAGTAATGTAATTTTATGGATTTATTCTTATTCAGGAAATTTCAAAAAATGCTCTAAACTTCTAAAAATCATAGAAAATAATCTATAACTCCAAATGTAATAAGTTATATATGAAAAATGATCAGAAAAATCCAATCTATCCATCTGTACTGGTTTCATGCATGTTTAAGCAACTTAACCTTGCTGTTTAGTGCAAAACATGATAAGGCACTATTTAAATTCATAGGTTGAGTTTGGGATTGGATCCTTGGTTCAAAATAACTCAAACCCATCTGGTTTTAGTTTCATTAGCTCAACCACAACATATTGCCATGTTATGATCATGCATCATATTGTGCATTGCATATTGTGTTTCCTTCTCTGTTCCGGTAATTGTCCCCTCTCGATAGATGTGGTTTCGACGATGAGTTCGATGACACCGATGAAGAACTATATTATCTTCAGAAGTGCCAAGAAAGAAAAAAAACCTTGTTAATTCTGATACAATCCCACTCTCTCGCTCCTGCTCTCTTTTACTACATTAGGACAACAACGATTCAACTGTTACATGCTGCGGTAGTTGAACCCCTTTCCTCTGCATGACCTGTCATTGCCACAGTAAATAGATGAAACCCACTAGCATGAGTAGGAGTTGTTGTCGGCGTTCTGGGAATGGGGGTCCCCAGACTTGCCTGCCTGCGGCCTGCAGCGTGGCTCAACTAGTGGCCTAGTACGGCCCGTCTTCATCAACCAATGCTCAAGACCCTTGCGAGGGGCCAAGCCTTGCGGGGCGGACGACACAAGTCCTCCTCAGGAGTGGCCTTGCCAGCAGGCTCGCGAGGAGGCGGAGAGATCAAGGCAAGGGGTACCTCGCGAGGTGCCCGTGACGCAAGCCATGACGATCAAGACCAGGCGGGCGCCAGGCGGGTGCTGGCCTGCGCAGTGTCCTCATTTCCTCTTTGGTGCAAAGGGGCAAGCGCAGGCACGGAGTACCGAGGCATCAGGCAAAGGTTTCCATATCGGTGCAACGAGACCAAGGCCAGCAGGACGGCAGGACGAAGGTCACCATGGAGCCCAAGACGGCGTCATCACCAGTGCCTTTGGCAGGCGAAGACCACCTTTAGTCAGGATAGCTTGTACTAGTTGTCCCCTTTCCAAATGGTCGTTGTTGGATCCCTTCCGCTCAATATTTCAGAAGAGGACGAGGGCCTCTATACATAGGACGAGAGCCAACGGAGATGGATCAATTCCTCCTCAAGCACACCACCACAAGAACACCTCTCCTCGCGAGGCTGTTCTTCCCTTGTATTGTTCATCATCAGACCAAGAGGTAATCCACCACACCACACAATGGATTAGGGTATTACACCACAATGGTGGCCTAAACCAGTATAAACCTCGTGTCTCTTGTGTTGTTCATTGATCTAGCTTAAGGATCGCGGCGAGGCTGAGGGCGTGTTTCGGTAGGAAGAGATCTTCGTGCGCACCCTAGAGTTCGAACCTTAAGGGTTTTGCCGGAACCCGATACCCGACATTTGGCGCGCCAGGTAGGGGTGCGCCGGAGCTCTTCCTTCCGTCGGCCCGCTCTCCACCAACACTGCGCTTCACCCTCATGGCGGACAACGTGCCACCAGCTCCGGTGGCCGGCGCCAGCACTGGGGCCGGGGGGCTCCAAGCCTTGGCCCCCGCCTTACGGCATGTGCAGTAGCCGCACAAGTTCAAGCCACAGATGCCGCCGCGCTACGACGCCGCGGCGGACCCGTTGGTTTTCCTGCTGGCATACGAGGAGGCCGTCCTCAAGGCCGGAGGCGACGACAAGGTCATGGCCAACTGGTTTCCCATGGCCCTCACCGGCGTCCCGTGCGTTTGGCTACTCAACTTGCCGACATCTTCTGTGGCCTCATGGGAGGAGCTGCGCAACCTCTTCCTCACCCACTACATGGCGCCAGTGCCCGCGGTCGTCGGAGCTCTCCTAGGCGGCTTGCAGGCGCTACCCTCAGACCGCCACACCAAGCCGTTCTTTCGCCAGATCGGCACCGCCCTAGCGCGGCAAGGAGCTCCTTCGGGTTGGGAGGCACCCAAGGCCCACCTGACCTTCAACTCGGACAATCACCCCGTCGACACCGCCTACTCAGGTGCACTCCCAATGCTCTGCCCGCCCACCATCTGCTAGGTGTCTGTCACCAAGAACCTCATCAACGGCGGCGCCGGCCTCAACGTGCTCTCGATGGAGGCCTTCAGCCTCCTCCATGTACCACTGGAACGGCTCCGACCCAGCAAGCCCTTCTCGGGCGTCGGAGGCGGATCCTCCAGCTCCCTGGGGCACATCCGGCTTCCTGTGACCTTCGGCACCCACGACAACTTCCGCATGGATCTGGTCAACTTTGATATCGCCCACATTGGCCTCCCGTACAACGCCATCCTCGGATACCCCGCCTTGGCTCAGTTCATGGCAGCGACCCATCCGGCCTACAATCTCATGAAGATGCCCAGGAGCAGCGGCGTCCTCACCATAACTAGAGACACCAAGGAGGCTCTGTTGGCACTCAAGCTCGCCCTCAAGACCGCCGCGGCGGCACAGCCTGCCGGCATGGACACCTCCAAGGCCAAGGGGTTGCATCGACCAAGAAGAAGCAGTTGTTCACTCAGGACAAGGCGGAGACCAAGCAGGTGCCAGTTCAGGAAGACGGGTCCTCGGGAGCCACCCTCACCATAGGTGCCAACCTCGACCCTGACCAAGAAGAGGTGTTGGTAAAGTTTTTGCACTCGAACAAGGAGGTGTTCGCGTGGGAAGCCAAGCAGCTAGCGGGGGTCCCAAGGCAGGTGATTGAGCATCACCTAAATGTGTGCCCCAACGTATGCCCCGTGAAGCAGAAAGCAAGGCGGCAGTCCAACAAGAAGCAGGCCTTCATCGTCCAGGAGTCCCGCAAGCTAGAGGCAGCGGGAGTTATTCGCGAGGTTCACTGCCCCGAATAGCTGGCAAACCCCGTTGTCGTGCCAAAAAAGGGAGGAAAGGTGCGCATGTGCGTCGACTTCACCAATCTCAACAAGGCTTGCCCTCAAGATCCATTCCCGCTCCCCCGCATCGACCAGATTGTCGAATCCACAGCCGAGTGCGACCTGTTGTGTTTCTTGATGCATTTTCAGGTTATCACCAAATCAAGATGGCGGTGGAAGACGTGGAGAAGACGGCCTTCTTGACCCCATGTGGGGTGTACTGCTACACCTGCATGCCGAATGGATTGTGGAACACGGGCGCAACCTTCCAACGACTGATGCACGTCCCCTTAGGCCGGCAGCTCGGAAATAACGCCGAGGCTTACATCGATGACATTGTGGTAAAATCTCGGGAGGCAAGGACCTTGATCCAAGATTTGGAGGAAACCTTCGCGAGCCTCCGCCAGGTGGACCTGCGACTCAACCTGGAGAAGTGTGTGTTCGGCGTCCCTTCAGGCAAGCTTCTTTGCTTCCTTGTGTCCCACAGAGGGATCGAGGCCAACCCAGAGAAGGTCAAGGCAATCGAAGACATGAGTCCACCGCAAACCCTCAGAGAAATGCAGAAGCTCGCCGGACGCATGACTGCGTCAGGACGCTTCATCTCCAAGCTAGGGGAGCGTGCCCTACCATTCTTCAAGCTGATGAAGAAGAAGGGCCCATTCGAGTGGACACAGGAGGCTGACCAAGCATTTCGAGACCTCAAGAAATATCTGACAAGCCCTCCGGTGATGGTGGCACCGCACACTCTCGAGTCCTTGGTGCTCTACCTCGCCGCCACTCCCTACTCCGCCAGTGCAACCCTGGTGGCGGTTCGGGAGGTACACCAGGCCAAGGCTGCACCACGCCCAGCCACGACCTCAACCGTTGCGGCACAAGACCAAGAAGGCCTCGCGAGGACTACGACCTCGGCAGCCGGAGACTAGCCTCAGCGGGAAGACGCCCTCGGGGCCGAAAAGGCTGCACCAGGCAACCAAGCGCTGGGGGCTCCATCGCCTTAGGAAGCGTCCCACCTCCGGAGGACCCAAGCCTTGTCAGCACACCCACCCTCGTCGAGCATCCGGTGTACTTTGTCAGCACAGTGCTGCGGGCGCAAGAGCAAGATACGCCAAGCCTCAGAAGCTCTTACTCACGCTCTTGGTGGCCTCGCGTAAGTTGTGGCCCTACTTTCAAGGTCACCCCATGAAGGTCGTCTCCGCCTACCCGCTGGAAAGGGTACTCAGGAGCCCCAACTCCGCTGGGAGGGTCGCCGAATGGAACATCGAGTTGCAAGCGTTTTAGTTGGAGTTCAGCACAACCAGGGTCGTCAAGGGAGCCGCGCTTGCTGATTTTGTGGCAGGATGGACAGAAGCACCCGGGCTCAAGGCGGGCGAGGATCGGTCTCTCTCCCCAGGAAGTGAAGCACCAGATGGCTAGGTCATGTACTTCGATGGAGCATTCTCGCGGCATGGCGCGGGGGCTGGCACAGTGCTTATATCCCCCACTCAGGACAAGCTCTACTATGCCGTATAGCTCTGTTTTCAGTAGGGCGAGAAGGTCTCCAACAATATAGCTGAATATGAGGGCCTCAAAGCAGGCTTGAAAGCTGCATCAGCACTGGGAGTGAAGCGCCTCGTCATCAAGGGCGATTCACAACTCCTCGTCAACTTCTCCAATAAGGTGTATGAGCCGAGGGATGAGCACATGGAGGCGTATCTCGCAGAAGTACGCAAGATGGAGAAGCAGTTTTGGGGGCTGGAGTTGCAGCATGTGCCTCGCGGCACCAACCAAGAGGCTGATGATATCGCCAAAAGGGCGTCCAGGCGGCTGCCTCAGGAGCCTGGCATTTTCGAGGAATGGGTCTTCAAGCCATTAGCAACACCGACACTTTCAAGCACAGCACGGCCCCGGGAAGAACTCCCTCAGCCACCTGCCACAGGAGCCCCAGCCTGTGGCCCGACTTTGTTAGCACGCCTGTTGTCGGTGTCAAAACCGGCGGATCTCGGGTAGGGGATCCCGAACTCTGCGTCTAAGGCTAATGGTAATAGGACACTGGGGACATGATGTTTTACCCAGGTTCAGGCCCTCTTGATGGAGGTAATACCCTACTTCCTGCTTGATTGATCTTGATGATATGAGTATTACAAGAGTTGATCTACCACAAGATCGTAGAGGCTAAACCCTAGAAGCTAGCCTATGGTATGATTGTTGTTGTCCTACGGACTAAACCCTCCGGTTTATATGACACCGGAGGAGGCTAGGGTTACATAGACTTGGTTACACAGAAGGAGATCTATGATCCGAATCGCCAAGCTTGCCTTCCACGCAAAGGAGAGTCCCATCCAGACACGGGACGAAGTCTTCAATCTTGTATCTTCATAGTCCAACAGTCTGGCCAAAGTATGTAGTCCGGCTGTTCGGATACCCCCTTATCCAGGACTCACTCAGTAGCCCCTGAACCAGGCTTCAATGACGATGAGTCCGGCACGCATATTGTCTTCGGCGTTGCAAGGCGGGTTCCATCTCTGAATACTTCAAGGTAAATTTCGAACACTTAAGTCGTGTCCGGCTCTGCAAGACAAATTTCACATACCACCATAGAGAGAACAATAATCCACAAATCTAATCTGCTGTGACATCACGCCACGGCCCGGCCTGTATTCGAACCATTTTTTACAACCAGCTACCGCACACATTACGAGGCGGTTTCCTTGGGACGTCTTGTCGAAGCAGAGATCATGTCCCTCTTATCTTGGGATCCTCATCAATACGGGTATGGGTAATCCAACCACGCCTATTGGCATCACTCCGTGTTTTTAGGCAAGTCCCGAACGGTTATGCTGGGGACGCTTGATATTCTCCCCCTTTATAGAGGGGTCAAGGCCTATCCCATTCTTACCACGCTTGTGCCTTTCCGCCTCTCGAGTTCCAAAACCCGAAGCTCAAGCTTAGGTACTTCGGATCTTTAATCATGTCCGGATCCAACCTTCAAGGACGGTGGATGGCCTCCTCTATCACAGAGGAGGACATTGCGAAGCTCAGGGAGGCCAGATATTTGACCGCCGATGTCAAGCATAGGCTTCCCGCCCCTGAGCAGATCATCCCCACTCCCGAACCCAACGAGAGTGTCGTATTTGTTTCTCACTTCCTTCGAGGCTAGGGCTTGACTCTTGATACCTTCGTGAGAGGGCTCATGTTCTACTACCGGCTAGATTTTCATGATCTATCTCCGAATTCCATCCTCCACATCTCGTCATTTATCATTGTGTGTGAAGCCTTCCTCCACATCACCCCACACTTTGGCCTATGGCTCAAGACCTTCAATGTGAAGCTGAAGGTGATTGAGGGGCGACACGCGGAGTGTGGAGGCGTCGCAATAAGCAGAAACGCCGATGTTCCATGGCCAGAAGGTTCCTTCCCGGAGGTGTCTGATCTGTGGCAACGGAGGTGGTTCTACGTCACAGCTCCCCGAGGCACAACGTGGGCGGCTACCCCTGCCTTCCGCTCGGGTCCTCCGTCCCAACTGGCGTCATGGACCAATGTGGGATTGGACTGGGGGCCTGCTAATGACGTACCCACATTGCAGAGCCATATTCGGGAGCTTCTTGAGAGGGATATCGGTCTTGTCAGAATCATTCAAGTAATGTTGGTTCAGCGGATCCTGCCGTGCAAGCATCGGCCTCTTCGGATGTGGGAGTTCAATCCGGAAGGTCCGCGAACCATTTAGCACTTCTTCGGCATGACGCTCGAAGGGATGTATAAGTTATTCTTCGGACCACAAGTAAGGTGTCCGGACACCACCGAGGATGCGGGTCTGAGCTGCCACCGCCCAGATACCCAAGTAAGTAACCATGTAACCGAACACTTTGCTTATGCTTAATACGATATTATTCTGAAAACTTGTCCACGGCCAGGATTGGCTCAACAAGGCAGAGAGGATCAGGTGTCCGGCCCCACTTTCCAAAGGCTCGCCTAGTCCTGCAATAGCCAGGCTGCTTAGACGCGCATTAAGCCAAGTGCCCTCGGGGAAAGGGGAAGAGAAGAATAGAGAAACCGAACTCCACACATTGCACATCCAAACCGGGGGAATTACTGTCTCCATGAAGGAGGATAACCGGGGAGGTTTTTCCAAAGTTCCCTCCCCTCGCGGGAAGAAAAGTGCTGCCTCCGAAGATTTGGAGACGGAGGTGCCTAAGCAAGGGATGAAAGCTTCACCAGTGGGCCCTGCCCCGAAAGGCGTCCTCACCGCATCGTGCCTGCAAACGGGCCAGCCCTCCACCGAGCTATAAGTTAATAAACAAGAAGCTATTGCTTTTTCCTCTGAGAACAATAACCAGGATCTATTTTTTGTAGTCCGGCTAGTAGTTCATCTCAACAGGGTTCGTCTTTGGGGGATCTTCTTCCGGAGATGATGGAGAGTGAAACCCCACCTGCCTCTCCACCCCATGGGGCAGGCGACCCTGAGGTGTCGTCACGGAGGAGTCCAGATCCGCTGAGGCCGAAAGCTGACACTTCGGCCGCCCCGAGCCCGGCGCATTCGGCTCCCTTGGAGGGCAATGAGAAGGGTCCGGAACAGTCCGATGCTCGGCCAAACATGCTGATGGGCCTCCTGGAGCAAGCTGCTCTTTCAGAGGGTCACCGTACGCTAATGGGTATGGTGTTGGAGAAGATTTCATCCGCCACAAGCGGGTTAAATGAAGCTTTTGGAAGTTTGCTCAAAGGCTTCGAGGTACACAATAAAATACGTAATTTTTGATTGTTCCACACGCGCTAGGTGTGCTCCGTATAGATAGTAGCCCCTGAGACTCTCATTGCCAGCCCTAGGCGGCAAACGGAGGGTCACACTCTTAGGTAATGATCATACTGCATTCATGCGCAGGTGGCTAAGGGTTCGGCGATAGACCGGAACTCTGAATTCGCCGAACTGAGGCAACAGATTGATATAGTGGATACCGACATCAGCTTGTAAACAAGTGGCTTGACGAGCCACAGAGTATGCGCTCGTTTTTCCCTCATTTGTTTTAGGAAATATGAAGAGGATTGTAATATTAATATGGTATGATATGACTGCAGGCGGAGCTGCTGCCATTGAGGCCCTAAGGGCGGAACTTGCCCTAGCCAAGGAACAAGCCCGGGCTAGCAATGCGGCTGCCCTAAAGGCAGCCGAAGACTTCAGAGCCGAACAGGCTTCTCATCGCCGAAGCGAAGAAAAGATAGCCAAGATGGCTATGGAGCTGAGGGACGCCACCAGCCAGTATGAGCTTCTCAAGAAGGAGAATCAGACAAAGGCGGCTGACCTGAAGAAGACTGGATTCGGCTAAGGAGACGCGCTCTGAAATTAGAGACGCGTGGGAGGAACTTCGACAAGCCGGAGAAATCGCGGCTGGAAACCCCTATTTGTTGCGGATGAAGTTCTTAGATCCAAAGTATGCTCCTTTGGATCAGCTTTGGAGCGCTGCAGATGAGTATGCGGACTTGGCGAAAAGTACGGCTGATGCGACCAAGTTATTCGAGGATCATAAAGATAACGAAATAGAAAGGCTATTCTGGTCGCAATTTAGCGCTCCAACGCACTCATTGCCATTGAGTGAGAAGATGGCCGCTATAGCCGAGCTCCATAGGTTGTTCGGTCTTGCAATGAGGTCTGTAATAGACCATCTATGGCTGAAGGGACCGAGGCCGGACAGTTACTTTGGTTTAGTGCAACAACTATTTGGCACCAGATCGTGAATCGATGCCGTGAAGAGGTCAGCGTGCATAGAGGGTGCGCAGATGGCTCTTGCCTGTGTTAAGACATATTGGGCAGATATGGAGGCCACCTGCATTGCAACACAGGGTCCGGCAGAAAGCTAAGACCTAGCTGAGCACTATTTTGAGCAGGTCATAGAAGGTGCCCGTAGAATAGAGGCTCAGTGTTCGAAGAATGTCATGTTCGAGTGACAAATCGATTAATTCTAAACAATTATATGTGAGATATAGAGGTTGTGTTTATACTTTTGACTAAAAGTGTTATAATGCCTCCTGTGCGGCCATTTATGTATTCATATAACTTGAAAGTTAGCAGTCATTGGCTTTAGCCCCCACGCATATAATGCGGGGGTGTTCGAAAAAATATATGCATAATCACACTTGATCCAACATCTTGGTCCATTAAGGAGGTGATCGCACATCGAACCAGGCAACCGGACTATATAGCTGTAACACTTTCACTTAGCCATATGAGTTTAATGGTGGGGCTACTATGTAGCCCCTAGTACTTATGCGTGCATCCAGATAGGGGCGCGTGTGTACGTGACCGGGAAATGGTCCTTCGTCAATGCATAGGAATCCTATAGATTCCAGTGAGTCCTCGAGTGGTTGACCAGTCTCTCGTTGTATCATGACAGTCAGTTTTCGGATTTCTCTACTGAGGTGCTCATCCGAAATAACCAGGGCACAATCGCAGTAGTTCTCCTTTGGTCGCCTTAGCCGATAGAACAGAACGTAAGGCAGCAAACCCAGGAGCCGGGCAAACCCAACATTTGACCAAAGACATGATTCGGAGCTGATGCATATAAGGCCAAACTCGCGACGCCGAATAGTCCCGAAGGTATTCGGACTTTATAACATATACATGGCTGAGCAACGCCCTTTACCCTGTATTTCCAGGTACGTGCATTGATCTGTCATGGCGAAATGCCTATAACGCCAGTATCCCCTGTGGGTGTATTGAATACCCATGGGATGTCAAGCAACAAAAGACAGTAAAGAAGGTTTACACAGGGGCTTAATCTAAAGAGAAAACTTTGAGTGGGGCCGTGCTGCACGTCTGCGCCTTTGTCTCCGTTGTGCCGTATCCCGGAAGGGTGTCGTATGAATATTGTCTGTAAAGACGAAAACTCAGAGTAAGCATGCAAGAAGTTGGTTATTCTCAATGGATGTTAGAAATACGAGATATTGGTCTATTGATAAGGCAAGCCGAATTCTGGGCTTGATTACATGTTTACAGCTCCTGGTACCATTTACGGGGATGTATGTATAGCACCCAGCTCAAGTTTATCCGGGCTGTTGTTGACGATGGTGCACTGGACTCGTCTAACCGTGTCCGTGGTCTTGACGACCTATCATGCGTTCTGGTGGGAGAGGCCGCTTAGTGTCCGGCTACAAGAGCCGCCGCATACTGCTCTGTGTTTCCGCTAACTGTTATGACGCCATGTGGACCGGGCATCTTAAGTTTAAGGCAGGCGTAGTTCGGTACTGCGTTAAAGCTAGCGAAGGCCGTTCTTCCGAGTAATGCATGATAACTGCTACTGAAGGGAGCAATGTCGAAGAGTAGTTCCTCGCTT
The DNA here is from genome assembly GCF_002162155.2 of Triticum dicoccoides. Taxonomy (NCBI): domain Eukaryota; kingdom Viridiplantae; phylum Streptophyta; class Magnoliopsida; order Poales; family Poaceae; genus Triticum; species Triticum dicoccoides. The sequence goes on from NC_041387.1 coordinate 120,861,307, forward strand.
CTGAAGTTGTCGGGAGAACCGAATGTCACCTCTAATACGAGGAAGCCCCAGCAGTGGGCCTCAACGCCTGGTATCACTCTGTTAAAGGTGGTGTTACTTTGGCTTATTCTGGATGGGTCTATCCCCATCTTGTGGACGGTTCCCGGATATATCAGATTAAGACTACTGCCGTCGTCCATTAGGACTCAAGTGAGAAGGTATCCATCAATTATTGGGTCGAGCACCAAGGCAGCCGATCCTCTGTGCCGGAAACTGGCCGGGTGGTCGCTGTGATCAAAAGTGATCGGGCAGGCCGCCCAGGGGTTGAATTTGGGGGCAACGAACTATGTGTGAGTTGCCTGGACCATGTTTACTGTTTTGACTTCTAGTGGGAATTTTTCTGTCCCCCACTGTTCGGCTAGTGAGGCTCATCCTCGTCTTCGCTTGGCATTTCCCTTCCCTTGTGTTCGGCGTTTAACTTGCCGGCCTGCTTGAAGACCGAACATTCTCTGTGAGGATGGTTTGCAGGTTTTTCGGGGGTACCATGGATTTGGCACAATCTGTCCAGGACTTTATTCAGGCCGGACGGTCCCTCTTTGTTGCCTTTAAATGGCTTCTTTCTTTGACCGGGTCGAGAGCCCCTGAATCCGACGTTAACCGCCGTGTTGTCCGGACTATCGTCATTGTTCTGACGCTTGTGCTTAGTGCACCGTGGCTTCCCGTTGCCATCTCGAATTTCGGATGTCCTTGGGTCACTGGTGCCTCTACGGTCCAACCAGTTGTCTTCGCCCGCACAAAAGCGGGTCATAAGGCTTGTTAAGGCCGCCATCATCCTTGGCTTTTCTTGGCCGAGGTGTCTGGCAAGCCACTCGTCCCGGATACTATGTTTGAAGGCCGCTAAGGCTTCGTCATCCGGACAGTCAACAATTTGATTCTTCTTATGAGAAATATGTTCCAAAGCTTATAGGCTGACTCTCCGGGTTGTTGTATTATGTGACTTAAATTGTCTACATCCGGAGGTCGGACATAGGTCCCTTGAAAATTGGCCTTGAAAGCATCCTCAAGTTCCTCCCAACTTCCAATTGAGTTTTCGGGGAGGCTTTCCAGCCAATGCCGAGCTGGTCCTTTCAACTTGAGGGGAAGGTATTTGATGGCATGGAGGTCATCCCCACGAGCCATGTGTATGTGAAGGATAAAATCCTCAATCCAGACCCTAGGGTCTGTCGGTCCATCGTATGCCTCTATGTTCACGGGTTTGAATCCCTGTGAAAATTCGTGGTCCAGCACCTCATCAGTGAAGCACAGATGGTGCATAGCCCCTCTGTATCTGGACATGTTGTGGCATGCTGTCGGCTGTTGTTGCATCTGGTGTTGATTCCGAACTGGTATTCGATCTGTGTGATCGTTTTGGTGACCATAATCCCGCGTCGGAGCATGTCCTCTACATCCGTAGATGGATCTGGCCGCACCAGCTTTTTTGTCTAGGAGCTCACGTAAATCGTGTGCGGTATCAGTGACTTCTCTATCGCGGCCATGAGGTGGTTGGTCCGGCCGAATGGCCGTATTGTTTTTTGGCAGAATGCGTGTTGCGGCCTTGTCGTCAAATTGGGGCAGTAGCTTGCGTTTTGGGTAGCTCTTTGTATGGCGATCGTCGCCACATTTTCCTTCAGTGTCTAGCACCTTTTTCCATCTTCGGTTGAGCGTATCCTACGCGGCTTTAAGCCTTTGCTTCTGCTTCTTTAGGCTCCTCACCATGGCCATAAGCCTTCTGTGAGGTTATCTTGTTCCAAACATTTTTCCGGGATGATGAATGCATCGTCAACTGGACTGTCCTCCTCCTCGGAGGCATTTTGATGAGTTCAGCCCTCGGGATCGCTATGATCGGGCGTCTGTTTGGCGTGGCCTGGCTCTTCTTGCTCTATCGCTGGGTTCATATTGTTGCCTTTGGAGTCGACCGGAGTGTCATTTTTCCTTGCGCTGTTATCGCTATTCTTTCTGTGACTGGACTTAGAGCGGCGTCTGCGCCGTCGTTTTTGCTTTTGTCCGGGGGGTTTATCCTCCGTTGTGTCCTTTATGTCACCGTTGTCCTCCTTAGGCGTATCCACCATGTAGATGTCATATCATGAAGTGGCGGTCCAGCGCCCCGTGGGAGGTGGTTCTAGATCGTCCCCTGGATCGACGTCCATATCGTCGATGTCGTCGGAGTCGAAATCAAGCGTGTCTGTTAGGTCATCGATAGTGGCTATGAAGTGGGTGGTGGGTAGGAGGCGATTTTCTTCATCGTCCGTGTCCCACTCGGGCCAGACATAGTTTGTCCAGGAGTCTTCTGACAAAGAGAGAGACTTTAATGAGTTTAGCACATCGCCAAACGGGGAGTGCTGAAATATATTCGCGGCGGTGAACTCCATTACTGGAACCCGGTCGGACTTGATAGGTCCAGGCGTGCGTGGTTCGGAACCCACATCCGGACACAAGTCCGGGGGTCTGGTGATGCAGATTCCCTTAACGGTGGAATCTGCGTTTGATTCTTTCTCCGAAGAGTATGCGGCGTCCGTGGCAGGGTCCATTCACCCGTCCTTGGATGACGTGATCTGCCCCGGATTTAGGTGCGAAGCGGCTGCAGGGGCGGTACCCAGAATACTGTCCGACATCAGATTTAAGTCATGCTCGTCGTGACTGTTCGGCACTCCTGATGCAGGCCCGAATCCATCGAAGATCAAGTCTCCGCGGATATCGGTCGTGTAATTCAAGTTCCCAAACCTAACCTGATGGCCAGGGGCGTAGCTGTCGATCTGCTCCAGATGGCCAAGCGAGTTGGCCCGCAGTGCGAAGCAGCCGAACACGAAGATCTGTTCGGGGAGAAAAGTCTCGCCCTGGACCGTGTTGTTGGAGGTTGAGGGAGGCATTGAGCCTTACAGCAATGACACATAGGAACTCTCAATGAAAGCACCAATGTCGGTGTCAAAACCGGCGGATCTCGGGCAGGGGGTCCCGAACTGTGCGTCTAAGGCTAATGGTAACAGGAGACTGGGGACACGTTGTTTTACCCAGGTTCAGGCCCTCTCGATGGAGGTAATACCCTACTTCCTGCTTGATTGATCTTGATGATATAAGTATTACAAGAGTTGATCTACCACGAGATCGTAACCCTAGAAGCTAGCCTATGGTATGATTGTTGTTGTCCTACGGACTAAACCCTCCAGTTTATATAGACACCGGAGGGGGCTAGGGTTACACAGAGTCGGTTACAGAGAAGGAGATCTATCATCCGAATCGCCAAGCTTGCCTTCCATGCAAAGGAGAGTCCCATCCGGACAATAACATGGACCGTGCCGACCATTCTCGGCGGCAGCGCCGCCTCCTCGTCGCCGAGGAGGACGAGCGAGCCATGTGGGAGTGGCGCCGTCGCCACCCGGAGGATGTCGCCGACGAGCGGGCCTACTGGGTGGAGAGGACGGCAAGGCGCCGCGCGGAGCGGGCTGACCGGCGTCAGCGGAAGGCATTGGCGAACAAGCAGTGCAACATAGTTTCAGCAGGTGGGAGGTCGTTCTTCACCGCGAACAACGAATGTTGGGACGACATATGGCTCTCAACCTCGGACGACACCGCCGTGGATGATGATGGTGATGGTAGCGACTTGGAGTAGTTTCTATATATGTATGCCGTAGTAGTTTCTATCTATTTATCTATGCCGTAGTAGTATCTATCTATCTATGTATGTCGAACTATCTATCTATGTATGTCGAACTATCTATCTATCTATGTAAAATATCTTGTATCGTTTTATTTAATCTATGCAAAAAAATGTTTAGAATGAGTGTACGTGCTGCATTTTTACCGCGCCTGCTGGAGCTGCATGCGTGTGCGGCTTTACAGTGCGGCTGCTAGAGCAAACACTACACGCCGCGCCAAACCAGGCGATGGACGCGCGCCAAATCAGTTTTTAGCGCGCGGCGCGTTCGGCGCCTGTTGGAGTTGCTCTAATGTCTTCTTTGTCTTTCTTGTGGCCCCGACCGGCGGTTCGGCTCCTCGAGCGGAGACACGCAGCAATCGACAGCGTGGGATTCCTCCGCCGAGTCAGCTGATCAACAGCTCCCGCCGCGGAGATGCGTCCGACTGAGTGCTGCTCTGCAGTGACTCCCGTGATGGAAGCGGAGGCTAGCCGTATCCCTGCAAGCGCGGTAATTCGTCTCCTGCACAGGTATTCGGTCGCGGACTGGCGACGGCTCCCATGGTGGAGTCGCAGGCCCGACGAGGCACGGCAACCAGCAGCGCTACTCCTCCATCGACATCAGCACTTGGTTGTGGGCTGAGCGTCCATGAAACTAGCCTACAACCTGGCTCCCCCAAGCAACGAAGCGTAGTAGCCGGCGACGCTGCTCCATCCACTTGGGTCAACTGCAAGGCACAACCCACTCGGCGACCTCTCCCTTAGGCGTCGACTGCCTGATGCAGCATGGGCACACAACGGCTCTTTTCTCCACCCAACTGCTCAACCGCGGCCTCCGTGGCGGAGTGCCAGCGCTGGCCATGCCCCCGCAGGCGGCGGCTCCTCCAGTCGGCAGCGTGATGATTCCCTCCGCGATGAAGCACAGACCGGACGTGACGCGAGCGCGGGTGTCGATCCGCGTCCCCAGACACACGGCGGATTCCACAGCGCAGACGCACCAGATTCCGGCGTTGGGACACACTCCCCTCACCGGTGAAGGTTACTCGACAGATGGAGAGGTTCTTCCGTTCAATGACTGATTCTGGCGTCGGGGCACACTCCCCTCACCGGGGAAGGTTACTCGGCAGATGGAGAGGCTCTTCTGCTCAACGACTGATTCAGTCGAGCGGGGACTTCTACATTCACTCGAACGTCCCGCGCATCGCCACTCCGCGGGACGCGTCTATTTCACCGGACTCCCCGCGCATCGTAACTCCGCAGGACGCATCTAATTACTGGACTCCCCACGCATCATAACTCCACAGGACGCATCTATTTCACCAGACGCCCCATGCATCGTCACTCCGCGGGACACATCTACTACACTCGGGCGCCCCGCGCATCGTCAGTCTGTGGAACAAGTCTACTTCACTCGACCGCCCCGCGCGTCGTCATTTGTTAGTCACCTCATCACCACTTGGCCGCCCCGTGCGTCGCCATCGGTTGGTCACCTCATCACCACTCGGCCGCCCCGTGCGTCGCCATCGGTTGGTCACCTCATCACCACTCGGCCGCCCCGCGCATC
>NC_041387.1:120867879-120891746 GCF_002162155.2 Triticum dicoccoides
GTTGGTCACCTCATCACGAGTCGGCCACCCCGCGCGTCGCCATCGGTTGGTCACCTCATCACCACTCGGCCGCCCCGCGCGTTGCCATCGGTTGGTCACGTCATCACCACTCGGCTGCCCCGCGTGTCGCCATCGGGTTGTCGCCTCATCACCACTCGGCCACCCCGCCCGTCGCCATCGGTTGGTCGCCTCATCACCACTTGGCCGCCCCGCGCGTCTTCACTCGGTTGGTCGCCTCGTCATCACTCGACCACTCACGCGCCTTCAGACAGCTAAGTCATTTTACATTCTGTTATTTCCGTCTCCCCGAGTGTCCCGTAATTCACACATTACGTTCACTCGGAGGCCACGACACCGAGTGTACCTCTACGCTCGGCTGCTTATTTTCACATACTTGCTTAGTGCTGTCCAACGTCCATTTTTTTCCATACATCATTCATGAACTCCATGTGTCGTTCTTCATTTCGAGTTTGCATCGGTCCTCCGGGACTGCAACTTAGTCGAAACACTACACTTCCGTTTTATTTGAGCCAGTATTCCAATGAGTTCAGTCAGACCCTTCAGTTTGACAAGTTTGAATGGATCCTTCTCTCTTTCAGACTCTTGTTGGTTAACCAGCAAGACCCTTGCACTCCTAGCGGGTGTCTATGGGTGTTATTCACACAAATCATTTCAACACACATCAAATTTCCTCGAAAAAATATTTCGTTGGCTTGTGCCATTTTTTACACAAGTTACGTGTCACATCCCTAGTTCTGGTATGCACTAGACTAGCCCTGCATGTGTGCATCATGTTTAAATTTCTTTTAAACCTGAAATGGGGATTGCCTAAACCCTAGCATCAAAGGAATTCACTAGGTTCAACTAAAATAATTTCAGTGAATCCAAATGGCTTTCAAAAATGTTCATCATTTCTGGAAAATGCTAGAAGCAATAACCAGTGGTGTTGCACATTTTTCCATGACATATTTGGTCACTGAATTAAATCATACAGTATTTGCAATTGGGCATTTAAATGATATATATTATTTTAATTGCTCAATTAATTCTGAACTTAAGTGTGGGCTATCAGGAATAACCCCAACAGAGCCCACAATTATTTGCAGCATTTTTGGAAACGTTTTAGTATTTTTAATAAAGCCCTAAAGCTACAGAAGAAATAGAAAACTAAAACAAATAAATTAGAGAGAGAGAGAGTACCTGGGCCACTTACCTGGCCTTACCTCTAGCCGGCCCATTAGGTAGCCCAGCCCACCAGGCAGTCGTGCCATCTTCAACCTCTGCCAGTAGGCAGAGGCGATAATGCACGCGCTCGCTCGGAGGCCTCCACCTCCTGCTTCCACCGAGGCGTTCCCGAGCCTCCCCCTCACGCCACCGCGATGCCACGAACCCCCCCTGGTGGCCCCTCTCTCCTCTCCCTCACTCGCTGCTCTCCCTCCCCCTCCTCTGTTTCTCTCCCACGCGACCACCGAGCGCGCCCGTCGCCGCCGCTCGTCGCAGTCGTAGCCACCACCGTCATTCCACCCCACCAGAGTGACCAAAGGCTCCGCCTCGACGCCCCCGACCTCTCCATGGAGCTACACAACGCCGGGAGCCCTGCATCGCCGCCCATGCCGTCTTCCCCATCTCCGGCCGCCCGAGATCGCCGGCTTCACTATGTCGATGTCCGACCTCCCCCGAGCTTGCCGTCTGCTCCAACCGACTCGCGGTGAGCCCCTGCCTCCTCTCCCCTTGCTCCCGTGCTCCTTTTCTCGCCATGGCCACCGTTCCGCCGGTGACCGATTCACGCCGCCGCCTGAGCTCCTCGCCGCCGTGGCCAGAGGCCGTATTCGTCGCTCCTGGGCACGTGAACGTGCTCCAGACCTCGCCAGGAACCCAACCCGCACCCCAACTCGCTCTCTCGAGCGCTGCAGCCGCGTTCCCGCACCCGGCCGAACTCCGGCCGCCGCTCCGCCCGTCGCCGCCGCTACACTGCACCCCGGCACCTCCCATTGCCTCCTTTAGATGCACCGCACCGCTAGCTCGCTGTAGCCGCAAACCACGAGCGAAACGGTGCTCGTTAGCGCCGTTCCAAGCAACTCCGGCGATCCTCCGCCGTTGGGTTTGGTCGCCGGCGTCCAACTCCGGTGGCTGCTGATGTGGCACCGTCATTAGTGGCTAATGATGCCACTAACTAACCCCATAGCTCACTGACGGATGGGCCCCCTGCTTAACTAACCCTGCTTAGCTCATGTTTAGGTTACACTAACCCTACGAGCCCCACAGGTCAGTTTGACCTGGCCACGTCACACGTTGACTGGCCCCACGCGTCAGAATTGACCCAGCTGACATGGCCGTTGACTGGGTCCACATGTCAGCGACACTAATCAGCCCCAGTCACTGACCAGTGGACCCCACTGGTCAGGTTTGACCTGAACCTGCCCTGTTGACCTGATGACGTCAGGGCGATGTCATGCTGATGTAGTAAATGATTTTCTGGATTTAAAATAAATCAGAAAATCCATAAAAAATCCCAAACTTCAAAAATTCATAGAAATTCAACTGTAACTCCAAATTAAATAATTTATATATGAAAAATGGTCAGAAAAATCCAATCTATCCATCTATACCATTTTCAGGCATGTTAGAACAACTTATAGCTGTTGTTTAGTACAAATCATATAAATGGCATTTAAACCTTCACATATGGAGTTTAAATTTGAATCTTTGATTCAAACCAACTTCATTTAATTTTGTTGCTAGTTGCATTAGCTCAAAACACCAGCATATTGCCATGTCATGATCATGCATCATATTGTGCATTGCATTGATTGTGTTCTTCCTTGTTTGTCGGTGTTTGTCCCCTCCCGATAGACGTGGTACCGACGATGAGTTCGATGACACCGATGAAGAACTATAGTATCTTCAGAAGTGCCAGGCAAGCAAAACCCCCTTGTTCATTCCGATAAAATCGCACTCTCTCTCTCCTGCTCTCTTTTACTGCATTAGGACAACAACGATTCATCTGTTACTTGCTGCGGTAGCTGAACCCCTTTATCCTTTGCATGACCTGTCATTGCCACAGTAAATAGATGAAACCCACTAGCATGAGTAGGAGTTGTTTGAGCCCTGATGTGCCTACTCATTCATGCTTGTTTGTCATGCCTGCTACTGCTTAGAGTTGAGTCAGGTCTAATTCATCGGGAATGAATCGGAGGTGTGTGAACATGTCCTACCGTTGAGAGCTAAGTGTGTGAACACGATTTGGTAAAGGTAGCGGTGAGAGGCCAGGTAGGAGTACATGGTGGGTTGTCTCATTGCAGCCGTCCTTAGGAACTGAGTTCTGTGTTTGTGATCCATGAACAGTTACTACCACACATTGGGTTCCGGTAGCTCGACCCCTCTCGACTTATTAATCAACATGATCTCTGTCCAGGAGTTGCAACTAGTTTCTGGTGTTTCTAGGTAGTGTTAGTAGTCTACCAAGTGGCACCCGGTACAGGTGGGCTTGGGACAGACTAGGCACAGTGGCACGGTGTACCAAGTGGCACCCGGATGGTGGGCTTGGGAACCCTGCTCACATCGTTTGGGGCCGTGAGCGACACCCCGGCCAGATCTCCTTGCGGATGGAACCCGACTAGGCGATAAACCTGGACGAGAGACTTGTGTGGTTAGTCAGGTTGTGGCCGACACCCTCGTTGGGCTTCCGCTTGAAGGTTGCCGAGTACATGTCGTGTAAACGGCGGTAAGTGGTGAGAGCGTGTGTGAAGAAGTACACCCCTGCAGGGTTAATATGATCTATTCGAATAGCCGTGTCCGCGGTAAAGGACTTCTGGGTTGCCTGTACAGTTCATAGACAAATGAAAGCGGATACTCTAAAATACGCAAGATAAGCGTGAGTGCTATGGATGGCGTTCTTGTAGGGAGACGGGAGCGGATCCATAGTGGTGTATTGATATGGTGAATATGTGGACTCGTGTGCGCCACCTCAAAAGAGTTACTTGCAGTCGTAGTTCAGGATAGCCACCGAGTCAAAGCTAGCTTGCTGCAGTTAAACTCCACCACCCCCTTTGTTGATAATGATGCATATGTAGATAGTTCTGATGTAAGTCTTGCTGGGTACATTTGTACTCACATTGCTTAATTTATGTTTTTGCAGAGAGACTTCAGTCTCGCTAGTAGTACCGCGTGGACTTCGATGTTTAGCTTGTTACCTCAGCTATGATCTTGTGCCCTCGGCAGGATCTGGTAGATAGTCAGGCTTCTCAGCCTTTTTCATTTGTAGATGTCTGTACTCAGACATGTTAAGCTTCCGCATGTGCTTTGACTTGTTTGCTCTGAATGTTGGGTCATGAGACCCATGATTGTAATATCTCGCTCCTCGGAGCCTATTGAATAAAATACTTGAGTCGTAGAGTCATGTTGTGATGCCATGTTGTATTTGCACATATCGAGCATATTGTGTGTATGTTATTGAAATGCTTGGTATGTGTGGGATCTGACAACCTAGTTGTTTATCCTTGGTAGCCTCTCTTACCGGGAAATGTCTCCTAGTGTTTCCACTGAGCCATGGTAGCTTGCTACTGCTCAGGAACACTTAGGCTGGCCGGCATGTGTCCTTCTTCGTTCCTGTGTCTGTCCCTTCGGGGAAATGTCACGCATTGTCTACCGGAGTCCTGTTAGCCTGCTACAGCCTGGTTTACTGGAGTCCTGCTAGCCCAGCTGCTACAGCCTGGATTCACTCGTTGATGACCGACACGTTCGTTGTTGGGTCATGTATGCCTGTCCCTGTAAGTTAGTGCCACTTTGGGTTCACGACTAGCCATATCAGCCCGGGTTCTTTGTCATATGGATGCTAGCGGCACTATCATATACGTGAGCCAAAAGACACAAACTATCCCGGGCCAGGTAAGGTGGCACCCGTGGGAATACCGTGCGTGAGGCCGCAAAGTGATATGATGTGTTACATGCTAGATCGGTGTGAGTTACGCGATCACTCGACGGCCCTATGCACCAACTTCATCACTGCTCGGACTCGGTCATTATACCGGTCCCAGTGCACCACAGCACCAACCTTGTCGCTCTGTTGACTTCAAACACATCCGGCCAACCCCTCTGTGGAATCCTTTTTCATCGTATCAATGATATAGGCCTCGTCAGGCATGAGACAGATAAGTCCCTTTTATAATTAAACTTCACACTTCACTCTTTTTGCGAGTTCGCCTCTTTAGAGCATCACTCGGAAGCTTCTCCTCGTCTTTACCCGAGTCCGACTCGATGAATTGCAAATCATCCATTCAAAACTATATTTCTCTTATTCCGACATGTTTGTTGTCGAAGCCTGTAGTATGCTCAGGGGCTACGCCGCACTCGGGGGCTGGACCTCATTGGGAATGACACTCTCCTAAATGGTCGAGTACTTCATCACCTGTCAGATCCTTCACTTCAACAAATGCATTCGATCCGCCACTTTGACAAGTTTTATAATCACCCATACGCTCTGCACGCCATCTTCATTCCTACTCAGACTCAGTTGTCACGCACGTCGCCACTCGGTTGTGCACATCTTAACCACTTGGCCGCTCCACACGTTGCCTCTCGGTTGTGCACATCTTAACCACTTGGTCGCTCCGCGCGTCGCCTCTCGGTTGTGCATGCCTTCACCACATGGCCGCACTGCGCGTCACGACTTGACTAGACACATAGTCCTTCACTCGGCCACCTTGCGCATCCTCACTCGGCCGCCCACGCGTCGCCACTCGGTTGTGCACGTCTTCATCATTCAACCACCTCGCACATCATGACTCGGCTGCTCTGCGCGTCGCCACTCGGTTGTGCACGTCTTCACCACTTGGCCGCTCCGCACATCGCCTCTCGGTTGTGCATGCCTTCACCACACGGCCGCCTCACGCATCACGACTCGGCTGGACACATAGTCCTTCACTCGGCCACCTTGCACATCCTCACTCGGCCGCACGCACGTCGCCACTCGGTTGTGCACGTCTTCACCACTCGGCCACTCTGCGCGTCGCCACTCAGTTGCGCATGTCTTCACCACTCGGACACCCAGCGCGTCACCACTCGGTTGTACACATCATCGCCCCTCGGCCGCCTCGCCAGTCACCATCAGTTCGACATGTCTTTACCTCTACACCCCGAACATGGGAACGACTAAGTTACTCATATGATCAAACCTCATATCACACTCTCTAGCAAGCTTACCTCCTTCGAGCATCGCTTGGGGGCTACGCACAGTCATTGGCCATGTCGCCCTCAGGGGTTACGCCCATTCGATCAACCCATTGATCACATCAGGAATATCTTTCTGACCATACATGCTCGGTCCGTCGAAAATCTATAAGAGTAGTACTGTCCACTCGAACGATCGCCCAAATCATTACCTGGAGTCATCTTCAAGACTCCAAACTTGGACTCAGGGATGGCATGTGCTGGTGTTCCCTCGGGATAATTAGTAACCTCTCTCCGGAGAGTTAGCCCACACACTAGCCTCGCCACTCGAGCTTCATAACACATTCATGTCAGACCACTAGTTTATCTCCTCCGGGAGACATACGAGTGCCAACAAGTTTTTCCTTGCAGTCAACGTATATACCCCGATCAGTCGGGAAGCACGTACACTTAGACAAATACCCCTTTCATGCAAAAGGGTGAAAACGAAGCTCCTCTACGGATACAATGTACTCTTGCAAATACCCCTTTCACGCAAAATCTAACGGTCAATATAAGAAGTACTACTGGAACGATTACTCCCTGGAGTGTCCGGCCTTTTTCTACAGTCAGCAGTTTCAAAGCCGAATTCATTCACTATGCTGTAGGACCTGGAGAAGAGGTGTCTAGAGGGGGGGTGCTTAGACACTAAGTATCAAAGTTGCAGTTTTTAGGTTTCTTTAAATTTGAGTGGAGTTTAGGCACAAGTTTAACATTCACAACATATAGCAAGCAAGCATGCAAAGAGTATATGAGCAGCGGAAAGTAAAGCATGCAACTTGCAAGAATGTAAAGGGAAGGGTTTGGAGGATTCAAACGCAATTGGAGACACGGATGTTTTTGGCGTGGTTCCGATAGGTGGTGCTATCGTACATCCACATTGATGGAGACTTCAACCCATGAAGGGTAACGGCTGCGCGAGTCCACGGAGGGCTCCACCCACGAAGGGTCCACGAAGAAGCAACCTTGTCTATCCCACCATGGCCGTCGCCCACGAAGGACTTGCCTCACTAGCAGTAGATCTTCACGAAGTAGGCGATCTCCTTGCCCTTACAAACTCCTTGGTTCAACTCCACAATCTTTGTCGGAGGCTCCCAAGTGACACCTAGCCAATCTAGGAGACACCACTCTCCAAGAAGTAACAAATGGTGCGTTGATGATGAACTCCTTGCTCTTGTGCTTCAAATGATAGTCTCACCAACACTCAACTCTCTCTCATAGGATTTGGATCTGATGGAAAGAGGGTTTCAGTGGAAAGCAACTTGTAGAAGGCTAGAGATCAAGATTCATATGGTAGGAATGGAATATCTTGGCCTCAACACATGAGTAGGTAGTTTTCTCTCGGAAATAGGATGCTGGAAGTGTAGGTTCAGTCTGATGGCTCTCTCCATGAATGAAGAGGAGGTGGACGGGTATATATAGCCTCCGCACAAAATCTAAGCATTACACACAATCTACCAAACTCGGTGGGACCGAATCGTTAAACTCGGACAGACCGATTTAGCAAATAATGTGACCGTTATGGTTTTCGGTGGGACCGAGATGCAACTCGGTAGGACCGATATGGTTAGGGTTAGGGCATAATGTAATCTCGGTGAGACCGATTACACGAACTCGGTAGGACCGATTTTGGTAATTAGCTAACCAGAGAGTTGGTCAAGCAAACTCGGTTGGACCGATTATCAAACTCGGTGGGACCGATTTTGGTAATGAGTCAACCAGGAAGTTTGCATTGTAATCTCGGTAGTACCGATTGCTCAAACTCGGTGAGACCGATTTTGATAATGGACATACACAGAGAGATCACAATCCCATCTCGGTGAGACCGAGATCCCTATCGGTGAGACCGATTTGCCTAGGGTTTGTGGCAGTGGCTAAGACATCCAAACTCGGTGGCGCCGGATAGGAAGAATCAGTGGGGCCAAGTTTGACTTTAGGTTTAGGACATACGTGTGGAAGTGGGAAAGTACTTGAGGGTATTTGGAGCATATCACTAAGCACTTGAAGCAAGAGGCTCATTAAGCAACACCTCATCCCTCCTTGATAGTATTGGCATTTCCTATAGACTCAATGTGATCTTGGATCACTAAAATGTAAAATGAAGAGTCTTGAGCTTGAAGCTTGAGCCAATCCTTTGTCCTTAGCATCTTGAAGGAGTTCCCACATCCTTTAGTCCATGCCACTCCATTGTTGAACTTATCTGAAACATACTAGATAAAAGTGTTAGTCCAACAAGAGATATGTTGAAATTAATTACCAAAACCACCTAGGGAGCACTTGTGCTTTCAATCTCCCCCTTTTTGGTAATTGATGACAACATACATCAAAGCTTTAGATAAAGATATAAAGAACAGCAAGTAAAGCTTTGGAAATACATGTAACAAGCATAGGCTCCCCCTACATGTATGCAATCATGTGAATATGAAATATAGAAGCATGTGATAGCATAACCATGATAGAGCAGGCAATGTGTTACATGTATCTTGGCCATATGCATCAGAGCAAAAAGTATTAAAGAGAATACATTCATGTCCATGAGTCCTTCTTGCAAACAGTATGTACATTAGCAAGAATTCCTCATACACATGATTGTGATGCATAAACTTACCTTGTAGTCTTGAGTTGGCTTAGTATGGAATGAACCTGCATAAACAAGGTTAGATAACACAGATGCACCTACTAGCCAGAGCAAACAAAAGAAACCACAAGAATACCAAGACTGGGATGACATGTAGAGAGTGAGTACTAAGTACTACATTGGATTAGACATGTCCCCAAGAGTAAAGATATGCAATGAATTTAAATGATCTCTTTCCCTTAGATGTCTTGCTCCCCCTGAATCTAACATGGGATACTGGGAGAAGATAGGGAACAGAAAATCAGAGCTGAAGGAAATAAATGAACAGAGCTAATGCAAACTAATGCAAATAAGCACATATGAACATGTCTTTCCCCTCAAGAAGACATGTGGCATCTTTCCTCTTGAACACCAAGCATCTGGGATCCTTGAGAAATACTTTCTACTTAAGTATCCTCTCCCCCTGGAGATCTCTCTCTCTCTCTCTCTTCCTGAAGGATCTCTCTCCCCCTATGAGATGTGATCTCTCTCTAAATGATAGGATTTGATGTGATCTCTCTCCCCCCTTTGACATCAATTTCCAAGAAGGGCTTGATAAAGATGTAATCTCTCTCTCTCCCTCTGGAATTTTTCGTGAATGAGTTTGATCCTTGAGTCACAACATAAAGCAAAGATTAAAAATGTGATGCTTTTAGAGGACAAGATTCATTGAGTGGAGCTGGATCAGAAGAAACACAGAATAAGTGGCAAACTAATTTTCCTGTTGTGAAATCAGTGGCACCGAATGGTATGCTTCGGTGGTACCGAAAATTTTCGGTTGGACCGAAAATAACAAATCGGTGTAACCGAGTTCATCGCAGTGAAAACACTTGTCACCTCAGCTCACTAGACTAATAAGATCTCACAAAGATTTGCAAGGAATTTACTAAATGATATGCAATGAATTGGATGCAGAAAATGCAGAGCAAACTGAATAAAATCTAGATGAAGTTTTTTTTGAAGAGGAAACAAATATGCATGAGACAAATGCAAAAACACAGAAGAAAACACAAGGGAACTTCATCTAGAGATGGTCGGCGACGAAGTCACCTATGTTAGAGTATATTGACTTAGGAGTCAAGTGAGATCACTTGATCATAGGTCATACTCATCGTTTAAGCTCAAAATGGGGTTGCCATTTTTCGTTTAAGCATCTTGATGTATTCACATCTTATCGAGTTGCTTTAGCTCATGACTTGGAGTAAAGCTTCTCTAAGATGGAATAACATACCTTGGTTAGTGGTGTTGTCCATGTAGTTGAACTTGCGTGGGTTGCTCAAGGTTGATGTAGCTCATCAAGAATTTGGAGCACCACTTGGAATTTGAGTCCATCTACCTACATGGGTTAGTTCTTGCAAGGAAGAGCACTTGTATATCCAAAAATGACAATCATGAAACTCAACATAGAATTTGTCAAAGGATATGTTCGAATGGTATAGTGCTTCATTGTCTTCAACCACCTTTGTATAGAGACTTGGTGATGTAGAGATTGCTCAAGATGTGAGTAGGTTACAATCTCATGGAGTTTGATTCAACCAAGTACCTACATGGGTTAGATAACATGCAATATACAAATATATCCAAGACATAAGATTTTCATCATAAGAGAAATGTCAAGGATTAGTCATAAGCTCAAGTCTTGCATGTATCCAATGGAGTTTCTACTCCAAGTTTGAAGCATCAATGATGTTCAATTCTCCTCTTAACCTGGAAAACACTTTCTCATCAAGAGGTTTAGTGAATATATCTGCTAATTTATTTTCGGTGCGAACATGCTTAAGATCAATGTCACCCTTAGCAACATGATCTTGAATGAAATGATGACGAACTTCAATATGCTTAGTTCGAGAATGTTGCACAGGATTATGACCAATTTTGATAGCACTTTAATTATCACAAAGCAATGGAAGATGTCTCACATATATCCCATAATCTTTAAGAGTTTGGGTCATCCAAAGTAATTGAGCACAACATGAACCAGCGGCAATATATTCAGCTTCGGCGGTGGATAAGGATACCGAGTTTTGTTTCTTGGAAGACCAAGACACAAGAGATCTACCAAGAAATTGACAAGTACCCGAAGTGGACTTTCTATCAACCTTGTCTCTGGCATAGTCCGAGTCGGAATAGCCAACAAGATCGAAAGAGGCCCTCTTAGGATACCAAATGCCAAAATTTGGTGTATGGATTAAGTATCTCACTATCCTTTTCACGGCCTTAAGATGACATTCTTTAGGAGCAGCTTGATATCGTGCACACATGCACACACTTAGCATAATATCGGGACGTGAAGCACATAGATATAACAATGAACCAATCATAGAGAGATAAACCTTTTGATCAACCGGTTCACCATCTTTGGTCAAATCAAGATGTCCACTAGTAGGCATGGGTGTAGACATACCTTTGCAATCTTGCATATTGAACTTCTTGAATAAGTCCTTAGTGTACTTCGTTTGACATAGAAAAGTACCTTCCTTAGTTTGCTTGATTTGCAACCCAAGAAAGAATTTGAGTTCACTCATCATAGACATCTCAAACTTCTCCGACATTAGCTTCCCAAACTTTTCACTAAAATGAGGGTTAGTTGAACCAAATATAATATCATCAACATATATTTGGCACACAAATAGTTCACCATTAACCCTTTTAGTAAAAAGAGTAGAATCAGTTTTCCCAATTTCAAAGCCTTTTTCAAGAAGGAACTTGGTCAAGCATTTATACCATGCTCTAGGAGCTTGTTTAAGACCATAAAGAGCTTTGTGAAGTTTGTAAACATGATTGGGTTTCTTGGGATTGACAAATCCAGGAGGTTGTTTAACATAAACTTCCTCCTCTATTTCACCATTTAGAAAAGCACTTTTAATGTCCATTTGGTACAAGGTGATATCATGGTGATTAGCATAGGCAAGTAAGATACGAATGGACTCAAGTCTAGCAACGGGGGCGTAAGTCTCATCATAGTCCATACCTTCGACTTGCGTGTAGCCTTGGGCGACGAGACGTGCTTTGTTGTGAACTACTTGTCCATCTTCATCTTGCTTGTTGCGAAACACCCATTTGGTACCGATGATGTTGTGGTTGTTGTCGGGCTTCTCAACCAATGTCCAAACTTGGTTCCTCTCAAAGTTGTGTAGCTCTTCATGCATAGCATTTATCCAATCCGGATCTTCCAATGCTTCTTCAACATTCATAGGTTCAATGCTAGAGATGAAAGAATAGTTTTCACAAAAGTTAGCTAAATGATTTTTAGAGCGAGTGATTCTCCCGGTTTGAATGTCATTGTAGATTTGTTCGACGGGATGGTCTTTAGCAATTCTTGCTCGAACTCGTGAAAGTTTTTGCTTGGATCTTCGTTGAACATATTCTTCATCTTGTTCTTCTTCTTGGCCTTCTTCATTGTTGGCGTTGTCGTTCTCTTGTCGTGGTGGAGAAGGAGGTCGTTGACGTTCATCTTGATGCACTTCCTCGTTTCCTTCATCTTGGTGTGTCCCACTTGTGGATGCTTCCGTATCAACTCTTGGTTCACCTTGTCATGAAGTAGAAGCTTCCACTTGGACAGACGAGGTACTCTCCTTCACCTCCGTTGGATGAACCTTGCCAATAGACAAGTCTTGGATTGCTTCCGAAGGATCTTTGTCTCCTACATCAATTGGCAATTGCTCTACTTGCGAGCCGTTAGATTCATCAAACTTCACATCTACCGTCTCTTCAACCTTTCGGGTGAAATTGTTGTAGACACAGTAAGTGTGAGAGTTTGAGCCATAACCAAGTAGGAAACCTTCAAGAGACTTAGGAGCAAATTTAGAACGACGATGCTTATCTAGAATGTAGCACTTTGAGCCGAATACTCGAAAGTATTCAACTTGGGGTTTGTTACCGGTGAGTAGCTCGTATGTCGTCTTGCCGAGTAGCTTGTGAAGATACAAGCGATTTGTTGCATGACAAGCTGTCTCAACCGCTTCTGCCCAAAAGTGCTTCGGCGTCTTGTACTCATCAAGCATCGTTCTCGCCATTTCGATGAGCGTCCGGTTCTTCCTCTCAACAACTCCATTTTGTTGAGGTGTGTACGTAGCCGAGAACTCATGTGAAATCCCTTCTTCGTTAAGAAAGGTGTCCACATTTGCGTTCTTGAACTCCGTTCCGTTGTCGCTGCGAACCTTCTTGATCTTCACTTCAAATTGATTTTGGGCCTTCCTAGCGAAGTTTTTGAAGATCTTCTGAACCTGTAATTTGTCATCAAGAAAGAACACCCACGTAAATCTGGAAAAATCATCAACTATAACTAGACCAAAAGAATTTCCACCGAGACTCTAGTAAGAGTTGGGACCAAAGAGATCCATGTGAAGTAGCTCAAGTGGCCTCTTCGTGGTCATGATGTTCTTCACGGGATGCCTTCCTCCAACCTGTTTACCTGCTTGACAAGCACTGCAAAGTCTATCCTTATCAAATATGACGTCATTAACTCCAAGGATATGATTCCCTTTAATAATCTTGTCAAGGTTTCGCATACCAACATGACCTAATCGTCTATGCCATAACCAGCCTTTTGAGGATTTAGCAATGAAGCAAGTTTTAGGTTGAGCCTTTTTAGTGAAATCAACAATGTATATATCACCTCTACGCACGCCGGTAAAGACCATTTTATGAATGTCTCGACGAAACACTTGGCAATCAATTTCAGTAAAAAAGACACTGAAACCAAAGTCAGCAAGTCTAGATACTGAAAGTAAGTTGTACCCAAGAGATTCAACGAGCATGACATTTTGTATGGAGCTGTCATGTGATATGGCCACCTTACCGAGGCCAACCACCTTACCCTTTGAGTTGTCACCGAAAGTGACATACTTTCGAGGACTATCATTATCAGCAAGCTCACGAAACATGTCTTTATCTCCGGTCATGTGATCGGTACATCCACTTTCAAGAACCCATTCCTTTCCTCCTGACATATATCCCCGAAGATTTGCCATAAGACCAAAATGTCTCATTGCATCATCAAGATCGAAGTCACTATCATCATCCTCATCATAGTATCCATGTTCAACATGGTCATGTGGTGGATCAAATCCTAGAGAGGGTAATTCATTAGAATGATTTTGACAATGATCTTGTCTATGAATTTTTGTAGCTTCGGAAATAATGTCACTAATAATACCAACATTTCCTTTGGCTCGCATAAGGTTTGTAAGCTCAAATAGACGATCACCAAACATAGGATCACTAGTATTCATCTTACTCAAGGCAATATACCTATGGAGAATTTCATCAAGATTTTTCAAAGAATAATCAGGAAATCGTTCCTCGAGAAATTTCCATATAGTGTAGGCACACTCAAGAGTAGGCAGTTTTATAATCAAGTTTTTAGGCAAGCCTCTAGTGATAAGATTAACAGTTCTAACATTCTTAATCATGTCAATAGACTCATCAAGGGTAGGATGCATAGGATCAACACAAGGTGCACAAGGACTAGCAATGTACTTGTTCAAATGATATTGATTGAAAATAACAAGCATCTCATTTTTCCACTCATGAAAATACTCTCCATCAAGAATAGGCACTCTATGTCTAAGACTCCCCAAAGTAGACTCATCCATCTTCCTCCAATGGTGATTAAACCAAGGCAATGGAGACCAATGCTTTGATACCACTTGTAGGACCTTGAGAAGAGGTGTCTAGAGGGGGGTGATTAGACACTAAGTATCAAAGTTGCAGTTTTTAGGTTTCTTTAAATTTGAGTGTAGTTTAGGCACAAGTTTAACATTCACAAAATATAGCAAGCAAGCATGTAAAGAGTATATGAGCAGCGGAAAGTAAAGCATGCAACTTGCAAGAATGTAAAGGGAAGGGTTTGGAGGATTCAAACGCAATTGGAGACACGGATGTTTTTCGCGTGGTTCCGATAGGTGGTGCTATCGTACATCCACGTTGATGGAGACTTCAACCCACGAAGGGTAACGGTTGCACGAGTCCACGGAGGGCTCCACCCACGAAGGGTCCAGGAAGAAGCAACCTTGTCTATCCCACCATGGCCGTCTCCCACGAAGGACTTGCCTCACTAGCGGTAGATCTTCACGAAGTAGGCGATCTCCTTGCCCTTACAAACTCCTTGGTTCAACTCCACAATCTTTGTCGGAGGCTCCCAAGTGACACCTAGCCAATCTAGGAGACACCACTCTCCAAGAAGTAACAAATGGTGCGTTGATGATGAACTCCTTGCTCTTGTGCTTGAAATGATAGTCTCCCCAACACTCAACTCTCTCTCATAGGATTTGGATCTGATGGAAAGAGGGTTTGAGTGGAAAGCAACTTGGGGAAGGCTAGAGATCAAGATTCATATGGTAGGAATGGAATATATTGGCCTCAACACATGAGTAGGTAGTTCTTTCTCAGAAATAGGATGCTGGAAGTGTAGGTTCAGTCTGATGGCTCTCTCCACGAATGAAGAGGAGGTGGAGGGGTATATATAGCCTCCACACAAAATCTAACCGTTACACACAATCTACCAAACTCGGTGGGACCGAATCGTTAAACTCGGTCAGACCGATTTAGCAAATAATGTGACCGTTAGGGTTTTCAGTGGGACCAAAATGCAACTCGGTAGGACCGATATGGTTAGGGTTAGGGCATAACGTAATATCGGTGAGACCGATTACACAAACTCGGTAGGACCAATTTTGGTAATTAGCTAACCAGAGAGTTGGTCAGGCAAACTCGGTTGGACCGATCATCAAACTCGGTGGGACTGATTTTGGTAATGAGTCAACCAGGATGTTTGCATTGTAATCTCGGTAGTACCGATTGCTCAAACTCGGTGAGACCAATTTTGATAATGGACATACATAGAGAGATTACAATCCCATCTCAGTGAGACCGAGATCCCTATCGGTGAGACCGATTTGCCTAGGGTTTGTGGCAGTGGCTAAGACATCCAAACTCGGTGGCGCCGGATAGGAAGAATCAGTGGGGCCGAGTTTGACTTTAGGTTTAGGACATATGTGTGGAAGTGGGAAAGTAGTTGAGGGTATTTGGAGCATATCACTAAGCACTTGAAGCAAGAGGCTCATTAAGCAACACCTCATCCCTCCTTGATAGTATTGGCTTTTCCTATAGACTCAATGTGATCTGGGATCACTAAAATGTAAAATGAAGAGTCTTGAGCTTGAAGCTTGAGCCAATCCTTTGTCCTTAGCATCTTGAAGGAATTCCCACATCCTTTAGTCCATGCCACTCTATTGTTGAACTTATCTGAAACATACTAGATAAAAGTGTTAGTCCAACAAGAGATATGTTGACATTAATTACCAAAACCACCTAGGGAGCACTTGTGCTTTCACGTGCCGAGAGCACGAAGATGCACATGCTTGACCGAGTTCCAGGCTGAATTTATTTACCATGCCGAGTGCACGAAGATCAGTCCAACTGACTCAGCTCCAGGCTGAGCTTATTTACCATGTCAAGCGCCTGAAGATGCATCCGATTGACTCAATTTGAAACTAAAAAGATATTTATCGTGTTGACTGCGTGGGGGTTTAGCAGGAGACTTAAACCCTCTGCCAGGCTCATCTAGTCCGACAGAGGCTCAGGGACTACACCCAGTGGGTGCAGTCAGCGTGCCCCCACTGGAAGAGAACTCGGAAAGAAACATTTTGCTCGATGCAAAACCAGCTCCAGAAATTACTCGACCTCCGAGTCAGAGAAGAACAAGTTTGATTAGTACCAGCTAAGAAGGTTTTTAGTTCTCTCAGACCCCCGCCGACTACCCGCAGTCGATGGCCATCTCGGGGACTACACCCAGTGGGTGCAACTAGCGTGCCCCCACTGGAGTAATCTCCACTCGGTATGGCCTGACCAGTCCGAGTGATGAACAAAAACAAAAAAAGACAGGCTCTAAGACTCCCGCCGACTGCCCGCAGTCGACAGCAGTCTCGGGGACTACACCCAGTGGGTGCACTCAGCGTGCCCCCACTGGAATGGTATCCACTCGGAACTGTCCGCCCGGTCCGAGTGACGGCCAAACAACAAAAAAAGACACGTTCCAGGCGTGAAGAAATTCCGAGTAATCCGTTACTCGATGCAGGACCAGCTCCAAATCACTCCCAAAAAAATTGCTATAAGGTGAGTTTAACGCTCCTCCGCGGACCCGTTTGAGCTCATTTCACTCGGACACAATGCAGTCTGGAATCCATCAAGGCAACACATGGAGATAAGACCGTCGGGTGACCAGAGGGAGTTCATAAGTGCCTCCGTAGCACTCGACTCATCTAGGAATTGACCTCGACTCAACCCGCTCAACCTCGACCGATTCGGGGGCTAATGACGAGGACATGTATTGGGGGTAGGGTAACAGGCCTGGCCTAAAGACCCTACCCATGGACACCATACTCTTTGTATTGGGCCCCTGGGCCAGATCGCCGTCCAGATGTACCGCAACTTGAAGGTCACTCGGATGGCAACAACCACTCGGAGCACGGCACTCCACTCGACGAGCTCATTCCACTCGACCGTGTGACTCACTCGGATATACGAAGACCAATATGCAGCATGACGTTTTTGTAGTGGTCAAGCATTATGGCATTGATGCTCCACCGTGTAACATAAGGGGTGAGGGGGTGGCGCACTCTATATAAGACACCCCCCACCACTAGACTAGGGGCAGGCCCTCATTCTTCTCCTCCAACCTCTCTCTCTCTCTCTCTCTAGTCTCTGGACTTAGCTCAGGCATGGGGATCCGTTCCTCTCTCTCTCACACACACACATTGTAATCCCCGGATACATACTAAGATAAAACAAAGCCTCTCCGGAGCACGAGACGTAGGGTTGTTATCTCCATTGTGAGAGGCCCGAACTCGCTAAAACCACCGTGTCACCCATATGCATCTCGATAGATCATGCTCCGTTACCCCATCCCTTATTATTGTCGGAATCGTTCCCACGATAGTGACCTCGAGCTTCATCCCCGAAGACAAGCTCTCCCGCAGAGCATTCGCACTTGCGGTCATGGCGGATGTGGTGCCAGGTAGGAGGACAATGCACTATGGTGTGGAGGTTAGCTAGGCGTTGCCGCTTTAAATAGCACATTCCGGTGAGGCCAAGCGTCCGGGTGCGTCATCAAGTCGCCGGAGTTGGTTGCTCGGGCACCAAGCCTCTTAACGACGACATACGAACGAACACGTGAATGCGGGCATCTGGCGCCGGCTGGGAACGCACCACGCGACGGTGCGAGGGGCGAGGGTTTTGGTGTGCCAGGGTAGTCAGCTGCGGTCGTGGCAACGTTGGAGATGCCCTTTGCTCACATGCGATCCCCGCATGTCATTCAAAACGCAAGACGACTCGACATGGTCTCAGGTCCTGAGGATGCATTTGGCCGCGCTACACCACTCTGCGGACGCGTCGCAGCACCCCATGCATCCTCGACGGGCCGGGTGTTGGGGTGTGTTTGGATTGTGGCCAAAGTGCACCTTACCAAAATTTTGGTCATGACCCAAAGATTGGTCTTTGTTTGGATGGTTGCCATTTTTTGGCATGCGAATGAACTCTAGCCAACTCTAGTTCATTTTTCTTGCCAATGTCGGCCAAATCATGGGCAACCCACACCTCAACCAAAATTTTGGCTACCCAATGCTTTGATGGGGCAACCTTGGGCACAAACTAAACATACTTTTGGTCGTGCCACAGCACTAACTCCACCCTCGGCACACTGAAACCGACCGTGTCTAGCGACAATATGAGTGTGTTGCTCACTGTGGTCGCCCTGTCCAGAGGCGGTGCTGGATCTGCGCCACGTTGTTGGCCCCAACGACCCAGATGAACAGTTGTCGGTGGCGAGGAGGTCGTGGGCCATCTCCTCCATTGGACTAGTCTGCGCTACTCGTCACGATAGGTGTGCCCCACATGTCAGTTTCCCTGTTTTCCCGACCATTTTCGAGCGTCAGTGCTCCGTGTTGTGCATTAGGCCTTTCACTATGTAGGCCAAGCGAGACAACTTATTGTTTATTTGTGCCGTTCAAGTATAATCATGTGGAGTTTGCTTATTTCTCATTCCTCTCCAACCCTCTTCTCCATCAATCATGTTTCCCTCCGGTCGAGTCCATCCTCCCGCATGCCTCATTTGAACATTCCGCCGAGTATCATTCGCATGTACCCACCCTAGTCCTCTTTCAATCAATCTCCGGACCCCGAGATGAAATCGAGAGAGAACGAGTGGGGGCACGTGATACCTAAGGCGGATTCAAAATTTTGAATCGGTGACTATAGCATCCGCAAATCATATATAAAGGGTATTCAATGTTTGTTTAGTTTTTGAACGTACAATATACTCCCTCCTATCCTTTCTAGTTTACATATAAGTTTTATGTGTAGTCAAAGTATCTCTACTTTGATCAAAAAAGTATCAACATTCAACAACGCCCAATCAATATTGTTAGATTCGTACATACTCCTAGATTTGTACCCGAGATGGTTTCCAATTTGTTTTCAACCACATGAATGTGCTTGTTCTCGCGCATGCTCTTCCTACTAGGATTTCACCACATATAGCCAGTCCAATAGTAACTTTTTTGAGCTCCCTGTCCAATAGTACACGTGGGGTACTGACAACATATGTACTCCCTCCTTTCATTTATATAGGGCCTATGTGGAGGAGAGAGATGTGAAAAAGTAAGGTTAGTGAGCTCTCATGCAAGAGCCTTAGCTATATACGCATTCCTAGTTAAATGGTACAATAAATATGAAGAAAGAGATAGAGAGGAGATGGAAAAAGTACTGATACAATAGCCAACCTTATATTTTTTTGTGGGAAATAGCCAACCTTATAGCCCACACTACCGTATGAGTGCATATAAATGATGGTTATAGATGACATGGCAGTCCCTCATAGCCATCAACTGGCTATATTATTAACCATGCTCTAATGCGTTTTTAAAACCGCATTTGACTATTGACAAGATTAATAGTACATGAGATGTATAATGTGAAAAATATATATTTGGAAACTCCTTTCACATACGAATTTGACCGTATGCTTTGTGTAAGTTGCATGTCATATATTATTACTCTAACATTTGGTCAAAGTTAGCCTCAAAAAATGCATTAGGCCATGTATAGTAAATGGAAGCATGGAGTAGTAGTGGAAGTGGATCCTCTGACATAGGTATCCCTGCCTTACCCTCCCTTTCGGTCACTTACTGGTGGACCCCATGCTTGCTAGGCCTCGCATGTAAGTTACTCAATGGGTTCGGCCATGTCAGGGGATCCTAATCCGTAGTATACTCCCTCTGTTTTTATTTACTCCGCATAAAATGGAGGGAGTGGTAGTATAATAAATGAGCGAGCGGGGGAGGGGGAGGGATGTCGGTTTGCTCTCAACTACGGTCCCACAAGCGAGCGAAAACGCAAGACAAAGCGACATGGAGGGTCCAGCGTGCCGGGCTGCAACGCGAACGCGACAAGAGCGATGTACAGTCAAAACTGATTGACCGGTCGTCTCTGGAACCACTATTCACACCAGAACTATCGCTGCTCGGCCTACGCCAGCCACTGCCCTAAAACCACACCTAATCTCCAGCCCATTCCCCCACCTTTCGATCCCCTAGCCCGCATCAAGCATCCCCTAGTTCGCCGAAAAGCCATGGTGCGCCGCAAGATCACTTACTACAAGATGCTGACGACGGAGCGCCGCGCAGAAATCGCGGCGGGGGTCGGTGAGGGAGTCCTAGATTAGGGGGTATCCGGACAGCCGGACTATATACTTTTGGCGGACTGTTGGACTATGAAGATACAAGATTGAAGACTTCGTCCCGTGTCCGGATGGGACTCTCCTTTGCGTGGAAGGCAAGCTTGGCGATTCGGATATGTAGATCTCCTTCTCTGTAACCGACTATGTGTAACCCTAGCCCCCTCTGGTGTCTATATAAACCGGAGGGTTTAGTCCGTAGGACGAGGACAACAATGATAATCATAGGCTAGCTTCTAGGGTTTAGCCTCTATGATCTCATGGTAGATCAACTCTTGTAATACTCATATCATCAAGATCAATCAAGTAGGAAGTAGGGTATTACCTCCATCGAGAGGGCCCGAACCTGGGTAAACATCGTGTCCCCAGCCTCCTATTACCATTAGCCTTAGACGCACAGTTCGGGACCCCCTACCCGAGATCAGCCGGTTTTGACACCAACATTGGTGCTTTCATTGAGAGTTCCACTGTGTCGTCACGGTAAGGCTTGATGGCTACTTCAATTATCTTCAACAACGCGGTCCAGGAGGAGGTTTTCCTCCTTGGAGAGATCTTCTATTCGGCGGCTTCGCACTGCGAGCCAACTCGCTTGGCCATCTAGAGCAGATTGATAATTACGCCCCTAGCCATCAGGTCAGGTTTGGAAGCTTGAACTACACCGCCGACATCCGCGGGGACTTGATCTTCGACGGATTCGAGCCCGTGTCAGGTGCGCCGAACAGTCACGATGAGCATGACTTAGATCTGCCATCAGACAGTATTCGGGGGATCGCACCTAAGGCTACCCCGGGAAACAATCTAGAGCAGATTGTGCCATCCGAGGATGGGCGGATGGACCCCGCCACGGAGGCCGCACACTCACCGGCCTGTGAGCCGAACACTGGTCTCACCTCCTATAAGGTCGGTACCATCGGACTCTCGGACTCGTCTCCGGCTATAGGATCCGAACCATGTACGCCCGTGCCTATCAAATCTGATTGGGCGCCGGTCATGGACTTCACCTCCGCGGATATCTTTCAGCACTCGCCCTTGGGTGATGTGCTATGCTCATTAAGGTCTCTCTCTTTGTCAGGAGACTCTTGGCCGAACTATGTCCAGCTCGAGCGGGAAGCGGACGACAAAGAAATTCGTTCCCCACCCACCACCCACTTCATAGCCACTGTCGATGACTTAACCGACACGTTGGATTTCGACTCCGAAGACATCGACGGTAATTACAGCGATGCAGGAGAAGAGCAGGAACCACCGCCCACCGGGCGCTGGACTGCCACCTCATCATATGATATATATATATATATATATGCTGGACATGCTAAAAGAAGACGATGGTGATGATACAATGAAGGATAAACCCCTTGATAAGCCACCAAAGCGACGCCGTAGGCGCCGCTCTAAATCCAGCCACAGTAAAAACAGCACAAGAAAGAATAACACCCCGGTCGACTCCAATGGAAACAATGACCCCATGGACCCAGCGATGAGCAGGATGAGCCAGGGGACGATGAACATAGTCTGGAGCCGATGTCAGATGACGCCGATCCCGAGGGTAAAATTCATCAACCTGTCTCCGGAGAAGAGAACAGTCCGGACAATGACGCATTCATCATCCCAGAAAAACACTTGGAACAAGAGAACCTCCATCGAAGGCTTATTGCCACGGCGAGGAGCTTGAAGAAGCGGAAGCAAAGGCTTAAAGCCGCACAGGATACGCTCAACCGCAGATGGAACCAAGTGCTTGACACTGAAGAAAAATATGGCGATGACCGCCACACAAAGAGCTACCCAAAGTGCAAGTTACTACCCGAATTCGACGATGAGGCCATAGAACCCATTCCGCCGAAAAACAATACGGCCGATCAGCCGGACCGACCACCCCGTGGCCGCGACAGAGCGGCTACTGATGCGGCACACAAGCCAGCACACGATTTACGTGAGCTCCTGGACAAAAAAGGCGTTGTAGAAGGTCCATCTTTGGATCTAGAAAACGTGCCCCGGTGCAGGATCACAGCCACCAAAACAATCGTACCGATGGAATACCAGCTCGAAATTAACACCGAACACAACAACCGTCGACAGCATGCCATGACACATCCAAATACAGGGGTGCCGTGCACCCCCTGTGCTTCAACGATGAGATGCTGGATCATGAATTTCCAGAGGGATTTAAGCCCGTAAATATAGAGGCATACGACGGAACAACAGACCCTGGGGTCTGGATTGAAGACTTTATCCTCCATATCCACATGGCTCGTGGATACGATCTCCACGCCATAAAATACCTGCCCCTCAAGTTAAAAGGACCAGCTCAGCATTGGTTGAAAAGCCTCCCCGAAAACTCCATTCAAAGTTGGGAGGAACTTGAGGATGCTTTCAGGGCCAATTTTCAAGGGACATATGTCCGACCTCCGGATGTAGACGATTTAAGTCACATAATTCAACAGCCCGGAGAGTCAGCCTGAAAACTTTGTAAGAGATTTCTCACTAAGAAGAATCAAATCGTCGATTGTCCGGATGTCGAAGCCTTAGTGGCTTTCAAGCACAGTATCCAAGACGAATGGCTTGCCAGACACCTTGGCCAAGAAAAGCCAAGGACAATGGCAGCCCTTACAAGCCTTATGACCCGCTTTTGCACGGGCGAGGACAGCTGGTTGGCCCGTAGCAGCACCAGCGGCCCAGGCACATCCGAAGTTAGGGATGGCAATGGGAAGCCGCGACGCAATAAAAACAAGCGTCAAAACAATGAAGACAACCCAGATAACACGACGGTCAATGTCGTATTCAGCCA
Organism: Triticum dicoccoides; assembly: GCF_002162155.2. Classification (NCBI taxonomy): domain Eukaryota; kingdom Viridiplantae; phylum Streptophyta; class Magnoliopsida; order Poales; family Poaceae; genus Triticum; species Triticum dicoccoides. The sequence continues at coordinate 120,891,223 of NC_041387.1, forward strand.
TTTAAAGGCATTAGAGATGGACTGTCCAGCCTAAATAAGATTCTAGACAAGTTATGTCAGATTCATGGCACCCCCGAAAAACCTGCAAACCACACCCATAGAGAGTGTTGGGTTTTCAAGCAGGTCGGCAAGCTAAATGCTGAACACAAGGGGAGGGACACACCAAGTGAAGACGAGGACGAGCCCCGCCAGCTGAACACTGGGGGACAGAAAAAATTCCCACCGGCAGTCAAAACAGTGAATATGATTGATACGTCTCCAATGTATCTATATTTTTTTATTGTTCCATGTTATTATATTACCTCTTTTGGATGTTTATGGGCTTTATTTTACACATTATTATCATTTTTGGGACTAACCTACTAACCGGAGGCCCAACCCGTATTGCTGTTTTTTTGCCTATTTCAGTATTTCGAAGAAAAGGAATATCAAACGGAGTCCAAACGGAATGAAACCTTCGGGAGCGTGATTTTTGGAACGAACGTGATCTAGAGGACTTGGAGTGCATGTCAAGAAGCAGCCGA
>NC_041387.1:120891912-120964043 GCF_002162155.2 Triticum dicoccoides
CCTATAGGGCGCGCCCCCTGTCTCGTGGGCCCCTCGGGCGGCCACCGATGTACTTCTTCCTCCTATATAAGCCTACGTACCCTGAAAACATCCAGGGAGCACCCGAAACACAATTTCCACCGCCGTAACCTTCTATATCCGCGAGATCCCAACTTGGAGCCTTCACCGGCGTTCTGCCGGAGTGGGAATCGACCACAGAGGGCTTCTACATCAACACCATAGCCCCTCCGATGAGTTGTGAGTAGTTTACCACGGACCTTCGGGTCCATAGTTATTAGCTAGATGGCTTCTTCTCTCTTTTTCGATCTCAATGCAATGTTCTCCCCCTCTCTTGTGGAGATCTATTCGATGTAAACTCTTTTTGCGGTGTGTTTGTCGAGAACCGATGAATTGTGGGTTTATGATCAAGTTTATCTATGAATAATATTTGAATCTTCTCTGAATTATTTTATGTATGATTGAGTTATCTTTGCAAGTCTCTTCAAATTATTAGTTTGGTTTGGCCTACTAGATTGATCTTTCTTGCCATGGGAGAAGTGCTTAGCTTTGGGTTCAATCTTGCGGTGTCCTTACCCCGTGACAGAAAGGGTTGCAAGGCACGTATTGTATTGTTGCCATCGAGGATAAAAAGATGGGGTTTATATCATATTGCATGAGTTTATCCCTCTACATCATGTCATCTTGCTTAATGCGTTACTCTGTTCTTTACGAACTTAATACTCTAGATGCAGGCAGGAGTCGGTCGACGTGTGGAGTAATAGTAGTAGATGCATGCAGGAGTCGGTCTACTTGTTGCGGACATGATGCCTAGATAATCTCATAATTATTCTCTTTTCTATCAATTGCTCGACAGTAATTTGTTCACCACCGTAATACTTATGCTATCTTGAGAGAAGCCTCTAGTGAAACCTATGGCCCCCAGGTCTATCTCTTATCATATTTGCTTCCAATCTACTTTTATTTGCATCTTTACTTTTTGCATATATATTATAAAATACCAAAAATATATTTATCTTATTATACTATCTCTATTAGATCTCACTTTCGCAAGTGGCCGTGAAGGGATTGACAACCCCTTTATTGCATTGGTTGTGAGTTCTTTGTTTATTTGTGTAGGTGTGTGGGACTTTTGAGGAGCCTCCTACTGGATTGATACCTTGGTTCTCAAAAACTAAGGGAAATACTTACGCTACTGTGCTGCATCACCCTTTCCTCTTCAAGGAAAACCAACGCAAGCTCAAGACGTAGCAAGAAGGATTTCTGGCGCCGTTGCCGGGGAGGTCTTCTCTCAAGTCAAGACATGCGAAGTACCCATCACAAACCCATCTCCCTCTCATTTACATTATTTGCCATTTGCCTCTCGTTTTCCTCTCCCCCACTTCACCTTTTCCGTTTTATTCGCCCTCTCTTTCCCAATCTTCTCCTCTCTCCTTTTGCTTGCCTTTTTCTGTTTGCTTGTGTGTTGGATTACTTGTTTCCATGGCGCAAGATAATACCAAATTGTGTGATTTCTCGAATACCAATAATAATGATTTCCTTAGTACTCCGATTGCTCCTCTTAATGACGTTGAGTCTTGTGAAATCAATACTGCTTTGCTGAATCTTGTTATGAAAGATCAATTCGCCGGCCTTCCTAGTGAAGATGCCGCTACTCATCTAAACAACTTTGTTGATTTGTGCGATATGCAAAAGAAGAAAGATACAAATAATGATATTGCTAAATTGAAGTTATTTCCGTTGTCACTTAGAGATCGTGCTAAAGTTTGGTTTTCGTCTTTGCCTAAAAATAGTATTGATTCTTGGAACAAGTGCAAAGATGCTTTTATCTCTAAGTATTTTCCTCCCGCTAAGATTATCACTCTTAGGAACGATATTATGAATTTTAAACAACTTGATCATGAGCATGTTTCCCAATCTTGGGAAAGAATGAAATTGATGATTCGCAATTGCCCTACTCATGGTTTGAATTTATGGATGATCATACAGAATTTTTATGCCGGTTTGAACTTTGCTTCTAGGAATCTCTTAGACTCGGCCTCGGGAGGCACGTTTATGGAAATCACATTAGGAGATGCTACAAAACTTCTTGATAATATTATGGCAAATTATTCTCAATGGCACACCGAAAGATCTTCTAATAAAAAAGTGCATGCTATAGAAGAAATCAATGTTTTGAGTGGAAAGATGGATGAACTTATGAAATTGTTTGCTACTAAAAATACTCCTCTTGATCCCAATGATATGCCTTTGTCTACTTTGATTGAGAATAATAATGAATTTTGTTGGTAGGAATAGTTTTGGAAACAATGCTTATAGAGGAAACTTTAATTCTAGACTATTCCCTAGTAATTCCTCTAATAATTATGGAAATTCCTACAATAACTCTTATGGTAATTTTAATAAGATGCCCTCTGATTTTTAGAATAGTGTGAAAGAATTTATGATTTCTCAAAAGAATTTTAATGCTTTGCTTGAAGAAAAATTGCTCAAACTTGATGATTTGGCTAGGAACGTTGATAGACTTTCGCTTGATGTTGATTCTCTTAAACTTAGATCTTCTTCCCCTAAGCATGATATCAATGAGTCTCTCAAAGCAATGAGAATTTCCATTGACCAGTGCAAGGAAAGAACCGCTAGATTGCGTGCTAAGAAAGATAGCTTTATAAAGGCGTGTTCCTCTAGTTTCCATGAAAATAATGATGAAGATCTTAAAGTTATTGATGTGTCCCCTATTAGATATTTGTTTTGCAATATGAATCTTGATAATAATGGGACTGGAGATGAGTCAACTTTATTTAGAAGGCGTCCCAATAATTTGGAGTTTTTAGATCTTGATGCTAAATTTGGTAAAAGTGGGATTGGAGAGGTCGTGACTTTAAAGAGTATTGAACCCACTATCTTAGATTTCAAGGATTTTGATTATGATAATTGTTCTTTAGAAAGTTGTATTTCCTTGTTGCAATCCGTTGTTAATTCTCCACATGCTTATAGTCAAAATAAAGCTTTTACCAAACATATCGGTGATGCCTTGATGCAATCTTATGATGAAAAACTTAATTTGGAAGTTTCTATACCTAGAAAACTTAATGATGAGTGGGAACCTACTATAAAAATTAGAATTAAAGATCATGAGTGTTTTTCTTTGTGTGATTTGGGTGCTAGTGTTTCCACGATTCCGAAAAGTTTATGCGATATTCTAGGTTTCCATGATCTTGATGATTGCTCTTTAAATTTGCACCTTGCGGATTCCACCATTAAAAAGCCAATGGGAAGGATCAATGATGTTCTCATTGTTGCAAATAGAAATTTGGTGCCCGTTGATTTTATCGTTCTTGATATAGATTGCAATCTTTCTTGCCCTATTATTCTTGGTAGACCTTTCCTGAGAACGATTGGTGCGATTATTGATATGAAGGAAGGGAATATTAGATTCCAATTTCCATTAAAGAAAGTCATGGAGCACTTTACAAGAAAGAAAGTCAAATTACCTTATGAATCTATCATGCGAGCTACATATAAATGAAGTGCCAAAGATGGCACCACTTAGATCTATCTTCGCTTTTATGCCTAGCTAGGGGCGTTAAACGATAGTGCTAGTTGGGAGGCAACCCAATTTTCTTTATGTTTTTTGTTTTTGTTCCTGTTTAGTAATAAATTTTGCATCTACTTTCTGTTTAGATGTGTTTTACCTTTTAATTAGTGTTTGTACCAAGTAGAACCTATAGGATAACCTATGATGATAACTTTGCGCTCACGAGAAAAAATTCAATAAATCACACAAACGTGCTTTTGCATTGATTCTTTTTGCTGCTGATCAATAAACAAATTTTCCAGTACGTCCTATTTAGTAGGAGTTTTAGAGTTCCAGAACTTTGAGTTAGTTACAGATTGCTACAGACTGATCTGTTTTTGACAGATTCTGTTTTTCGTGTGTTGTTTGCTTATTTTGATGCATCTATGGCTAGTATGTAAGGGTATGAACCATAGAGAACTTGTAATACAGTAGGTTTAACACCAAAATAAATAAATAATGAGGTCATTACAGTACCTTATGTGGTGGTTTTGTTTCCTTTCACTAACGGAGCTTATGAGATTTCCTGTTGAGTTTTGTGTTGTGAAGTTTTCAAGTTTTGGGTAAATCTTTGATGGACTATGGAATAAAGAATAGCCAAAAGCCTAAGATTGGGGATGCCCAAGGCACCCCAAGACATTCAAGAATAGCCAAAAGCCTAAGCTTGGGGATGCCCTTGCCCCCGGAAGGCATCCCCTCTTTCATCTTCGTTCATTGGTAACTTTACTTGGAGCTATATTTTTATTCGCCACATGATATGTGTTTTGCTTGGAGCGTCGTGTATTATATTAGTATTTTATTTTTAGTTTACCAAAATCATCCTTGCTGTAACACACCTTTTGGGAGAAGCCTTTTTGATTTAAATTTATTAGAATATGCTATGTGCTTCACTTATATCTTTTGAGCTAGATAGTTTTTGCTCTAGTGCTTCACTTATATCTTTTAGAGCACGGCGGTGGGTTAATTTTGAAGAAATTGTTGATATCTCATGATTCACTTATATTATTTTGAGAGTATTTTAGAACAGCATGCTATTTTCTATGGTTATAAATTAGTCCTATAATGATGAGCATCCAAGTTGGGTATAATAAAAACTATCATAAGAAGTGAATTGGATGCTATGATCAACTTGATACTTGATAATTGTTTTGAGATAGGGAGGTAGTGATATTAAAGTCATGCTAGTTGGGTGATTATGAATTTAAAGGATGCTTGTGTTGAAGTTAGCAAGTCCCGTAGCATGCACGTATGGTTAAAGTTGTGTAACAAATTTGAAGCATGAAGTGTACCTGGCTTGTGCATCCTTATGAGTGGCGGTCGGGGACGAGCGATGGTCTTTTCCTACCAATCTATCCCCCTAGGAGCATACATGTAGTGCTTGGTTTTTGATGACTTCTAAATTTTTGCAGTAAGTATATGAGTTCTTATGACAAATATTGAGTCCATGGATTATACGCACTTTTACCTTTCCATCATTGCTAGCCTCTTCGGTACCGTGCATTGCCCTTTCTCACCTCGAGAGTTGGTGCAAACTTCGCCGGTGCATCCAAACCCCGTGATATGATACGCTCTATCACACATAAACCTCCTTATATCTTGCTCAAAACAGCCACCATACCTACCTATCATGACATTTCCATAGTCATTCTGAGATATATTGCCATGCAACTTCCATCATCATCATGTACATGACTTGAGCATTTATTTTCATATTGCTTGGCATGATCGTAAGATAGCTAGCATGACGTTTTCATGGCTTGTCCGTTTTTTGATGTCATTGCTACACTAGATCATTGCACATCCCGGTACTTTCTTTAGCCATGTTATTTTGAGAAGACATGATTGCTCTTACTAGTATGATTGAAGTATTGCTATTTCTTTTGTCAATATGAACTTTTATTTTGAATCACTTGGATCTGAACATTCATGCCACAATAAAGAGAAATTACATTGAGAATTATGCTAGGTAGCATTCCACATCAAAAATTATGTTTTTATCATTTACCTACTCGAGGATGAGCAGGAATTAAGCTTGGGGATGCTTGATACGTCTCCAACGCATATATAATTTTTGATTGTTCCGTGCTATTATATTACCTCTTTTGGATGTTTATGGGCTTTATTTTACACATTATTATCATTTTTGGGACTAATCTACTAACCGGAGGCCGAGGTCGTATTGTTGTTTTTTTGCCTATTTCAGTATTTCGAAGAAAAGGAATATCGAACGCAGTCCAAACGGAATGAAACCTTCGAGAGCGTGATTTTTGGAACGAACGTGATCTAGAGGACTTGGAGTGCAAGTCAAGAAGCAGCCGAGGTGGCCACGAGAGGGTAGGGATCCCCCCCCCCTCTAGGGCGCGCCCCCCTATCTCGTGGGCCCCTTAGGCAGCCACCGACGTACTTCTTCCTCCTATATAAGCCTACGTACCCCGAAAACATCCAGGAAGCACCCGAAACACAATTTCCACCGCCGTAACCTTCTGTATCCGCGAGATCCCATCTTGGAGCCTTCGCCGATGTTCTGCCGAAGGGGGAATCGACCATGGAGGGCTTCTACATCAACACCATAGCCCCTCCGATGAGTTGTGAGTAGTTTACCACAGACCTTCGGGTCCATAGTTATTAGCTAGATGGCTTCTTCTCTCTTTTTGGATCTCAATGCAATGTTCTCCCCCTCTCTTGTGGATATCTATTCGATGTAAACTCTTTTTGCGGTGTGTTTGTCGAGATCCGATGAATTGTGGGTTTATGATCAAGTTTGTCTATGAATGATATTTGAATCTTCTATGAATTCTTTTATGTATGATTGAGTTATCTTTGCAAGTCTCTTCGAATTATCAGTTTGGTTTGGCCTACTAGATTGATCTTTCTTGCCATGGGAGAAGTTCTTAGCTTTGGGTTTAATCTTGCGGTGTCCTTACCCCGTGACAGAAAGTGTTGCAAGGCACGTATTGTATTGTTGCCATCGAGGATAAAAAGATGGGGTTTATATCATATTGCATGAGTTTATCCCTCTACATCATGTCATCTTGCTTAATGCATTACTCTCTTCTTTATGAACTTAATATTCTAGATGCAGGCAGGAGTCGGTCGACCTGTGGAGTAATAGTAGTAGATGCAGGCAGGAGTCGGTCTACTTGTTGCGGACGTGATGCCTATATACATGATCATGCCTAGATAATCTCATAATTATTCGCTTTTCTATCAATTTCTCGACAGTAATTTGTTCACCCACCATAATACTTATGCTATCTTGAGAGAAGCCTCTAGTGAAACCTATGGCCCCCGGGTCTATCTCTTATCATATTTTCTTCCAATCTACTTTTATTTGCATCTTTACTTTTTACATCTATATTATAAAATACCAAAAATATATTTATCTTATCATACTATCTCAATTAGATCTCACTTTCGCAAGTGACCATGAAGGGATTGACAACCCCTTTATTGCGTTGGTTGCGAGTTCTTTGTTTGTTTGTGTAGGTGCGTGGGACTTTTGAGGAGCCTCCTACTGGATTGATACCTTGGTTCTCAAAAACTGAGGGAAATACTTACGCTACTGTGATGCATCACCCTTTCCTCTTCAAGGAAAACCAACGCAAGCTCAAGACGTAGCAATGATATACGCAACTCACATTCCAAAGAGAAGGCGCAAACGCGCACTCCGAGATGTATACGCTATAGAGCCCGTTGCCCCCAAATACAATCCCTGGTAGGCCTGCTCGATCACCTTTGATCACAGGGATCATCCAACTAGTATCCAGCATGGACGATCGACTGCCTTAGTGGTTAACCCAGTAATTGATGGATACCATCTCACTCGAGTCCTCATGGACGGCGGCAGTAGTCTTAACCTAATATATCAGGACACTGTCTGCAAAATGGGGATAGACCCATCAAGAATCAGCCAAAGTAATACTACCTTTAAAGGAGTGATACCAGGTGTCGAGGCCCGCTGCACGGGCTCTCTAATACTAGAGGTTGTATTCAGTTCTCCAGACAACTTCAGAAGCGAAGAACTAATCTTCGACATCGCTCCATTCCAAAGCGGTTATCACGCACTACTTGGGAGAATGGCCTTTGCTCGTTTTAACGCAGTACCATACTACGCCTATCTTAAACTTAAGATGCCCGGTACACGTGTCTTCATTATAGTTAGCAGAAATACAGAGCATTCCTTACATGCGGAAGAATATGTGGCGGCTATAGCAGTCGAACACTGAGTGGCCCCTCCAATCAGAATAAATGGTCGGTCGTCAGGACCACGGACACAGTTAGGCGAGTCTGGCTCCCCACCAGATGTAACAGCTCAGATGAACCTGAGCTTGGGTTAATAGATATACCCCCATAGGTGGTGCTAGGGGCTTCTCACAAGAAGAAGCCTATAGTTCGGCTCAACCCTATTAATATAATAACATATTGCATTTTCATGGTTTGTTTAGATTAACCAACTCTTGGCACGAATTTTTTCACCAGGGTTTTTTCCTTTTTACACGTGATCATCGTGCTACACCCTTCCAGAATACGGCACAACGGAGATAAAGGCGCAGACGTGCAGCAGGGCCTTGCTCAAAGGTTTCTTTTTAGATTAAGACCCTGCATAAACCTTTTTTACTATCTCTTGTTGCTTCATAACCTCCGGACACTTAACAGAACGAATAGGGATACTGGCGTTCTTGACATTTCGTCACGCCAGACTAATGCATGTATCTGGAAACACAGGGCTCAATATCGAGGGCGTTACTTAGCCCAGTTTAGGTCATAAAGTCCGAATACCTTAGGGAGTGTTCGGTATCGCGAGTTTGGCCTTATATGCATCAGCTCCGAATCATTGTCTTTGGTCAAATGTTGGGTTTGCCTGTCTCCCGTGTTTTGCTGCCTTATGTTCCGCTCTATCGGCTAAGGCGGCACTGGGAGAACTACTGCGATTGTGCCCTGGTTCATCTGGATGAGCACCTTAGTAGAGAAAGCCAAAAACTGACTGTCATGATAAAGCGAGAGACTGGTCAACCACTCGATGACTCAGCGGAATCTTCGCAATTCGTCTGCATTGAGAAGGACTAGTTTCCCGGTCACGTATGTACGCGCACCGTATTCGGATGAACACGAATGTACCAGGAGCTATATGGTAGCCCCACCGTCAAACTCCTATGGCTAAGTGAAAGTGTTAAAGCTATATAGTCTGATTGCCTGGTTCGCCGCGCTATCACCTCCTTAATGGACCAAGACGTTGGATCAAGTGTGATTACGCGCCTTTTCTAACACCCCCGCATTATATGCGTGGGGGCGGAAGCCGACGACTGCTAACTTTCAGGTTATATAACATAAACGGCCGCACAGGAGGCACTATCATACTTTCAGGCAAAAGTATAAGCACAGCCTTTATAATCAACATCGCATTGTTTTTACAATTCAGATACATGTCACTCAAACATGGTATTCTTCGAGCACTGCACCTCTATTAAGCGGGCACCTTCTAGGACTTCTTCAAAATAGTGCTCGACTGGGTCCTGGCCTCCCGCCGGACCACGGGTCACAATAGCAGTGGCCCCCATCCCTGCCCTGTATGTCTTGACATGGGCAAGAGCCATCCGTGCACCCTCTATGCACGTCGACCTCTTCACAACATTGATATGCGAAACAGCACCAAGGAATTGTTGCACTAAACTAAAATAACTGTCTGGCCTTGGTCCCTTCGGCCAAAGATGATCCACGGCAAATCTCATGGCAAGCCCAGATAACCTATGGAGCTTGGCCCACTCAGTCATTTGTTCGTTCAATAGCAGCGGACGCTTTGGAGCACTAAACTGCGACCAGAACAATCGTTCTTCCTCTTGATCTTTCTGATCCTTGAAATATTCAGTCGCATCAGTAGCACTCTTGGCCAAGTCCAAGTATGCATCCTCAGCACTCCATAATTGATCTAGAGGGGCATACTTCGGATCTCCGAACTTCGTCCGCAACAGAAAGGGCTTCCTAGTCGTGATATCTCCGGCTTGACAAAGCTCCTCCTTTGCCGCTCTGATCTCAGAGCGAGTCTCCTTAGCTGCTTCCAAGGCCTTATTCAGGTCAGCCACTTTCGCTTGCTTTTCCCTTTCAAGGAGCTCATGATGGTCGGCGGCATCCTTAAGCTCAACAGCCATCTTGGCTATTTTTTCTTCGTTCTGGCGATGAGTAGCCTGTTCGGCTCTCACCTCCTCGGCCGCCTTTAGGGCAGCCGCATCACTTCTCCTGGCTTGCTCCTTGGCTAGGGCAAGCTCAGCCCTAAGGGTCTCCACGGCAGCAGCTCCATCTGCAGTCATATCATATTATAGATACTAGCATCATGCTCCTCTTAATATTTGCTGACAAGACAAAAATACATACCCTGGGCCTTGTCAAGCTGCTTGTTCACAAGCGCGATGTCGGCATCCGCCACGTCAAGCTTCCGCTTTAGTTTGGCAAAATCAGCAGTCCGGTCAGCCACTGGACCCTTAGCCGCATGTATATAAACGCAGTGCGGTCATTACCTGGGATTATGATCCTATGTTTGCCACCTATGGATGGCAACCAGAGTCTTAGGGGCTACTATCTACACAGAGCACACCTAGCATGTGCGGTACAGCTAAAAATATATATATTATTTTTGTACCTCAAAGCCTTTGAGCAGGCTCGTAAAAGCTTCATCCAATCCGCTTTTGGCGGAAGAAATCCTCTCAAACACCGTACCCATCAAGGTACGATGCGCCTCTGGGATAGCCGCTTGCTCCAGAAGACCCGTCAGTGTGTCTGGCTGCGTGCCGGACAACCCCGGACTCTTCCTACTGCTCTCCTTGGGAGCCGAATACACCGGGCTTCGGGCGGCCGAAGTATTAACTTCTGGCCCTGGCGGATCAAGAGAAATCCTCCGTGACGACACCTCGGGGTCGTCCGCCCCATGGGGCGGGGAGGCAGGGTGAGGTGTTTCGCTCTCCATCATCTCCGGAAGAAGATCCCCCGAAGACGAGCTCGTTGAGAAGGGCTACGAGCCGGACTGCAAGAGATAGGTCTTGGTTATTATACTCAGAGTTAAAATAGGATATATTTACTAAAGTGCTTTTGATTCACTTACGGCTCAGTGGAGGGATGGCCCTCTTGCGGGTGCTGCGCGGTAAGGACGCCCTCCGGGGCAAGGCCCCCTAGCAACGGTTTCTTCCCTTGTTTAGAAACCTCTGCTTCCAAGTTTTCGGAGGCAGCCCTTTTCTTCCCGTGAGGGGAGGGGATTTTAGATTCACCTCCCCGATCATCCTCCTTCTTGGAGACATCAATTCCCCCGGTCTGGATGTACAATGTATGAAGCCCGCTTTCGGCTTCTTTATCCCTCCCCTCATCCTCTCCTGATGGCACCTGATATGGCGCGCGCTCAAGCATCCTGATTAATAAAGGATCCGGCGAGCCTTCAGGAAGAGGGGCCGAACACCTAATCCTCTCCACCTTTCTTAGCCAGTCCTGGCCAAGGGTAGTTTTCAGAATAATGTTATGATAAACATAAACAGCGTGTTCGGTTGCGGAGTTACTTACTTGGATATCCGGACGATTGAAGTTCAGGCCCGCATCCTCGGTGGTGTCCGGACACTCTATTAATGATCCCAAGAATAACCGATACATCCCTTCGAGCGTCACACCGAAGAAGTGTTGAATAGTTCGCGGTCCTTCTGGGTTGAACTCCCACATCCGGAGAGGTCGACGTTTGCACGGCAGGATCCGACGGACTAACATTACTTGAATTATTTTGATGAGGTTGATATCCCTCTTGAGAAGATCCCGAATGCGGCTTCGCAATGTCGGGACGTCATTAGCAGGCCCCTAGTCCAGTCCCTTGTTGACCCACGATGCCAGTTGAGGCGGAGGGCCCGAGCGGAAGGCCGAGGCAGCCGCCCACTTTGTGCCTCTGGGAGCTGTGATATAGAACCACTCCCGTTGCCATAAGTCGGACACCTCCGGGAAGGAACTCTTGGGCCATGGGGCATCGACGCCTTTGCTTATTATAGCACCTCCGCACTCCACGTGTCGCCCATCAATCATCTTCGGCTTCGCATTAAAGGTCTTGAGCCACAGGCCGAAGTGTGGGGTGACGTGGAGGAAGGCTTCACACACGACGATAAATGACGAGATGTGAAGGATGGAATCCGGAGCCAGATTGTGGAAATCTAGCCCGTAATAGAACATGAGTCCTCTACAAAAGGATCCAGGCTAAAGCCTAGCCCTCGGAGGAAGTGGGAAACGAATACGATGCTCTCGTTGGGTTTGGGAGTGGGCATGACATGCCCTTGAGCAGGCAGCCTATGCAGGATGTCAGCGATCAGATACCTAGCCTCCCTAAGCTTCTTGATGTACTCCTCTATGACAGAGGAGGCCATCCATTGGCCTTGAAGGTTGGATCCGGACATGATTGAGGTCTGAAGCGCTTAAACCTGAGCCTTGGGTGTTGGAACTCAAGGTGGGAGAAGGGGAGGATCGTGCGTGGGTATAGAAAGATAAGACCTTGGCCCCTTTATAAAGGTGGTGAATATCAAGCATCCCTCGCGTGAGCATTTTGAACTTTCCTGAAATCAAGGAGTCATATTAACGAACACGGTTGGGTTACCCACACCCGTATTGATGAGAATCCCGCAATAAGGGGACATGATCTCTGCTTTGACAAGACGTGCCAATGAAACCGCCTCGCAATACGCGTAGTAGCTGGTTGTGAAAAACGGTTCAAATAATGACCGGGACGTGGCGTGGTGTCATGCTACAAAAAGTTGTCAGCACATTATATTGGTGAAATATTGTTCTCTCTACGGTGGTGTGTGGAATTTGTTTTGCAGAGCCGGACACGATTCTCGTGTTCAAAATCTTCTATGGAGTATTCGGAGGAGGAACCCGCCTTGCAATGCCGAAGACAATCTACGCGCCGGACTCATCGTCATTGAAGCCTGGTTCAGGGGCTACTGAGGGAGTCCTGGATTAGAGGGTATCCGGACAATCGGACTATATACTTTTGCCGGACTATTGGACTATGAAGATACAAGGTTGAAGACTTCGTCCTGTGTCCGGATGGGACTCTCCTTTGCATGGAAGGCAAGCTTTGCGATTCAGATATGTAGATCTCCTTCTCTGTAACCGACTCTGTGTAACCCTAGCCCCTTCCTGTGTCTATATAAACCGGAGGGTTTAGTCCGTAGGATGAGGACAACAATGATAATCATAGGCTAGCTTCTAGGGTTTAGCCTCTACGATCTCGTGGTAGATCAACTCTTGTAATACTCATATCATCAAGATCAATAAAGCAGGAAGTAGGGTATTACCTCCATCGAGAGGGCCCGAACCTGGGTAAACATCGTTTCCCCAGCCTCCTGTTACCATTAGCCTTAGACGCACAGTTCGGGACCCCCTACCCGAGATCCGCCGGTTTTGACACCGACAGTCGGCACCACAGACCTCCATTCCCAAGATCGCTTTGCGGCGGGCCAATCCCCGAGTTCTCTAGAGCCAAGCTACGAGGAGGAGGAAGCCGATCCAATGTTCATGGTGGAGGTCGCGGCGCAGAAGGGCCCCGATGGGTATGAGACGATGGATGTCGACTTCGTGCCGGCGTCCGAGTCCCCCATGGTGCAGGCGGACCAATGGTTCAACATGGCGATACTAAAGGAGGACAGGGAGGCAGAGGCTCAACTCGATGCGGAGCGCGCGCATGCCGCTGCCATCGAGGCTCTCCTGCAGGCGGAACCGAATGTCATGGATGTGAACCGGGCGGCGGAGGCTCAACTTGAGGCGGAGCGCGCGGATGCCTCTGCCATCGAGGACCTCCTGCAAGCAGAACCGGACATCCTGGACTTGTACCGGGTGGCAGAGGCTTGACTCAACATAGAGCACGCGGATGCCGCTCTCATCGACGCCCTCTTGCAGGCGGAACCGGACGTCCTGGACTTGAACCAGGCGGCGGAGGCTCGACTCAATGCGGAGCATGTGGATGCCGCTGCCATCAAGGCCCTCCTGCAGGCGGAACCGGACATCCTCCACTTGAACCAGACTGTGCTCTCGTCCGTGCAGAGCGCCCGCACGCTCCGCGTGAACGATTAGCTGGAGGCCGAGGACAACCACGGTGCAGAGACACATGTCGGCAGCTATGGCTGGTTCGCGCCGGCAGCCAAAGACAACGAGGCCGTCTCGTTCCGCGAGCAGTGGTAGTTTTTCTTCATGTTGTTGTTTTTATGGATCTTTTGCTGTGTAAAAACATATATTTGTTATACAAGTCGCCTGACTTGGGTCAGTCTACCATTTCAGGCGGTTGGATGAATATCCTATGTCTCCTAACCCTTCTTTCCTTCTTCCTCACCTCTTCTTTGTCCCCAACAGACCACCGCACGGGCCGTACGGATACTCCCCAACATGCGGTTGGATAAACATACTCTATGAACGAAAATTACGTGTCAGCCGTAAGATGGCTGGGTTTGGTTTGTTCACATGCGACAACACGTGTCAGTGAGGGTGCGTTCCCTTGGTTGGGTTTGTAGCGTGCAGGAGCGACTGTGTGAGGGTGCAGTGCGACCGCGGCGTGCAGGAGCGACCGTGTGAGGGTGCGGTGCGACCGCGACAGCCGTGCGCAAGTGTACCTCCTTCTCATTTTGATAACTTTAGGCAATCTTGGCAAAAATGTGTGGCGAAGTTTGGCAATGTAAGGCCTAGACCCAAACAGGATAAGTACGTACATACTAGGAGTACTAGTGTTAAAAAAGAAAGGCGGGCTTTTCCTTCGCGGGATTTTATCGATACAAATCCTCGTTTCACGTGTCAATTAATGCGTATTTTTTTCTCCAAAGACCAAAGAGCTAACCATCTCACTCTCATCGCTTGATTAATGCAGCGCCATGCAAACCAACCTTATCACTTCCGCATGCATGCAGGGGATATTAATGTCCTTGGTTGCTAGTACGAGGCAAACCCCATGAATTTTGCCTCGATTAGTGTTAGTGGCCTTTTGCAAATTGTAATTTTGATATACTGGCCTTGTGTACAAAAAATGGAGGTAGTAACTATATTTGACTTCCTTCCCCATTGCAGTGACATCGATACAACAACAACAACAACAACAAAGCCTTTAGTCCCAAACAAGTTGGGGTAGGCTAGAGGTGAAACCCATAAGATCTCGCAACCAACTCATGGCTCTGGCACATGGATAGCAAGCTTCCACGCACCCCTGTCCATAGCTAGCTCTTTGTCGATACTCCAATCCTTCAGGTCTCTCTTAACGGACTCCTCCCATGTCAAAATCGGTCGACCCCGCCCTCTCTTGACATTCTCCGCACGCTTTAGCCGTCCGCTATGCACTGGAGCTTCTGGAGGCCTGCGCTGAATATGCCCAAACCATCTCAAACGATGTTGGACAAGCTTCTCCTCAATTGGTGCTACCCCAACTCTATCTCGTATATCATCATTCCGTACTCGATCCTTCCTCGTGTGGCCACACATCCATCTCAACATACGCATCTCCGCCACACCTAACTGTTGAACATGTCGCCTTTTAGTCGGCCAACACTCCGCGCCATACAACATTGCGGGTCGAACCGCCGTCCTGTAGAACTTGCCTTTTAGCTTTTGTGGCACTCTCTTGTCACAGAGAATGCCAGAAGCTTGGCGCCACTTCATCCATCCGGCTTTGATTCGATGGTTCACATCTTCATCAATACCCCCATCCTCCTGCAACATTGACCCCAAATACCGAAAGGTGTCCTTCCGAGGTACCACCTGGCCATCAAGGCTAACCTCCTCCTCCTCACAGCTAGTAGTACTGAAACCGCACATCATGTACTCGGTTTTAGTTCTACTAAGCCTAAACCCTTTCGATTCCAAGGTTTGTCTCCATAACTCTAACTTCCTATTTACCCCCGTCCGACTATCGTCAACTAGCACCACATCATCCGCAAAGAGCATACACCATGGGATATCTCCTTGTATACCCCTTGTGACCTCATCCATCACCAATGCAAAAAGATAAGGGCTCAAAGCTGACCCCTGATGCAGTCCTATCTTAATCGGGAAGTCATCGGTGTCGACATCACTTGTTCGAACACTTGTCACAACATTATTGTACATATCCTTGATGAGGGTAATGTACTTTGCTGGGACTTTGTGTTTCTCCAAGGCCCACCACATGACATTCTGCGGTATCTTATCATAGGCCTTCTCCAAGTCAATGAACACCATATGCAAGTCCTTCTTATGCTCCCTATATCTATCCATAAGTTGCCGTACCAAGAAAATGGCTTCCATGGTCGACCTCCCAGGCATGAAACCAAACTGATTTTTGGTCACGCTTGTCATTCTTCTTAAGCGGTGCTCAATGACTCTCTCCCATAGCTTCATTGTATGGCTCATCAGCTTAATTCCACGGTAATTAGTACAACTCTGAACATCCCCCTTGTTCTTGAAGATTGGTACTAATATACTCCGTCTCCATTCTTCTGGCATCTTGTTTGCCCGAAAAATGAGGTTGAAAAGCTTGGTTAGCCATACTATCGCTATGTCCCCAAGACCTTTCCACACCTCAATGGGGATACAATCAGGGCCCATCGCCTTGCCTCCTTTCATCCTTTTTAAAGCCTCCTTCACCTCAGACTCCTGGATGCGCCGCACAAAACGCATGCTGGTCTCATCAAAGGAGTCATTCAGTTCAATGGTAGAACTCTCATTCTCCCCATTGAACAGCTTGTCGAAGTACTCCCGCCATCTATGCTTAATCTCTTCGTCCTTCACCAAGAGTTGTCCTGCTCCGTCCTGGATGCATTTGACTTGGCCAATATCCCTCGTCTTCCTCTCCCGGATCTTAGCCATCTTATAGATGTACCTTTCACCTTCCTTCGATGATATCTTTTTTTTTGTGGTTTGGTGAAGTGCGTTCGACGCAGAACACCATTGAGGGAGACCATGGTAAGTCGTTCGCAAGTGCCGCCTGCAAGCTGAGACAACCGCCTTATTTGCATCCAGGAAGTCCGTTGAACCAAAGGACAAGTACTACTAGGAGTACACAATAACGTCGTCCGTCCAGCTTAGTGCGGTGAGATGGTTTCTCGAAGAAGATGATGGAGAAGCGGGGTCAGCAAAGAGTGAAATGATGGTTGCTTAGTCTGTGCTTTTGTGATTTGACGCCTCACTGCTTTGTGATTTGTGATAGAAGGGACAGGGGAGTAGACTCTGTGCTCTATACTGTACTACATGCGTCCAAGCATGGGAGAAAGAGGAGATACATTGTATTTTTCTATTCCTTCAATCAATCAATCAGGGAGCTTCGGTTCCATCTTTTTGGCTTTGGCAACACCGTCCACAATGGTTCTCACGATGCCAAAAGCTATTTTCACATTTGGCTACACATTGTGGATGCCCTTAACCGTACCACTTGTTTTTTCTCCTGTGTGCTATCTATATAAATCTCAATTATATTGATCTAAAAAATTGTAGAATCAAGATTAGTAAAAAAGGAGGTGATTTTGCCGTGCGGATGGCGGGGGAGGTTTCTTATTTTTAGAGGATGTTGTCCTGGCGGTTTGCTAACATGCGGTCCCACGTGTCAGTGCTTTACCAAGCCGATCCACATCCCACATGAGGAAGACCAACGGCAGAAGAAACACATGGTTAAGTTGAAGAAGATGAGGGAGAAGCGGATTTAGCAACGAGTGAAATGATGGTTGCTTCGTCCCTCCAACTTCTTTTTTTAGCATTATTACTTCGTCCCTCCAACTTAACTGCGGGAAAGGTGCAGCTTTGTGATTTGACGCCTCATTGCTCATTACTACGCCGGCGCCATGACTAGGGTGCTTCACCCCGGCTGCTCTGCACTGTATTCCGGTATGGCACGTGGACCCGGTAGCTTGATGTCCCACATGTCGGCGAAAGGGACTAGAAGATTTGTGAAAGCGAGCGCTCCACTCTTACGACGGAGGAGTACATGACACGACGGCACAGTGAACTATCACTTGTACTATATACTACTATAGTTTTGCTGTTTCGCACGATCCATCGATACAAACCCGATTAAATAGGAAAGGGCAGGATTTTTCCCGCGCGGTAGATGATACTGGCCATACATTTCAAAGGCAATTTTAATGTATGCAAACTGGATAATTAAGGCCTTTCCCAGTGCTCCATGGTGTACAGGTGCTAAGGATGCCACATAGGTAGAAAAATGATGTGGCAAAGCAATTAAAGAGGAGAGATAGGATTATGGTGACCCCAACAAGAACCAATGCTAAGCACATGAACCTAGACAAAAGAATACCAACCAATACATGAAGGAGTTTTATTACTAAACAATTAAATAGAGAAGGCTTAGCTACAAAACCTAAGCACCGATGCATTGGGGACATTAGTTGCTAAGCATTTTAATGCACTTAGCACCCCACTTTAGCACCAATGCATTGGGAGAGGTCTAAGTAACAATATGATATCTAGTAAAACTAAAAACACATATGATTTATTGTGTTAGAGTGTAGTAGTAGTAGTGTTGTATTGCATAGTTGTTAGATGTAACATGCGAGAACGTGTAGAGATGTAGTTTTGGAGGGCCTACTGAGAGAAAAGCGTAATACGGTCACCGAACTTCCGAATAAGCTGATTACGGTCACTATATACATTTTGCGGTGATTATACGGTCACTTGCTCACGGTTCAGCATCGGATTGCACTCTGTTGACCGGCCAAATAGTCTGCGTGGCGCCATGTTGACTAGTCAAATTGACCATGTTCCTTGTGGGCCCCACCTGTCAGTTCGCATAGTGAAAAGGTCAGATAAACACAAATTTACGCAGGTGCGACAAGACTCCAACCCGTGCGTGGGAATCACCTGGTTGTGTATGTGTCTGTCAGGGCCTGATGTGTGCGCATGCATGTGTAGGTTGAGCACTTGAGCGTGAGAGTGTGTTGTGGTCGTGTGGTGTACTGGTGTGTGCATGCATGTGTGCGTGTGTGCATGTGAGTGTTGAGTGCGTGCGTGGCCGCGTGTGTACGTGTGAGTGTTGCATGCGTGCGTGGGTGCATGTGTTTGTGTGAGTGTTGCATGCATGCAGTTTGTGTGCATGCGTGCTTGTGTGTATAATCACCACACCAGCCCCTGTGTGTTAAAACAGATGGCTCAGCATACCAATACAAGGCCACCTTGTCCGCTGTGCCCACGGTCATGACTTCGAATCACCGTCAAATATATTTTTGTCGTTTGTTTTCATTCTTACTAGCAAGATGCTCGTGCGTTGCACGTAACATCAAGATGCATTTGTATGACTAGTTTATCTTGTGAGAGAAAAGGATGGACGAGGGAAGGCCTTATTTGCAAATGTCGAGAGGTGTGTGGGTACCTTTTTGCAAAATTGCCATAGTTTCTTTCCTATCCGTCAGATATAAATCAGACGGCCTATATTGCAGGATGGCAAGCACACCATCATCACCAACTTTGTTTTTTATAAGAGTGTATTTTATTTATGTATTTTATAAGAGTGTAGATGTAGATTAGATACAAGCCAACAGGTGGGCACGATGGTAGTGAGATAATGTGATGCAACACTAGAGGTGCCACGTGGAGCGTTTAACTGGTCAACTAGTCATGTCTTGAGCAAATATAGAGTTGTACGGTGAGCCCGCGACTATATAATAACCACTAAACGTAAATGGTGACCGTAATGAGTGGATTCTGAAGTCCAATGTACGTATCGTGCTTTCGCTTCAAATACAATGATCGTCATTACATATATCGCGAGAGAAAGATGAAACATGCGTGAATTTTCTGGGGGCTTACTTTTAGAGGACCTGGAGATAGTTTTGTGTGCATATGTGAAAGGGGCGTACAGGGGGGGTATGTGATGGAGAGAGAGATGCTCTTCGTTTCTATTTATTATGACTAACTTTGTATATAGTATAAAAATATACAAATTCACAGTGCGGAATAAATATCATTGTGGGCACCATGCAATGCAAATTAGCGTTCGTACTCCTCCATATAACTTTGTAATGTTGTATATATGTAGAAACTCTAAAATAATTTTTTGGCCACACTTTATTCAAAAGGAATGTTGTATGCAAAATAAACGTGAATAGAGGGCCTTTTAGATCAATGGGGTACGTGATGTAACATGTGTGAATGTGTAGTTGATGCATTTAGCGGGGCCTAGAGAGGTATGTGTGTGTACTACGTATTCAAGAGAGGCATGGATAGAGGGGCCGGCGGGGGGGCGTGGGAGAGATAGCATGAGAAATGAGAGTGATCTAGAGAGAGAGACGAATATGACGTCATGACGAGAGATTCTCTTCCCTTGAGTGTGTATATGCAAGGGGGGAGGGAATAGAGGCACCAGGAGAAATTTTTTGTGTGTGTGGTGTTTGTGTTGGTATGTGTGGGTGTGAGAAGATAATGAAACGTGGGGGCAGAGGGTGTGTCACCGCGTGAGGTCCGGTGGGTCGAGGTGAGGCTCTTCGTTCGGTTCTGTCCTGCGCCACATTGGTCGGCCCGTGACGCATTTAGGAAGACCCATGGATGACTAGTCGTACAAGACAAAGATAGCAGAATTGTGAAGGACTCTGTGTCCACTGAAAAAGCCGGCTAGGATTTGTAACCCTAGGTTCTCGGACTAAGTTAACCCCTTTATCTCTGATATTACTATTCATCCAACCTAACTTTAAGGGGCATCCTACAGAATGCTCTGCTAGAATCATACTCGTCGATTAGGAAGAGAGGTGTGAGACAATGTGTGAGAGGCGGGCCTAAAGATAATGTGCATACATGAGACACGTAGGCAGGTCCATGTATATAGAAAGGGTCGACGGGGATTGTGCGTGTGTATGCTTGCGAGAGGAAGAGTGCTTGTGATAAAGGTTAGTGAAAACAGTTGTAAATGGTTACGAGAGGGAGGGAGGGTTATATCTAGGGCATGCGTGCGAGAAAGACACCTCGGGAGAGTGTGTGAGCATGTGTGAGAGACCACCAATGGAGAGTGAAACTACATGTAAAAGACTGATGTACACATTGATTAAAGATATAAATTGTATCCAAATATTAGGATGGGATCATGATATTTGCAATTCGCGTAAGGAGCGGTCATTGATCCATCAGACATCTAGATTCTATCGAATTTGAGCATGTCTATGTTATTATTCGACACAATTGATCCACATAGTTAGTATTTTGAACTCCATACAATGCATCACTTTAGCAATCAAATATAAACGTGAGTATAGTTCATGTTGTGTGTGTAAAGCACATTATACATACGAAAGTTACACAATGAACATTATAAATAGCTACCTATGAACTAGCATACATTTGAATTCAACTTAAGGTGGTTTAAAAAAATCGAATTCAACATGAAGTCCATTCAATTATTTGAATTTGATATCATGGCATTTGTAAATTGTACCTAAATTATGGGGGCACCAATCTTTGCTCTAATTTTGTACATAATAGCATATGTAGTTGTGTACAAAATAGATTCAAATTTAGCTCCTCCATTCCAAAATAATCATAGTTATAGGATTTTCAAGTGTCAAAAATTCAAAAAGAAGCGGATAATTTAATGAGATTTTCAAACATACAAGGTCAAATATAACGTTGTCTATTTAGGTCAATCCTCATAGTTCAAGAGTACTCTAAACGTGAATGCTTGTGTTTCAAAATTTCGAACGAAGTGCCAAAAGAGCCTCTACTCGCCCGAAACTGCATGAGACCAATGTTTGGTAGTACAAGGAAATTACTTTTCTAATAACTCTGAACCGTGAAACCTACCGGCCCGACGTCCAAAGGTCTAAACCGGGGTAGGTTTGTAGCTTCATCTAGACACCACGCAACCGCCTCCGAAAAACATTCATACACAATGGCCGCCTAAGCACACATGCGCGCTGCCGAAATTGCTTCCGCCCACTATTTGGGACACCTGGGATTACCATCCTACCCCCAACCCGCGGTAGGTCCGAAATTTAAGAGGAGGGAAAAGTTTGTACTTTCCCCAAATTTCAAACAAGCGTGTCCATCTTATGTTCAAAAAAGCCAAAAACAAGCGCGTCCCAGACCGAAACATGGTTCTCCCCCCTGTCCCCCTGCCCACCCGTCCGATTCCCCATTCGAACTCCGTGGGTGCCAAAACTACCTCTCCACCAGCCGCAAAACCCCAGCGTCCTCCATCCGCCACCTCATCCCACCCATCAACCGCCGCCCTCCTCCATCACGCCGGAGCCGATACCCCGACGTCGTGGTCCACCGCAACGCCCTCCACGGCTAGTAGTTGAAGCCGAGGCCGAGCCGTCCGTACACGAGCCAGTTCAACCACGCCGTCCTGCGCCTCACCGCTGCCGCTCCAACTTCGCCACCGTCCATCGCACTAGAGTTATTCCTGCTACATCGTCCTTCGCCGCCTCGGATCTGCTTCCCCTCATCCGATATACGGCCACGGCAACATAGTCAACAATTTGGCCATGGGTTTGTCCAAGGATCCACGGCTCTCCAAAACATCGGTTCCCCCGGGAAAAACAAGAAGATCGCCGCGACATATCAACACCACATTGGCAACAGATGACGGTACTCCTCTTCCCTTATTTGTGCAAATCTTATGTGTCTGCTTGCACGGTATTCATCCCACAGAAGACACTAGTTGACCGCTTCTTCTTCATACTAGATGTTCCTAGTAACTCGTGATGCACAAGGTTTCTCCTCATATACTATTTCACCTTAGCTAGAGGTCCGCCGCCCCCCTGAATTTCAATTTCTGGCCAGTTGATTCCCAATTAATGGAAGCATTCCCCGGCGTAACAGGCGCTAGTACGCCTATTACGCCGGGGAAGCAGCGCCTTGGTATTTATCTTAGGGGCGTGTGCGGCCTAGAGCTACTGGCGCCCAATCTGGAGGTCGACCGGGATTAAAGGGATGGCCTGGGGGCGCTGCCAAGCACGGCGGTGGTGTGAGGTCGAGGGGAGGGCGGGGTAGCGGAGGCAGGGGTCTGGGCTGGTGGTCGCTGGCGGTTCGAGAAAGATCGTCAACAGTGACTGGCGGGAGGTAGACGAAGGCCATCTGCCCGTTCCTTATAGATTGGACGGTTCATTAAAAAAATTGACTGACCTATTTATTTTTAGTCGATTGTTATCTTAGATATGACCACATGTGGTGGTGTGCTGGAGGAGTACCTACATTTCCTGTGCTCATATATTACAAAATCATACGGAGTAGAATCTAATTTTGTTTGCCATGCAAAGTTGTAGAGCTATCATATGTCTCCTGTCATTTATTTTTCAGCCACCTGCTATCTGCTACTTTTACAGTGCACTAGTTCTGCACACACTTCACCCATACTCTCACTATTGTGTTTTTATGCAAGGGTATTTCAGAGTCTGCCTCGAGAGAAGCAAAAAAGATAAGAGAGAAGTTGACCCAGCTTTCTTCGCGGTTAGGCACGACACGTTACAGCCCTATAAAGGGTGTAGTGTCAGCAGATGGAGATGGTAAACGTAACTTTGGAGTTGATGAACTTGCTCGCAATGAACCACCATCCCAGGTGCTTGCTTTAACTTCGCAATGTCATATGTGGTTGCATGTTTCATATGGTGTCTAGCTTGTATTCGAAAGGATGAAGTCGGTCTTTGGGGCTGTTTGGTTCTAGGCCTAGCATTGCCACACTTTGCCACATATTTTTTCCAAGCTTGCCTAAGGTTAGTTCATCAAAATGAAAGCCACAAGTTGGCAAGCCTAAGGGAATCTTGCCACATTTTGTGTGTGTATGCCATGTGGGGTCCAAGTGTGCCTTGCCTAAGGTGTGGCTTGAACCAAACACTCACCTAAGTTAGTCAAACTTGCCTAGCTTTAGGTGTGGCAACATTTGGCAAAGTTAGTCACAAACCAAACAGCCCCTTTATTAAGATAAGCAAAGATATTTTTTTACATGAACCACCATCTCGTGAGCACCAGAAGACAAATAGCTAGTCAGGGCACTGGCCGAGCCAGTGACAATCCCAACAAAGATAGGCATCACCTGGAAGCCAACTAAAAATTTGCGATGGTGGCGAAGCAGCCCGCCTCCCACTAGGCTCTCAGGTCCTAGATGATCATGCTCACCACTCCAGCCGGATGTCTACCTTGTATTGCTTCCAATTTGGTTAAATTGCATCTGCTTAGCTTACACATTATACCTTTGAATATGACATGTCTTTCTGTTTTTGGTACATACTAGTACATATGTGTATTAACCATGTTCTTACATCAAACTAATGTTCTTGTGTATCCCTCATCAATCACTTATGATGAGGCAGGCAGGCAAGGGGACTACTCCTCATTTAAAGAATGCAGCGTCAACCTCCCGACATGATTCTCAAGAAACATCTATGCTAGATGAAGATAGTGAACGTAGCTCTGTAGTTGATTACAACATTTCCCCTACACTAGCATCGCAGGTGCTTGCTCTAACTTGGCAGCGTGATATGTGGTTGCATGTTGCATATGGTGTCTAGATTGTAATTCTTCCAATCTGGTTAAACTGCATGTGCTAGTCTGCTTAGCTTATACATTATACCTGTTAATGTGACATGCCTTCCTATATTTAGTACATACTACATCTGTCTATTAAGCATGTCCTTACATAAAACCATTGTTTTTTTGTATCCCGCATCAATCAATATGACAAGACACCTTTAGTATATGCAGTGCAATATTAGTTGCATCTTTCATATGATTTATAGCATGCGCTGCTTCTAATTTGTTGAAATTCCTTTTATGATGGGACGCTTTTAACTTGGCAGAGTCATATTGGTTGCATCTTTCATGTGGTGTCTAGCGTGCATTACTTCTTATTTGTTGGAATGGTTTCTTCTTAGTTTACACAAACAGTTGTGAACATGCCATGCCATCCTATTTTTTGTACATATTCCATCCCGGTATCATGTGTTTGCCTTACATCAAAGTAGTGATTGTCAGTATCATGCATGAATGAGTTCTGAAGAGAGAATTTTATTGCTTTTTCTTGTCGGTTTTACTTGACAATTCAAAATCAATAAAGCGGAAGGAAGTTAGCAAGACAGCGGATAAAGGTGCTCCTTTCGAACGGAGGGCCTCTACAGTTTCTACTCCACCACACCCCCAAGATGATTTCCAAGACAACACATGCATAGACACTCAACAAAGCTGTGTTTATGATGAGCACGTCTCCCGTAGTACACCATCACTGGTGCTCCCTCTAACTTGGCACTGTTATATGTGGTTGCATGTTATGTGTGATGTCTAGCTTGTATTGCTTCTAATTTTGTTGAATTCCATCTGCTTACTTTACACATTATACTTGAATAAGACACGTGTTCCTGTTTCTAGAACATATAATATATGTCTATCACACCATGTTCTTACATCAAATTACTACTATTGTGTAACCTGCAACAATCACTTATCATAAGACAGGTTTGACTTCGGAGAGTGATATAGGTTACATCTCGCATTCTTTTCTAGCTTGTACTACTAATTTGTTGAAATGACACTTATGACGAGATAGTTTTAACTTGGTAGAGTGATATTCGTTGCATCTTTCATATGGTGTCTAGCTTTCATTGCTTCTAATTTGTTGAAATGCCTTCTCCTTAGTTTACACATCATAAGCTATGAATATGCAATGTTGTGAATATGCAATGGCACTAATGACGAGAGACCTCTAACATGGTAGTGTGATGTTGTTTGCATCTTGCATGTGATTTATTTCTTGTACTGCTTCACATTTGTTTAAATGCCATTTATGATGAGACACTGTTAACTTGGCAGAGCGATATTTGTAGCATCTTTCATATGGTGTCTACCTTCCATTGCATTGCTTCTAATTTGGTGAAATGTCTTCTTCTTAGTTTACACATCATAGTTCTGGTTATCTCTTCCATCCTGTTTTTCATACATATTACATCCTCCTATCATGTGGTTGTCTAACATCAAAGTTCAGTTCGTCTGCATCACACATCAATTTGTTCTGAAGAACTAAATTGTTATTCGTTTTTATTGTCGGCTTGACTTAACATGGCACAAAGAAAGAGGAAGAAACACAGAATGGCAGGGAATGAGAAGCGGGTGAATCCTGCAGATTCTGCTGGTACTGATGGTGCAATAGAAGGTCAAAGTCCAGCGGAAAATTCTACAAACACGGCATCCCATGCTACACGAGCTGCAAAAAAAGCCAAACAGAAACAAATAGCTGCCACCAAACAAGCAGAGATTGCCCTAGTTCTTGCAACACCTACCACAGTACTACCAGCTGCACGAGTTACTCGTGCGTCAACTGAGCTAGCAGCACGTTCCCAAGCTCCCTTGCCACCTGACACTACTTCCCAAGAACTCTTGACACAAGACGAGTTGGCAATATCAGATGAACCTTGTGAGCTTCAACAACAAGAAGGTAGTTGCAGGCTTCTTTATATGTAGTCTCACAGTTTGATGTACAGTAACACTTCCTCTGTTCGTTGTTGGACTAGCACCTAGGCGCAAGAGGAAACAAACATCAGGGATAATGCTCTGTATGTTAACTAAATCTAGAGGAGGAAGAATGGAGATCTGTTTTGAGGCAGGTTTAAAAAGGCCACATGATGCTACAGAGTCAGCCAAGTTAGTATCAGAGGCAGCGGTTGCCGTTAGGTGTCATGTATGTATCCTCCCAACATGGATTCAGTACAGGAATGACAAATACGAAACCCAGTTCAACACCTTCCTCGACCATTTATCTGTAAGTATGTTTATGTATGGAAACTAGTAATATCGTCTTGTTCTGTCCCATACTTTCTAGCTTGCTGATAATGAGACTCCCATAATTTTCAATAGATGAGGTTCAAGTTGGATAGCCAAGATGATCCAACCAGACAAGCTTGCACCCATGTTTTCAAGTCTGCTCTGCGACAGTATCGGTATACTTGAGGAAAACTCACTTTGAAGGCAAGGCTAACAGTGAACTTTCCCAAACATCTCAAGTGGAAAATATATCGGATGAAGACTGGAGGGGCCTTGTTAAACACTGGTCTGATCCGAAGTATCAGGTACATTATATATATGTGATCAGATCACATGTTGAAGTCCTATTTACGCATGTGTCACACAAATCTATCTTCTTGTAGGTGAACTGTTAAAAGAACAAGGCCAACCGTACGGAAGTGAAATTCCAACAGACGACAAGATCTCGTAGCTATATTGCACACTGTGAGGCTCTTGTAATTAGCTGTTGTTTCACTCTTTTCGATGTACCATATTATCAGATCTATATTGACTTGTTCAAAATGCAAAGGAAAGCCCGCAAGGACCAAAAAGTACCTGAACCAAATGTTGTGGAAATCTTCAAGGACTGTCAAACCAGCAAGAAGAAGGGCATGACCACACCAGTCAAAGCCGTTGTTGTAAGTCCTTAATCCTCATGCCTTTTAACTACTACTTACTCTGACTTGTGCCTTGAACTGCATGGTTTGCAGCCAATGTCTATTACTCTTTTCAATTTTATACACAATTGTCTTAGCGTATCATTGCACCTTACAAGGTTTAAAAGAGAGGAGGGATGTTCCTTTGATCTTGACCCGCAATCTAGTTCCGTGCTGGACTTGCCCACACAATGTTACAATTGCATGTTTGTCTGTTCTCAGTTGTTTCGTGATATGAATGATGTCATACTATGCTTACCGTATTATAAACTTCATCTCTTTATCCTTAGCCCTCAATACAATGTGAAGAAATAGACAATACATTAGCGATGGTACATGGTCATATGTTTCGAACCTGGTTTTATTATGTACTTTGCAATAAAATACAACTAATATTTTACATGGGTTCACCAGAATAAGTTCTGTATATAGACCAAAGCTATTTTGTTTGGTTTTGCTGCCTCCTTCATATCTTCTGTTCTGGTACTACTAATGTAAAAAGTCAACTTTTCAGCGAGCTATGGAAAAAATGGTGGAACCGCCACCTTCTGAAGGTGGCGAGGCAACTATAACCGCAATGTCAGCTCTTGCTGCAGTGGGTCAGTACCTGTCCACTAACAGTGCCAAAAGCACGTTCCTGCGTAATACTGGGTTGGCTGTTAAGGCAATATCGTCCAAACTGCCTCATGATCATGATATGCAAGCTCAAAGCAATGTTGTATCTGCGCTCCAGACACAAGTCCATTCCCTAACAGAGACCCTTTGTGAAACAAGGAGAGACATTGTTTGATGTCGTCAAGATATGCATGGTTTTGAAACCAGACTATCAGACATTTGCTATGTTGTTCAGGAGCCTAGGGGAAATGAAGGCAGGGGTTATGGTGCTCCATCGGACAATACAGCATGAAAACATAACAGTCAGGTCAAATGAAATGAGCTTCTGAACTTCTGGTGGTGCATTTATCTGCTAGACTGTTAAGTTTTATGCCAACCTTCCTTTTGTTATATAGTTGTAATTTGTTTTGGTGCAATACAAAATTCATTCTTAACGTGCAGCCACCGGCTGAAGAAAACAACAAGCCATTTTTGTATAGTGTAGGGTGTTCCCTATATTTGCACTGGTGGCGATCTTTGATGCCGAGTGGATGTAATCTGTGCAATCGCCTTAATAGCCTAGCGTTCATTTCAGCCTTATTTATTTCCTAGTCTTCTTTTTCCCTGGTTTGCTAGTGGCCACAACAACCATGGGCCATATACGGGCCGTAGGATCCATGGGTCTCCTACGGGCTGTCGATAAATGGGCCTCCAATAGGGCCGTAGAATCGGTGGGCCTCGGTCCATCGGATAAATGGGTCTACATGGGTCGTAAACGTGCATAATTGGTATCGACCCAGCACGGTAACAGGCCATTAACATGTCGTAGGACAGCAAAGGCTTAATTCTATCACAGGCATAATGGATCGTTAATGGGCGAGAATATAGGACGGGCTGGAAACAGCGCAACGGGTTAACAGGCCAGAAATGGGCCGACTCTTGCCATGGGACGAATTTGGCCCATTAGGGGAACATGCCAGTAACGGGCCGACTCTTGCCATGGGCTGAATTTGGCAACATATAGCTCATTGAGCTAATACTATTCCAAGATAAATATTTCAAGAAAGCTCAATGATTGGCATGGCATGGATGAGAAAAGTGGACCCCTCAAAATGCTAAGGACAAAAGGATTGGCTCAAGCTCAAAGCTCAAGACTCTACATTTTATATTTTAGTGATCCAAGATCACATTGAGTCTATAGGAAAAGCCAATACTATCAAGGAGGGATGAGGTGTAACTTAATGAGGTTCTTGCTTCAAAGTGCTTAGTGATATGCTCAAAAGCCCTCAACTACTTTCTCACATCCACATATGACCTAAACCAAGAGTCAAACTCGGCCCCACCGATTCTTTCTATCCGGTGCCACCGAGTCCAGATGTCATAGCCACTGCCACAAACCCGAGGAAAATCGGTCTCACCGATAGGGATCTCGGTCTCACCAAGATGGGCTTGTAATCTCTCTGTTTCCCTTCATAACGTTTCGGTCCCACCGAGATGAGCGATCGGTCCACCCGAGATTGCAATGTAAACTCTCTGTTTCTCTTTCGTAACATTTCGGTCCAACCGAGATGAGCGAATCGGTCCCACCGAGTTTACCTGACCAACTCTCTGGTTAGCTTATTACCAAAATCGGTCTCACCGAGTTTGTGTAATCGGTCTCATCGAGATTACGTTATTCCCTAACCCTAACCATATCGGTCCTACCGAGTTGCATGTCAGTCCCACCGAATATCCTAACGGTCACTAGATTTACTGAACCGGTCTAACCGAGTTTCTCAATTCGGTCCCACCGAGATTGGTAATTGTGTGTAACGGTTAGAATTTTTGTGGAGGCTATATATACCCCTCCACCTCCTCTTCATTCGTGGAGAGAGCCATCAGAACAAACCTACACTTCCAACTTACATTTTCTGAGAGAGAACCACCTACACTTGTGTTGAGGTCAAGATATTCCAATCCTACCATATGAATCTTGATCTCTAGCCTTCCCCAAGTTGCTTTCCACTCAAACCTTCTTTCCACCAAATCCAAATCCTGTGAGAGAGAGTTGAGTGTTGGGGAGACTATCATTTGAAGCACAAGAGCAAGGAGTTCATCATCAACACACCATTTGTTACTTCTTGGAGAGTGGTGTCTCCTAGATTGGCTAGGTGTCACTTGGGAGCCTCCGACAAGATTGTGGAGTTGAACCAAGGAGTTTGTACAGGAAAGGAGATCGCCTACTTCATGAAGATCTACCTCTAGTGAGGCAAGTCCTTCGTGGGCAACGGCCATGGTGGGATAGACAAGGTTGCTTCTTCGTGGACCCTTCTTGGGTGGAGCCCTCCGTGGACTCACGCAACCGTTACCCTTCGTGGGTTGAAGTCTCCATCAACATGGATGTACGATAGCACCACCTATCGAAACCATGACAAAAACATCTGTGTCTCCTATTGCGTTTGCAATCTCCAAACCCTTCCCTTTACATTCTTGCAAGTTGCATGCTTTACTTTCCGCTGCTCATATACTCTTTCCATGCTTGCTTGAATTGTGTTAAGATTGCTTGACTTGTCTATCTTTGTTAAAATCTGTCAAGAATTAAAATTGGGAAAAGGATAAGCTTTTATTTGGTCAAGTAGTCTAATCACCCCCCCCCCTCTAGACATACTTTCAATCCTACAAGTGGTATCAGAGCTTTGGTCTCCATTTTCCTTGATTTCCATAGCTTTTGGTGGTCATAGCCTTGGTTTCCATTTTCCTTGATTTCCATAGCTTTTGGTGGTCATAGCCTTGGTTTCACAACCTAGGAGAGTATGGCGTCTAGAGAGGGAAATTATCACTGTAGAGGTCCTTACTTTGATGGTACTAATTTTGCTAGTTGGAAGCAGAAGATGAAAATGCATATTCTTGGACATAACCCTGCCGTATGGGATATTGTGTGTATTGGCTTGCAAGGTGAATTCTTTGATGGTAGAGAACTGAACGGTGAAGCTAGCGCGGAAGAGTTGAAGATGCTGCAATACAACGCTCAAGCTTGTGATATCCTCTTCAACGGATTGTGCCCCGAAGAATTCAACAAAATCAGCCGGCTTGATAATGCAAAGGAAATTTGGGATACTTTGGTTGACATGCACGAAGGTACCGACTCCGTCAAGGATCCAAATTGGATGTGCTTCAAAGTCAACTTGACAAGTTCAAGATGAAGGATGGTGAAGGTGTCGCTGAAATGTACTCTAGGCTTGCTCTCAGCACAAATGAGATTGCCGGCTTAGGAGATGATCGACAAATTCATCATCAAGAAGATCCTAAGATCCTTGGATGGAAAATATGATACCGTGGGCACATTGATCCAAATGATGCCCAATTACAAGAATCTCAAGCCAACGGAGGTCATTGGAAGAATTGTTGCTCATGAGATGTCACTCAAGGATAAGGAAGAGCTCCATAACAAGTCAAGTGGTGCTTACAAAGCCTCATGTGAAGCTCCCACATCATCAAGTGAGAAACAAGCCTTCAATGAAGAATTGAGTCTAATGGTGAAGAACTTCAACAAGTTCTACAAGAGTAGAAGCAAGGAAAGAAGTTCCAAGTCAAGGTCCTACAATGACAAAAGATCTTCGAGTCAAGAGCGTAATTGCTACAATTTTGGAAGACCTGGACACTATTCCAATGAGTGTATGGCTCCCTACAAGAGAATAGAAGAATCACCACCAAGAGAGAGGAGGAGGAGAGATGATCGTTATGAATGAAGAACATCCCAGAGGAGCAAGGATTCGGAAAGGAATGACAAATCATTAAAGAGCTACACAAAACGAAGACATCAAGCTCATGTTGGTGAATGGGTATCCAGCTCCGACTCCGAACATCACTCCGAGAGAAGCTATCACTACGACTCAGAACATACTCAAGATGAAGGTGTTGCCGGTCTAGCACTTGTGTCAACCAACTCCTATGACATATTTGATTCACCAAATGAGGGACTCGGAAGATGCTTCATGGCTAAAGGCGCTAAGGTATTACACCCCGAGTATGTAGATTTCAATAGTGATGAAGATGACTTGTTAGATGATGATGATTTACTTGTTGACAACTCTAGTGATGAATACTATGATGAAACGTCAATTAATCATGCTAATCAAGATAAAACGAATGACAATGATAAGGAGAAGATTGAGCTTCTAACTAAAGAACTAAACACTCTTAAGTTAGCTCATGAAATTATCTTAGGAGATCACTGAGAACTTTTAAGGACTCATGAGAAATTACGCTTTGAAAAGCTCAACCTTGAGCAAGAACATGAGCTTTTAAAAGCTATCAATGATGATCTTCGCAAGAAAAGTTCTTCTTACATTGCCAAGCGTTTACTCTTATCTACTTACATGCCTCAAGTCAAGTCTAGTAACAAGAACAAGAAAGATTCTTCCTCTAGTAGTAACAACAATGATCATGCTAAATCCAATGTTATTGCTTCTAGTAGTTCTCTTGATTCCACTAATGATTCTCTTAGCCAAGTTACACTTGAGCAAGAAAACAGCTTATTGAAGGGAATTATAGAGAAAGGTATTTACAAGAGCCTTGCTGGAAGTAAGCAATTTGAGGAAATTGTACGCAAGCAAGGAAGGCACCAGAAGAACCAAGGTGTTGGTTTTGAACGAAAGTTCAATGCCAATGGAGTTGAGTGGGAAGAAGATCAATACCCCAAGACGAAGTTTGTTCCTCAACAAGAGAAGTATGATCCTACTTCTTTCAAAGGAACACAAGCACAAGATGATCTTCCACCACAAGACCACAAGCATAAAGGGAAGGACAAGCTTCAAGAGGATATTGATGCATTTGAAGAAGCTCCTAAGGCCTTGGTCAAGTGGGTTCCCAAAACTATGTCAAGTTCTACTTCATCAAGTATGACTACAACTCGAAGGATTCCCATCAAGATGGTGTGGATCCCGAAGAAGAAGAACTAGAGAGTTCTTGAGGATGACTCCGCCAACATACTTCACTCTTATCATTTTGGCAAGGACAAGTGCAATCAAGTTCCACATCTTGCACTAGTTCATGGAGTCACAAACCCTCTTGTTGGTAAGACAAGGGACAAGGTAACCTAATGCTTTCATGGACATCATCCTGTGTGTGCATCACTCTATGTCTATGGATATCCTTATTTGTTCCTTGTGGGACTAACTCGTGTAGGTATTGAAAGTGCAACTCACTCCAAAGGATTGCTCCAAAAGATCTACATCAACATAGAGCATCCACATCTTCAACACCTACATGAAGTCATCATCGAAAAAACCCAAGGTTAGTTCATCCCTCTTAGGGGGGGTCTCACATCTAGGGGAGCTTTACTCTAAGAATTGAGCTAAAGCAACTCTAATGATGTGAACACATCAATGCATTATGTAAAAGTGGCAAGCCCACTTGAGCTTAAACGATGAGTATGACCTATGATCAACTGTACTCATTTGACTCCTAAGTCAATATACTCATATATAGATGACCTAGTCATCGCCAATTGCTTGATAGATGCTAGAATTGGTTGTGCATGCTTTGTCACATATTTTATCTGCCATTTTATTGTGTGAGCATGTCATTTGCATATTTTACTCATTCGAGGTATTCCACTTGTAGTTTTTCTTGTTTGGCTTCCTTTCGTTTTGCCAAGTGGATGGACAAGAATACCTAAGAACCCTCTCTAGCTATCTATGCTATTCTTGTCTCAAACTATATTCATGCTACATCACAAAGTTTGATCAAGTCAGATTCGAACCACTCTGTGTGCGGAGCACTCAGAGTCCCCGATTCGTCATAGACTTAAACTTCCAAAACTTCTTTGTGCGTTTTGGTCTGACTGATTCATCCTTTTCGGTCATACCGAGATCACTAAGTCGATCTAGGTTTTCAATCTCGATGCAACCGATTTGAACTTTTCGGTCACACCGAGTTGCAGCAACTGCTTGCAGTTATGCATCTCGGTGCCACTGAGTCGTTCCACTCGGTCACACCGACAGGGTCAGGCTATATATACCCCCGGGCCAAAATTTGGAAATTTCTCCGAATCACTTCGCCCGCGCTCAGCCTGCTCTGCCTCCCTGGGTCTTCGGATTGTCCTCCTCGTCGCCAGCTGTCTCTCGTTGCTGGTCTCCGCCGCCGTCAATGGAAATCTTCTCCGCCGTTGCCGCCATAGCAAGTCCTCCGCCGAACTTAGGGTATGGACTTGATCATTGTGCTATCTCAATCCGATTCCTAGAACATTGTTTTTGCCATGTATCTTGCCACAACTGAGATCGTCCTATCCAACGAAATAGATTAGTTTCAATTAAGAATTTAGGGTTAGGTTTCCGCCGAAATCATCTCGGACCGACCGAGTTGTAGAAATCGGTTCCACCGATTTGGCTTAGGCCATTGCACATGTGATTCTCGGTCTGACTAAGAATTGCAAATCGGTGTGACCGAGTTTAGGACTTTGTGAAACCCTAGCAGTCTCGGTGCCACCGAACTGTGACTCAGTCTGGCTGTGTTCACTAGTTTAGGTTCCAAAAGTTGCTTTGGTCTCACCAAGTTTTACAAACCGATAGATCTGAAATGCTTACTGTGGAAAATTAAAACTAAATTTTTAATTCATTCTTTTGCAAAAATCTCCGTGCTTTGTGATGCTCATCCCCTCTATCTCATCTATATCTATTCACAGGGTTTGTTGTCAGTGTTTGCATGATGTATGATCAGAGTGACAACCAGAACAGAGAAGAAGAACAAGTTCACTTGAGTGAGGGCACTAGTCCCTCCATTTCCTTAGATGAGGGTAGCAGGAGCACTCCCAGCAACTTGCCTAAAGCTGCCACCAGGGTCAGAAAGAAGAGAACCTCAGATTCTGAGGATGAAGATTATGTGGCAGAAGAGGATGAAGCCACCTCCAAGAAGGTGCTAAAGAAAGAGTATGGCACAGCTGCTACCACCAAGCCCGGCTTGAACAGGAAAATCCCAGCCAAGAGGACTCCTATGCTGAAAGTTAGAGGATCAACTCAAGAGCCTGTGAGATCTGAACCCAAAGAGCCAGAAGTGGCTGAAAAGAAAAGGAAAGAAAGAGCTAAGAAAACTATGGCCAGAGTAGTTGGAAAACCCTCTATAATGGAAGAAGAGGAAAAGGTTGCTGCACCAGCACCTAAAGCTCAGAAGCTTATGGGAGATGCAATCAGATCAGGGGCTGCTCCATCTAAGCCCAAAGATGCTCCCAAAGCTGCTCCCAAGCCCAAGACTGCACCCAAGAGAAACACTAGGATCATACCAGCTGCAAAGAAGAACAAGGCTCCAGTGCCTGAAGATGCTGAAGAAGAAGATGATGAGTCACATGTGTTGAGGAAGTTGAAACCCAAAATTCCAGATCACAATGATGCTCACCCAGTAGCTGAGGATATGAAGCTCAGGAAGGATGCAGGTCTCAGACAATGGAGATTGACAGATCCCTATGCTATCAGGAGAAGGACTGCTGTGGACTACAGGTTCCATACAAAGGAATAGCAGGACTTCTATGAGACAGTGCTGCTT
Source organism: Triticum dicoccoides (assembly GCF_002162155.2). Taxonomy (NCBI): domain Eukaryota; kingdom Viridiplantae; phylum Streptophyta; class Magnoliopsida; order Poales; family Poaceae; genus Triticum; species Triticum dicoccoides. Next base: position 120,926,989 of record NC_041387.1, read on the forward strand.
GAAAAGAAGCCAATTGTCTGTGATATGAGATGGGTAGAGAGTACATCAAGAAGAATGAAGAGCATTATCCAGGAGTCTTTGACAGCTTCAAGTCTTGTGGGGTAGATGACTTTGTTGGGCAGAAGCTCACAAAGTGGAATGATGAGCTTATTATGCAGTTCTACTCCATAGCTCACTTCTACCCATATGGAAGGATTGTCTGGATGTCTGAAGGTACTGGGTACCAATCAACAGTTGAAGAGTGGGCAGAGTTGATAAATGCTCCTAAGGAAAATGAAGATGACTTGGATGTCTATGCCAAGAAGAAGAAGGATCACAACTCCATGGCACATATGTACAAAGAGATCCCAGATCCTACAGTTGAGACTCACAAATTTGGATCAGTACATTACCTTCTGTCAGGTTTGCCAACAATCAACTAGATCCTCAGGGACACTCTATTGCCAAAGTCAGGTGATCACAAGATGATCAGAGGCCATGCAATCAATTTGCTTCACATATTTGATGTGCCCTAGAAGTTCAAGGTCATGAGCTTAATTGTTGAGACTATCAAGAGGACTGTTGCTGACTAGAAGAGAAGTTGTGGGTATGCCCCATAGATTCAGGAGCTCATCAACTCCAAGATGGGCACAGGCACATATCTCTTGGACAAGGAGCATATGCCCATCTACCCAGACTTTGAGGACAACATAGTAGTTATGGATGAAAATGAACCATCTTCTATACATGCTCAAGCAAAGAAGGAGAAGGCAAGGACTGAAAAGGTTGCAAAGATGCCAACTGCTGAAGAGGCATCTCAGTACTTCCTGAAGAGCAAGCAAGATCAGCTTGGCTACTTGATTGCCTCCACTCTGAGGATTGAGAAGGGTTTGGCCACCCTGACACAAAACCAGGAGAGCTTGGAGAGGATCATGGAGCAGAAGTTCTATGACTTAGATGTGAAGGTCACTGAGATCTAGTCAGTTGTTGAGCAACTTCAGGATGGCATGGAGGAGAGGAAGGGCAAGTCTACCACAGATACATTTGCTAGAGTGCCCATAGGCCAGAGATCTGCTGCGGTGCGAGTGATAGACACCAGAGCAACTTCATCTGCACTAGTAACCGCTTCAGTGCCACCAGCTCCAGCAGCCACTCCACCAGCTCCATCAACCTCAACTGATGCCTTTGTCCTTGGAGTCATTTCTACACCACCACATCAAGACCAAGCCTGAGAGTCGTTTTAGCACTATGCATTTTTTATGAACTTTTTGGTAACTTGTTCCCAAAGGGGGAGAAAATGTATAGATCATAGGCTTCGAGAGAGAGAGTTGCTTTTGTTCTCTCTTATTTTGGTGGTTGAACTTTATTTATTTACTTGTTTGTGATACTTGGATGATCATGTGTTTGATCATGTACAATGCTACCTTAATGCTTGTTGGATGACATTATCCTTTTATCTCTATATGATCATTCACTTTGCTTGGTGATGAGTGCATGTATTTAATTATTATCATTTTGAGCGCTCCACCAAGATGTATGTGACATGGAAGAGTAACCCATCATCCTAATTCATTGTGCATTTGTAGTCCAAAGAAAATCTCAAAATATGCACAAATTTAGGGGGAGCTCTTGTTTTTCACATACTTCTCAAAGCGACAATGTTTTCAATCTTATTATCATTTGTCAAAGCTTTGATCTATATGTTGTCATCAATTACCAAAAAGGGGGAGATTGAAAGTGCAACTATCCCTAGGTGGTTTTGGTAGTTCCTAACAACATATAGCTCATTGAGCTAATACTATTCCAAGATAAATATTTCAGGAAAGCTCAATGATTGGCATGGCATGGATGAGAAAAGTGGACCCCTCAAAATGCTAAGGACAAAAGGATTGGCTCAAGCTCAAAGCTCAAGACTCTACATTTTATATTTTAGTGATCCAAGATCACATTGAGTCTATAGGAAAAGCCAATACTATCAAGGAGGGATGAGGTGTTGCTTAATGAGGTTCTTGCTTAAAAGTGCTTAGTGATATGCTCAAAAGCCCTCAACTACTTTCTCACATCCACATATGACCTAAACCAAAAGTCAAACTCGTCCCCACCGATTCTTTCTATCCGGCGCCACCGAGTTCAGATGGCATAGCCACTGCCACAAACCCTAGGCAAATCGGTCTCACCGATAGGGATCTCGGTCTCACCGAGATGGGATTGTAATCTCTCTGTTTCCCTTGTAACATTTCGGTCCCAGCGAGATGTCACATCCCTTGTTCTGGTATGCACTAGACTAGCCCTTCATGTGTGCATCATGTTGAAATTTTATTTAAGTTGAAATGGGGATTGCTCAAACCCTAGCACCAGATCAAATCAACTAGGTTCAAATAAAAACATTCTCAATGAACCCAAAATGCTCTTTAGAAAAGTTCATTATTTTTGGATTGGTCTAGAACCTCTCCCAAAAATGGTGCACATTTTTCTAGGCCATTCTGGATTTTTGAATTAAATCATACGGTATTTGCATTTGGGCATTTAATTGCTAAATAATAGTTTAAATGCTCAAATAATCACAAACTGAAATGTTTGCTGTTGGAAATATTCCAAACAGTGACATTGAGCAGTTTCATGATTTTTGGAAATGCCCTGGCATTTTTATTAAAGCCAAACACAATTATAGAAAATAGAAAATGGAAATAAAAGGAGAGAGAGGTTACCTGTGCAACTTACCTGGCAGCTCAGCTGGCCCAGCACTGTAGCTAAGGCCCAGCCCACCAGGGCGAAGCAGTCGTCTTCAACCCCTGCCAGTAGGCAGAGGTGTGTCGGCATGCGAGCAATCGCCGTGGCCACCTCCCTGCTTGCTTCCTCTCTTCGCCGACCCTTCTCGAGACGCCACGGAGATGCCCGAACCTCCTGGACCCCTCTCACTCTCCCTGTGCTCCTCCTCCTCCTCTGTTTCTCTCTCCCGCAAAGCCGAGCGCCCCTGTCGCCGCCGCTTGCCGTTGCCGTCCCCAGCGCCACTGCCTCGCCTCCCTGCTGTGGCCATCGGCTCCGCCACAGCGCCCTGGAGCTCCAGGCCAATGGAGGCAAGCCCGGAAGCCCTGGAACATCGCCAGCATCGTCGTCTTCACCGTCGGGCACCGGAGATCGTCACCGCCGATTCATCGTCCACAGGGCCTCCCCGAGCTCGCTGACCCCCTCTCCGACCCTGCTGTGAGCTCCCGAGGCCAAACAAGCACGGGAGCTAGGGGAAGAGGAAGAAGAGCTCACAGCAGGGTCGGAGAGGGGGTCAGCGAGCTCGGGGAGGCCCTGTGGACGACGAATCGGCGGTGACGATCTCCGGTGCCCGACGGTGAAGACGACGATGCTGGCGATGTTCCAGGGCTTCCGGGCTTGCCTCCATTGGCCTGGAGCTCCAGGGCGCTGTGGCGGAGCCGATGGCCACAGCAGGGAGGCGAGGCAGTGGCGCTGGGGACGGCAACGGCAAGCGGCGGCGACGGGGGCGCTCGGCTGCGCGGGAGAGAGAAACAGAGGAGGAGGAGGAGCACAGGGAGAGTGAGAGGGGTCCAGGAGGTTCGAGCGTCTCTGTGGCGTCTCGAGAAGGGTCGGCGAAGAGAGGAAGCAAGCAGGGAGGTGGCCACGGTGATCGCTCCCGCGTCGACACGCCTCTGCCTACTGGCAGGGGTTGAAGACGACCGCTTCACCCTGGTGGGCTAGGCCTCAGCTATAGTGCTGGGCCAGCTGAGCTGCCAGGTAAGTTGCACAGGTAACCTCTCTCTCCTTTTATTTCCATTTTCTATTTTCTGTAATTGTGTTTGGCTTTAATAAAAATGCCAGGGCATTTCCAAAAATCATGAAACTGCTCAATGTCACTGTTTGAAATATTTCCAACAGCAAACATTTCAGTTTGTGATTATTTGAGCATTTAAACTATTATTTAGCAATTAAATGCCCAAATGCAAATACCGTATGATTTAATTCAAAAATCCAGAATGGCCTAGAAAAATGTGCACCATTTTTGGGAGAGGTTCTAGACCAATCCAAAAATAATGAACTTTTCTGAAGAGCATTTTGGGTTCATTGAGAATGTTTTTATTTGAACCTAGTTGATTTGATCTGGTGCTAGGGTTTGAGCAATCTCCATTTCAACTTAAATAAAATTTAAACATGATGCACACATGAAGGGCTAGTCTAGTGCATACCAGAACAAGGGCTGTGACACGAGATGAGCGATCGGTCCCACCGAGATTGCAATGTAAACTCTCTGTTTCTCTTTCGTAATATTTCGGTCCAACCGAGATGAGCGAATCTGTCCCACCGAGTTTACCTGACCAACTCTCTGGTTAGCTTATTACCAAAATCGGTCTCACCGAGTTTGTGTAATCGGTGTCACCGAGATTACGTTATGCCCTAACCCTAACCATATCGTTCCTACTGAGTTGCATGTCGGTCCCACCGAATATCCTAACAGTCACTAGATTTACTGAATCGGTCTGACCGAGTTTCTCAATTCGGTCCCACCGAGATTGGTAAGTTGTGTGTAACGGTTAGAATTTTTGTGGAGGCTATATATACCCCTCCACCTCCTCTTCATTCGTGGAGAGAGCCATCAGAACAAACCTACACTTCCAACTTACATTTTCTGAGAGAGAACCACCTACACTTGTGTTGAGGTCAAGATATTCCAATCCTACCATATGAATCTTGATCTCTAGCCTTCCCCAAGTTTCTTTCCACTCAAACCTTCTTTCCACCAAATCCAAATCCTGTGAGAGAGAGTTGAGTGTTGGGGAGACTATCATTTGAAACACAAGAGCAAGGAGTCCATCATCAACACACCATTTGTTACTTCTTGGAGAGTGGTGTCTCCTAGATTGGCTAGGTGTCACTTGGGAGCCTCCGACAAGATTGTGGAGTTGAACCAAGGAGTTTTTACGGGCAAGGAGATTGCCTACTTCGTGAAGATCTACCGCTAGTGAGGCAAGTCCTTCATGGGCGACGGCCATGGTGGGATAGATAAGGTTGCTTCTTCATGGACCCTTCTTGGGTGGAGCCCTTCATGGACTCGCGCAGCCGTTAGCCTTCGTGGGTTGAAGTCTCCATCAACGTGGATGTACGATAGCACCACCTATCGGAACCACGATAAAAACATCCGTGTCTCCTATTGAATTTGCAATCTCCAAACCCTTCCCTTTACATTCTTGCAAGTTGCATGCTTTACTTTCCGCTGCTCATATACTCTTTGCATGCTTGCTTGAATTGTGTTAAGATTGCTTGACTTGTCTATCTTTGTTAAAATCTGTCAAGAATTAAAATTGGGAAAAGGATAAGCTTTTATTTGGTCAAGTAGTCTAATCACCCCCCTCTAGACATACTTTCGATGCTACAGAAGTAAACCCCTACAGGGTTAATATGATCTATTCGAATAGCCGCGTCCACGGTAAAGTACCTCTGGGTTGCTTATATAGTTCATAGACAAGTGAAAGGGGATACTCTAAAATGCACAAGATAAGCATGAGTGCTATGGATGGCGTTCTCGTAGGGAGACGAGAGCGGATCCATAGTGGTGTATTGATACGGTGAATATGTGGACTCGTGTGCGCTACCTCAAAAGAGTTGCTTGCAGTCGTAGTTCAGGATAGCCACCGAGTCAAAGCTAGCTTGCTGCAGTTAAACCCCACCAGCCCTTTATTGATGATGATGCATATGTAGTTAGTTCTGATGTAAGTCTTGCTGGGTACATTTGTACTCACATTTGCTTAATTTATGTTTTTGCAGAGAGACTCCAGTCTCGCTAGTAGTTCCGCGTGGACTTCGACGTTTAGCTTGTTACCTCAGCTACGATCTTGTGCCCTCGGTAGGATCTGGTAGATAGTCAGGCTTCTCAGCCTTTTCATTTGTAGATGTTTGTACTTAGACATGTTAAGCTTCCAGATGTGCTTGACTTGTATGCTCAGAATGTTGGGTCATGATACCCATGTTTGTAATACTTGGCTCCTCGGAGCCTAATGAATAAATAGTTGAGTTGTAGAGTCATGTTGTGATGCCATGTTGTATTTGCACATATCGAGCATATTGTGTGTATGGTTATTGAAATGCTTGGTATGTGTGGGATCCGACAACCTAGTTGTTTTTTCTTGGTAGTCTCTCTAACCGGGAAATGTCTCCTAGTGCTTCCACTGAGCCATGGTAGCTTGCTACTGCTCCGGAACACTGAGGCTGGCCGGCATGTGTCCTTCTTCGTTCCTGTGTCTGTCCCTTTGGGGAAATGTCACACATTGTTCCTTTAAGTCCATGTAGCTTGCTACGACTTGGGTTCATACGTTGTTGATCGACACGTTCGTTGTTGGGTCATGTATGCCTGTCCCTGTAAGTTAGCGCCTGTCAGGACCGGTTTTCCAATAAAACATTTATTGAGAAACCGTCCTTGTATAAGACCAGTATAGGAAAATCTTCCTTACTAGTAGACAAATCCTTGATACAGAAATCCAGTAGTACTAAATATTACAAGATTGAGCTGAGGCTGCTCAACAATTTATTACAGAAAGGCAGATATGACACAAGGGATATGGTGGCATAACTACTGACTCGTAATAAAAGTGGTGGTGGATATGTCACAGTGACGTGGGTGACATGACTCCTAAATCTTACAGCTCATCGAGTGTCGGAGTGAGGCTCGATGATCTTATTAGGGTAGCGGAAGCGTAAATGATACAAGTGACCAATTCCAGGATTGCACGGGACTCACTAGGACTCCTCTAGGCGTCGGACTCGCTATCGTATTCTTCATCCATAAGATCACCTTCATCAACATCTGGCCAAATCAACAAGCCAGGTGAGTACTTTGAATGTACTCGCAAGATAGTTTGGACATAAGATATAACAAATGTAAACATGATGCACATGAGCATATTAGTAATGCACACTCAAATAATAAATTTTGCACAGTAGGTTAAATAAAAAGGAAGTCAGGCGGTAGTCCTCCCGAAATCCCAATAAAATAACTGAAGACCGATCGGGTGTCTGAAGCGACGCCTCGAAAGGTAAAAATAAATTAACATGTCGTAGTCGGGCATCTGAGTGACACCACATAAAGGGCTTATATTGAAATGTAAATGACAGTGCGTGCCACAGTCGGACGTCTACGCGACATCTCGAAAAGGGCTTATAACCAAAGGTAATTAACATGGATGCCACAGTCGGACGTCTGAGCGACATCACATAAAGGGCTTATATCGAAAATAAATAACGAGAATGCCACAGTCGGACGTCTGAGCGACATCACATAAAGGGCTTATAACAAAAATAAACAACAAGGATGCCAAAGTCGGACGTCTGAGCGAGATCACATAAAGGGCTTATATTTCACCATTCGAATTCAAGTAGCTCATGAATTTAAATCATCCCAAGAAATTACTCAGCAATAATAAACAGGTTAGTCCATCCACAGGAATAACATTTAGCTGGGTTTACCACTCATGTTTGTTCACCGGAGATTTTCACTGAAACTGATACTGAGACTGACGATGAGACTGACACTGACACTGATATGTTGATCACAGTCCTTGACTATGGACACGGTTACTCGAATGGTTTTGACTCTGCAGAGTGTGTACTCTTTACCCACAGTCAACGGATTTCCGTAGTCACAAAGGACTAGTTCCGTTTACGGTATTTTAGAAGAAACCCATCTAACCAGTACACACCCATTCCACATCCCGCTGCCAGGAATCACCCTAGACAACGTTCAAGAAAAATTTGAGACGGGGAGGCCACAACCTCGAGTAGCATGGGATCAAATTTATATCGCGCGCTCTAAGGGGTGCCCCCCTCTTGGTCCCAACCGAAAACACCCATGCCCCCTGACCAGATGACGGGCTTTAATCCAGGGCCATGGAACCCTCATCACGGCCCCTCTGTTTGGTGTGCACAAGGAAAGAAGTTTGCAACTGACTAGACCACATTCATTGCAGAAGACATGTGGTAGTACGAAAAAGGGGACGAACGAGATCATGACTTTGATCCACATTGATACCGGAGTTAAACGGTTGACATAATCCTGGCATGCTTCAACAATACCAGCTTGCAACCTATCATGCCACCACATGATCAGGTTATCTCACCATCATATGAACACATCAATCTTCGAAGCTTACTCGTGGCTTACCTTGCATGCAATATAACATTCACTAATGTATATAAAGACATGCCATGAGAACACTACTCAAGCAAACATGCAAAACACTCATCATATCAAAGGTTCAAACATGCTTGCCTGGTTCAGAGTAGTCGGAGTCTAGCTCGGTGAAGTTTGCGGCTCCATCACCTCCTTCGGTATCTACGATATAAGAGGAATCGAATACTAGCGTAAATACCGTGCGTGCATACAAGTTGTCCCAAATATTTTTCAAATAAATATGATACAAAACTAGATAGAAAAATAAAGATGACAGAAAAAGAATCAACTCAAAATCTTATTTTGTTTAAAAGTTATAAGGGTTTTAGTCCAGGGACTAATCTGTAATGAAACAGAAAACTTCCAGGGGCTAGTTTAGAAAAAGACAGAAAAACGTTTCAGTTAGAAGACGTATTTTGCCCGAAGGCGTTTTCAGAAAACATTTCAAAAAGAAGAAAAAACTGACGAGGGGGTCCCACCCATTAGGTTTGAAAACTGAGACAGAGTGCACCGGTGCCCGAGGACCGCGGTGGTCGCCGGCGTCGATCCACGGCGAGGTAGGGGGAGTGGATGGTACCTACAGACTCACGGTGCTCTCCCACATTGGTGGGTGGTGGATTTGGTCGTCGGCGAGCACCACATCAACGGCGGCCTCCACTCCGGCGGACGGTGGTTCGGGCGGTGATGGATCTCGCCGAGGAGGGCTGCAGATGCCAAATTGAGGCTAGGGTTAGAAGGATGGTTGCACTAGGAGGCTGCTGGCAAGGTTTGGGAGGCAGGGGTGCCCTCACGGGAGAGAATCGTTCCGGAGCCCGAGGCGGATCAGGACGGTCGGAGTCGGGGAAGAAGACCTCCTCGAGGTCCTCCTAGTGGCTGGGCATGGTTCTGGTGAGGTGGAGGGGTGGTGCTTGGTCGAAGGCGAGCTCAGGGTCGCTATTTATAGCCGGCCCGAGGCAGTTGCCGAGAACAGGATAACTCCGGCGAGTGATTACGGCGAGGCAGTGGTCAGGCAGGCGGTTTAGGTGATTGGGCATCATCGTGTTGGTCTACTGGTGCCGTTCAGGGGCTAAACTTGGCATGACTTGGGTGATACTCCATGTTCTCGATGGAACGTCCTTATGGCCTCGTCGGCGGCAGAGAGCGCGCTCTGCGCCTCTCAGGCCACGGCGACGGTGCTGCAGCATGCGTAGAGGAGGGGACAGCCACGTGGAGGCTTCTGGTCATGCGGGCGGTGCTGGACGGCGCCAAAAGGCAGGGCTGGCCCCTGTTGGCCGCCACGGGTGGTTCTGCCACCGCAGAAGACGCTGGTGTTGGCGAGACACGCCGCCACCGACGCTCATGCTCGTCCAAACAACCATGCGGTGCACTGGATAAGGAGGAGAAGCAGTGAGCAAGGTGCCAAACGCGGGCACTGGCGAGATTGACGCTGCACTCTGAAGAAACGACACTCACGACAGAACTGAATCACTGAACTTTCTGAATTTGACACAAACAATGCACGCCAGGTGTTCGACGAATTGTTTTTGGCATGTGGAAAATTTTCCTTGAGCTGATCTTTGGTTAGGTGACCTCTTGATGCATCTAGGGGCTGCCTGATTTATCTTAGAATTTTTGGAGAAGAAAAAGAATGAATTTCACTAAAATTTGCAAATCTGTTCAAACTGGCAGCAAGCATATTTTGAAAATTTTGAACTGTGGACCAGTGGATCTTGATGGATCTTGGTTGAGGGTACTAAGGACTAGTCAGAGGAGTTTATTTGGGACCAAGACTCAAAGGGATTCTGGTGGTTCCTTTGTAAATCATCAAGGCCCAAATAAATGACAGAAAATGCTTTTAAGGGAAAAATAAATAAATAAAAAATTTAAAGGTTTTGGAGGAAAATTTCAAGGGATGCTTGGTTTGATCTAAAGTGGGGAGGTGGGTTTTGGAGGAAAATTTCAACATGGGTCATGGCAAGAGAAATTATTTTTGAGTGGGAAGAAATAAACCCAAAATTTTTATAGCAACCCTTTTTGATAAAAGAAATATTAAAAACAACCCAAGATAATTTTTGTTGACCCTAACTCATGTTGAAGAACCCTCAAGACTGAAAATCAATACTTGAGAAGAGCTCCAAAAAAATATCTATCATAAAAGGTTTTAAGAAGGAGAGCCCTTTTTTAGGAAAATTCAAATAACCCCTTTTTATTTAATAAAGAATTTTAATAAAAACCAGATCAAAATTTTTGGAGTGTTACAACACCTACCCCCTTAGGAAAAATCTCGTCCCCGAGATTTCAGCTGATCCTCAAATAAGTGTGGGTGCTCTGTCCGAAGGAAATCCTCTCTTTCCCATGTTGCTTCATCGTCGGTGTGATTGCTCCACTGAACCTTGAAAAACTTAATTGTTTTCTGATGACTCCTCCTTTTAGACTCCTCCAATATTTTTATTGGACGCTCCCTGTAGGTGAGGTCTGGTTGCACGTCAATGCTCTCATGAGACACATGCTTCTCTAGGTTGCTTACACATTTCCTCAATTGTGAGATGTGGAACACGTCGTGGACGTCTGACAGTTCCTTGGGTAGGTCTAGCTGGTAGGATATTGTGCCTCTTCGTGCAGTCACACAGAAGGGTCCAATAAACCATGGAGCTAGCTTTCCTTTAACTTTGAATCATTGCAGGCCCCTCGTAGGTACACATATTCACCGGGTTCAAAGCTGACATCCGATGTTTCTGATCGTAATAACTCTTTTGTCGGCTCTGGGCTATCTTGAGTCGGTCCCTGACTAGTCTAACTTTCTCCTTAGCTTCCTTGAGTATGTCGGGGCTGAAGATACGACTGTCCCCTGTTTCTGACCAATTTAATGGGGTACGGCATCTTCGCCCGTACAAGGCTTCAAAAGGTGCCATTTGCAGACTGGCTTGGTAACTGTTGTTGTATGCGAACTCGGCATACGGCAAGCTTTCTTCCCAACTGGTTCCATAAGTGAGAACACATGCTCTCAGCATGTCCTCTAGAATTTGGTTCACACGTTCGGTTTGTCCTCCAGTCTGGGGGTGGTACATTGTACTGAATACTAGTTGAGTCCCCAGAGCTTGTTGTAAATGATCCCAAAATTTAGAGACGAATTGAGTGCCTTTGTCGGATATTATAGTCTTTGGAATCCCATGCAGACAAACTATACGGGAGAGATAAAGCTTGACAAGCTTCTAAGTGGTGTGGGTTGTCTTTACTGGGATGAAATGTGCCACCTTAGTTAATCGGTCTGTGATGACCCATATGGCATCATTTCCATGTTGTGACCGAGGTAGTCCGACAATAAAATCCATTCCAATTTCGTCCCATTTCCACTCAGGTATCTTGTTTGGCTGTAATAGTCCTGCTGGTTTTTGGTGCTCGGCTTTAATGCGGTGACATGAATCACAACATGCAATGAATGTGGCTATATCCCTTTTCATACCGTGCCACCAGAATTTTTTCCTGAATATCCTTGTACATTTTGGTTCCTCCAGGATGGATTGAATATGGAGCGGTGTGGCCTTTGGCCAGAATTTGTTGTTTGAGGTCCTCTATATTTGGTACGCAAAGTCTGTCTCCGTACCATAATATTCCCTTATCGTCTATGACAAATTCTGAGGCCTTGCCTAAACTTACTTTTCTTTTTATGCCTTCGATGCTGGGGTGTCCATGCTGAGCCTTCTTAATTTGTTCCATTAGGGTGGGATGTATTTCCAAATTTGACACTTCGCCTTCAGTGACCATCACTAAGTTCAGTTTGGCGAACTCCCGCTGAAATTCAGGTCTCAAGTTCTGTAGACTATCATTGCCCGAGTTGGGGTTTCGACTAAGAGCATCTGCCACTACATCCGCCTTTCCTGGATGGTAGTGAATGCCAACATCATAATCTTTCACTAATTCCAACCAGCGCCGTTGTCGCAAATTGAGTTCTGGTTGTGTGAAAATATATTTGAGGCTTTTATGGTCTGTATATATTTCACAATGATTTCTGAGCAAAAAGTGCCTCCACTCTTTGAGTGCATGAATGACTGCTGCCAACTCCAAGTCATGAGTAGGATAATTTTCTTCATGCTTTCGCAGTTGCCTGGAAGCGTATGCGACTACTTTGCCTTCTTGCATTAATACGCATCCAAGGCCCTTCCGGCATGCGTCACAATACACTTCAAAACTTTTGTGTATGTCTGGCACAACCAATACTGGTGATGTTGTTATTTTCCTTTTGAGTTCTTGGAAACTTTCCTCGTAAGCTTCAGTCCATACAAATTTCTTATCCTTCTTGAGTAACTGTGTCATTGGTTTTGCTATGGTGGAGAACCCCTCAATAAACCTTCGGTAATATCCTGCCATTCCCAGGAAACTCTGTACATCCGTTACGTTGGCTGGTGGTTTCCAGCCAAGTACGGCCTTGACTTTTTCTGGGTCTACGGCAACACCTTCTTGGGTCAATACATGGCCTAGAAAACCAACCTGTCTTAACCAAAATTCACATTTGCGGAATTTGGCGTATAATTGATGTTTCCTTAATTCTCCCAGTACAATCCTGAGATGTTCAGCATGCTCTTCTGGTGTCTTGGAGTATACCAGAATATCATAAATGAACACCACAACAAATTTGTCCATAAATTTCATAAACACTTTGTTCATGAGGTGGACAAAATATGCGGGGGCGTTTGTCAGTCCAAACGGCATTACTGTAAACTTATATAGTCCGTATCTGGAGGTGAATGTTGTCTTGGGGATATCTTCTCTCCGTACTTTTAATTGATGATACCCCGACCTTAAATCAATTTTTGAGAAAACCTTAGCTTGCGCGAGCTGGTCAAATAAATCATTTATCTGTGGCATCGGATATTTGTTTTTGATGGTAACCATGTTGAATGCTTGATAGTCGATACATAATCTCAGTGTCCCATCCTTTTTCTTGGCAAATAAAACTGGTGAACCCCAAGGTGAGGAGTTGGCTCGTATAAATCCTTTGTCCAGTAATTGTTTTATTTGCTTCTTTAATTCTACTAATTCGGAGGGTGCCATTCTATAGGGTTTCTTGTAAATGGGGGTGGTTCCAGGTGCTAGTTCAATAATGAACTCTATCTCCCGGTCTGGTGGCATGCCTGGTAGTTCTTTGAGAAATACGCCAGGGAACTCACACACCACTGGAACTTTTCTTAACTCCGAAACGTCCACCTTGTTCAACTTTGGTTGCCGTGACATTGGCCTTTCTTGAGCTGCAATTTTTATCGTCTTCCCGTGGTGATGGGTAAGAATTACAATCCGATTGAAGTAGTCGATAAATCCCTTGTTGGTGGTTAACCAGTCCATTCCTAGGATAACACCTAGTCCCTTATTTTCCAATACAATGAGGTTTTCTTGAAACTTTAGTCCTTCAAACTCAATAACCACACCTTGGCAGTAACTCTGAGTGATTTGCTTAATCCCGGGGGACTTGATGATCATGGATTTTTCCATGGGAAGCATTGAAAAATCATGTTGCAAACCAAATTTCTTTGAAATGAACGAGTGAGAAGCTCCAGAATCAAACAAAACCGTGGCAGGTATTGTGTTGACAGGGAACATACCGAGTACGATATCCGGGGCATTCTGTGCTTCCTCCTTGGTCACATGGTTCAAGTGACCCTTCTTGTGATTGTTATTGGGGTTGAAGTTGTTTCGCTTGGGTGTTGAATTATTACCATTGTTGTTCGGCTTGGGGGCCGAGTTTATTGGCTTTGGGCACTGTTTGGCATAGTGTCCTTCCTCTCCACAAGTGTAGCAAGTAACACCTGGGCGATATGTAAAATCCTTGTCCCTTGCATGAAAATTTTTGTTTGGTCGTGGAACATTGGTTGTGGATTTGTTTGCTCCACTTTTCTGAAAATCAGCCTTGCTCCGGTTGTTGCGAGCATGAGTAGTCCGATCCCTTTTGCGCTTGCGAAAATCCTCCAAGCTACGGCGCTCATTTTCCAATGTAATGGCTTTGTACACAAGTGGCTTGAAATCCGGAAAGGTGTGTACGACCAGCTGGCATTTAAGTGTTGGTGCCAGACCATCCAGAAATTTTTCCATCTTTTTATTTTCAGTCATGCGCTCTTCGTTGGCATAACGAGATAATTGAGTAAACTAACTGTTGTACTCAGTCACTGTCATGCTTCTCTTCTTGAGGTCATGAAAGTCCCTTTTTTTATCTTCATAATGCTTCTGGGAATGTGCGCCCCATGAAAACCTTCTTTAAACTCTTCCCAGGTGATGTCATTTTCATTGGGGTGCATGTGTAGGAAATTTTCCCACCATGATCCAGCTGCTCCAGTGAGGTAGTGAGGTGCATAAAGTACCTTCTCACGGTCCGAACATTGTGCAATAATTAATTTCCTCTCAATGTCTCGAAGCCAATCATCGGCCTCAAGAGGTCTATCAGTGTGAGAGAACGTTGGGGGACGTGTCTTTTGTAGTTCGGACAATTTGGATTGTTGCTGATACGGTCCACGATGATTTCCCATATTTATAACATGGTTCATCATTTCTTGATGCTGCTGCTGGCTTTGCTCATAAAGGCGGCATACTTGAGAAAATGCTACTTCACTGCCTTGCTGACTTGACTGCCCCTATGTGAAATTGTTACTTGTCTGGGTACCATAATTTTCTTCTGGCGGACTTGGCATGGAACGAGTCCAGGGACGAGGCATTTTCCACTCTGGGGTATTTTTGCAGAACTCGTGAGAAAAACCGAGTGGCAAAAATTAAATATTATTGCAAAGGTGAAACTCCAAGATTTTTCAAGGAAATACTTGATTGCGCATGGAGAAGAACTGCTTAGTACATATCTTACATGCAAGCAGTAATTATACAATACATCACTCAGGATGTGCGTACACATTCCTGACATGTTATTTAGGCTAGTGCACTTCTCCGAGTTCCTACATGATGCGCACACAAACTACTTCTTATCAAACCTATATACATATAAACATATCATACAAGCTGGTACGTCGCACGGCTGCTAGGCGCACTCAATCGGAGATGGTAAGAACTTCCCTCGGCCTGCCAAGGGTAAGACCCAATGATGTTGGAGACTCAACCTCCTCCTCACTAATAGGCTCCAGGCGTGAAGTACTAAGCTGAGGAACTGGTGCGGGCGCGGTAGGTGGTGCAGCTCTGACTGGGGTAGGAGCAATGACTTGGTCAAACTCTTCAGGAGTAGGTAGGCGGCGAGTGTTGGCAAAGTTGGCAGGTGCATAGGATGTTGAGGACGAGACGTAAGTCAGTGGTGGTGCTGTATGGAGGAGCTCCCTCCTGTTGGCGGAACAGCCCTGCACGAAGTCCATACGAGCAGCCACAAAGTCGTCCACGAGGTTATCAAAAGCTGCCTCAAGAGCTTTGAGATATCCAACCAACATCATAATAGCCTCATCTCTCTCCCCCCTAGCGCAAGCGAACGCATAGTGACATGTGTATGGCATGTGGCATGGGAGGTAGCGGTAGCGACGAGTCTTCATCGAAGGAAGAACATCCCGGAGATGAGCTATCGCCTCACGGGCAGCCATCTGCATGGCATGCCTCTCCGTAGGCATGGCCCTTCCCACAAATCGGAAGCAGCGTGACTCAGCACGTCCTCCCTTGAATTGCACCGTGGCCTGGTGCATGGACAAGCTGTCGCGGATCTTGTGTTGGTAGAGTGTGAACTCTGGATGAGCCGATGGCCCAACCGCGACCTTGGTGATGGAGACGAGAAGCTTGATAAACCCCTCGAATACATTGGCGAACACATGTGACTCACAGCCGCAGCCAGCCATCTACAAAAGTAGACAAAATTCCGAATAGTCAAATCATAAATTTATGATGCCTAGCAAAAAATTGTTACATTTGCAAAAAGACAATTAAAAGCACAGATTAAGCTAATAGCCGATTAGCGATCGCACCTAGTGGCTTCCTACAGTTAGCCTGGCTCTGATACCAAGGTTATCAGGACCGGTTTTCCAATAAAACATTTATTGAGAAACCGTCCTTGTATAAGACCAGTAGACAAATCCTTGATACAGAAATCCAGTAGTACTAAATATTATACAAGGTTGAGCTGAGGCTGCTCAACAATTTATTACAAGCCTGCCAATATTATATAGAAAGGCAGATATGACACAAGGGATATGGTGGCATAACTACTGACTCGAAATAAAAGTGGTGGTGGATATGTCACAGTGACGTGGGTGACATGACTCCTAAATCTTACAGCTCATCCAGTGTCGGAGTGAGGCTCGATGATCTTATTTGGGTAACAGAAGCGTATATGATATAAGTGACCAATTCCAGGATCGCACGGGACTGACTGGGACACCTCTAGGCGTCGGACTCGCTATCGTATTCTTCATCCATAAGATCGCCTTCGTCAACATCTGGCCAAATCAACAAGCCAAGTGAGTACTTTGAATGTACTCGCAAGACAGTTTGGACATAAGATATAACAAATGCAAACATGATGCACATGAGCATATTAGTAATGCACACTCAAATAATAAATTTTGCACGGTAGGTTAAATAAAAAGGAAGTCAGGCGGTAGTCCTCCCGAAATCCCAATAAAATAACTGAAGACCAATCGGGTGTCTGAAGCGACGCCTCGAAAGGTAAAAATAAATTAACATGCCATAGTCGGGCGTCTGAGCGACACCACATAAAGGGCTTATATTGAAATGTAAATGACAGTGCGTGCCACAGTCGAACGTCTACACGACATCTCGAAAAGGGCTTATAACAAAAGTAATTAACATGGATGCCACAGTCGGACATCTGAGCGACATCACATAAAGGGCCTATATCAAAAGTAAATAACAAGAATGCCACAGTCAGACGTCTAGGCGACATCACATAAAGGGCTTATAACAAAAATAAACAACAAGGATGCCACAGTCGGATGTCTGAGCGACATCACATAAAGGGCTTATATTTCACCATTCGAATTCAAGTAGCTCATGAATTTAAATCATCCCAAGATATTACTCAGCAATAATAAACAGGTTAGTCCATCCACAGGAATAACATTCAGCCGGGTTTACCACTGATGTTTGTTCAGCGGAGATTGTCACTGAAACTGACACTGAGACTGACAATGAGACTGACACTGATATGTTGATCATAGTCCTTGACCGTAGACACGGTTACTCGAATGGTTTTGACTCTGCAGAGTGTGTACTCTTTACCCACAGTCAACGGATTTCCGTAGTCACAAAGGACTAGTTCCATTTACGGTATTTTAGAAGAAACTCATCTAACCAGTACACACTCATTCCACATCCCGCTGCCAGGAATCACCCTAGACAACGTTCAAGAAAAACTTTGAGACGGGGAGGCCACAACATCGAGTAGCATGGGATCAAATTTATATCGCGCGCTCTAAGGGGCCATGGAACCCTCATCACGCCCCCTCTGTTTGGTGTGCACAAGGAAAGAGGTTTGCAACTGACTAGACCGCATTCGTTGCAGAAGACATGTGGTAGTACAAAAAAGGGGACGAACAAGATCATGACTTTGATCCACATTGATACCGGAGTTAAACGGTTGACATAAGCCCGGCATGCTTCAATAATACCAGCTTGCAACCTATCATGCCACCACATGATCAGGTTATCTCACCATCATATGAACACATCAAACTTCGAAGCTTACTCGTGGCTTACCTTGCATGCAATATAACATTCACTACTGTATATAAATACATGCCATTTGAATACTACTCAAGCAAACATGCAAAACACTCATCATATCAAAGGTTCAGACATGCTTGCCTGGTTCAGAGTAGTCGGAGTCTAGCTCGGTGAAGTTTGCGGCTCCGTCACCTCCTTCGGTATCTACGGTATAAGAGGAATCGAATACTAACGTAAATACCATGCGTGCATAAAAGTTGTCCCAAATATTTTTTAAATAAATATGATAAAAAACTAGATAGAAAAATAAAGATGACAGAAAAAGAATCAACTCAAAATCTTCTTTTGTTTAAAAGTTATAAGGGTTTTAGTCCAGGGACTAATCTGTAATGAAACAGAAAACTTCTAGGGGCTAGTTTAGAAAAGGACAGAAAAACGTTTTAGTTAGAAGACGTAGTTTGCCCGAAGGCGTTTTCAGAAAACGTTTCAAAAAGTAGAAAAAACTGACAAGGGGGTCCCACCCGTCAGGTTTGAAAACTGAAACAGAGTGCACCGGCGCCCGAGGACCGCGGTGGTCGCCGGCGTCGATCCACGGCGAGGTAGGGGGAGTGGATGGTACCTACGGACTCACGGTGCTCTCCCGCATCGGTGGGTGGTGGAGTTGGTCGTCGGCGAGCACCACGTCAATGGCGGCCTCCACTCCGGCGGACGGTGGTT
Source organism: Triticum dicoccoides (assembly GCF_002162155.2). NCBI lineage: Eukaryota > Viridiplantae > Streptophyta > Magnoliopsida > Poales > Poaceae > Triticum > Triticum dicoccoides. The sequence goes on from NC_041387.1 coordinate 120,945,482, forward strand.
CGGGCGGTGATGGATCTCGCCGAGGAAGGCTGCAGATGCCAAATTGAGGCTAGGGTTAGAAGGATGGGTGCACTAGGAGGCTGCTGGCAAGGTTTGGGAGGCGGGGGTGCCCTCACCGGACAGAATCGTGCCGGAGCCCGAGGCGGATCAGGGCGGCCGGAGTCGGGGAAGAAGACCTCCTCGAGGTCCTCCTAGTGGTTGGGCGCGGTTCTGGTGAGGTGGAGGGGTGGTGCTTGGTCGAAGGCGAGATCGGGGTCGCTATTTATAGCCGGCCCGAGGTGGTTGCCGAGAACAGGATAACTCCAGCGAGTGATTACGGCGAGGCAGTGGTCGGGCAGGCAGTTTAGGTGATTGGGCATCATCGTGTTGGTCCACTGGTGTCGTTCAGGGGCTAAACTTGGAATGACTTGGGTGATACTCCAAGTTCTCGATGGAACAGCCTTACGGCCTTGTCGGCGGCAGAGAGCGTGCTCTGTGCCTCTCAGGACACGGCGACGGTGTTGCACCGTGCGCAGAGGAGGGGACAGCCACGCGGAGGCTTCTGGTGGTGCGGGCAGTGCTGGACGGCGCCGAAAGGCAGGGCTGGCCCCTATTGGCCGCCACGGGTGGTTCTGCCATCGCAGAAGACGCCGGCGTTGGCGAGACACGTCACCACCGACGCTCATGCTCGTCCAAACGACCGTGCGGTGCACTGGATAAGGAGGAGAAGCAGTGAGCAAGGTGCCAAACGCGGGCACTGGCGAGATTGACGCCACGCTCTGAAGAAACGACACTGACGACAGAACTGAATCACTGAACTTTCTGAATTTGACAGGAACAGTGCATGCCAGGTGTTCGACTAAATGTTTTTGGCATGTGGAAATTTTTTCTTGAGCTGATCTTTGGTGAGGTCACCTCTTGATGCATCTAGGGGCTGCCTGATTTATCTCAGAATTTTTGGAGAAGAAAAAGGATGAATTTCACTAAAATTTGCAAATCTGGTTCAACTGGCAGCAAGCATATTTTGAAAATTTTGAACTGTGGACCAGTGCATCTTGATGGCTCTTGGTTGAGGGTACTAGACTAGTCAGAGGAGTTTATTTGGGACCAAGACTCAAAGGGATTCTGGTGGTTCCTTTGTAAATCATCAAGGCCCAAATAAATGACAGAAAATGCTTTTGAGAGTAAAATAAATAAATAATTTTTTTAAAGGAGGTAGAGACTTGCTGGGAATGGGATGCTTGGTTTGATCTAAAGTGGGGAGGTGGGTTTTGGAGGAAAAATTCAACATGGGTCATGGCAAGAGAAATTATTTTTGAGTGGGAAGAAATAAACCCAAATTTTTTATAGCAACCCTTTTTGATAAAAGAAATATTAAAAACAACCCAAGATAATTTGTGTTGACCCTAACTCATGTTGAAGAAGCCTCAAGACTAAAAATCAATACTTGAGAAGAGCTCCAAAAAAATATCTGTCATAAAAGGTTTTAAGAAGGAGAGCCCTTTTTTTAGAAAAATTCAAATAACCCCTTTTTATTTAATAAAGAATTTTAATAAACACCAGATCAAATTTTTTGGATTGTTACAGCGCCACCTTGGGTTTACGACTAGTCATGTCAGCCTGGGTTCTTTTTCATATGGATGCTAGTGGCATAGTCATATACGTGAGCCAAAAGGCGCAAACTGTCCTGGGCCAGGTAAGGTGGCACCCGTGGGAATACCGTGCATGAGGCCGCAAAGTGATATGATGTGTTACATGCTAGATCAGTGTGACTAAGAATTGGCGGTCCTAACAGTCGTTTTCCGCCCTTCTCCCAAATAAATGTGTACTTTATCAAAGATTAAAATAAAATAAGAGTACAGATGCTCCACCATGCGGTTCTAGTAGTAGTACTACTCGTACTACTAAACCTTGCGCTTGGCTCTTCGCCTCTTCGTGAAGTCGAACATGGTACTCCACATGTTGGGTACTACAGTGTATGCCTCTAGCAATCTGACACCGAATGAACTAATGCATGTCCACCGCCTGGGCAAGGGTAGGTTGCATTAGTCAAAAGGCGTAAGCGAGCTTCACCTTGTCCTGCAAGCTTCTCCTCCTTCTGCGAGTTGACGGGACACATCAAAAAGTAGTGCTAGTCCATACTCCCTCCTTTCCAGTTAATATGGATTAATATTTTTGCGGGTAAATGAGAGAGCTTTATTCATATATAAGCATTCTTAGGATGATCAGCCAAGAGACTAGTCACTAGGAAGCGAGGTACACCGCAAAAAAAGAAGAAGGAAGCGAGGTGTTTCATCAAGCCAGCTCTCGGCCACATTCAAAGTGCAGCAAGCACGGTTCGCACAAAGATGCGCCGCAAGGTTTGCTGACATGTTTACATGCTGAATAAAAAAAAGGAAATATTACCGAGCGCCCCTATTTGTAACAGGATATGAGCCAGAATTAAGCGAGAATTGTGGCGAGTGTTCCATGCAATCAACTTCCATTATCACATGCGAGAACCCTCAAAGAGAACCAAATGTGTTGAAGATTGCTTTATCACATTTTTAAAATATAATAAGAGTGCAGACGCTCCTCCATCCGGTTCCTAGTAGTATAGTACATACCTCTATAGACTATAGTAGTACTAATAGTACTAGTAAACTTTGCGCTTGACTGTTCGCCTCTTCGGGAAGTCGAACAATAATACTACTAGTATATGTATGCTTCTGGCAATCTGACACCGAATTAACTGTTGCACGTCCACTGCCTGAGCGAGGGAGAGCTTGCATTAGTCAAAAATTTCTTCTTGTCCTGCAAGCCACCGCGCGCACGCTTCTCCCGTCCTGCAAGCTTCTCCTTGTTCGGCAAGTTGACGGGACACAACAAAGTAATGCTAGTCCATACTGCCTCCTCTCCGGTTAATATGGCTTAATTTCAAACGAGATAAATACACTGTCTGTCACTATATATTTGTAAAAATATGGTTAGTGGACTTCATAATACGCTCATTGCGCTCAACATATACATTTTTCGGTGTTTATACGGTCACTACCTCACCCTGGTTGAGTATGTGTGTGCGTGCACGTGTAGGTTGAGCACTTGAGCGTGACCGTGTGTGTTCCGTACTGTGCTTGGACATGCATGCATTAGGGCGTCGCGCGCGTTTTTGCATCCCTGTGTACGTGTGACTGTTGCATGCATGCACGAGGTTGTAGTCCCTTACATTCATTGTTCATAAGTCAATGCTTTGTCAAAATGTTGCATGCAAGGTTTAATCATTCGTTGTTCACGCATGCATTCTTGATATTAATACGTTGGTAAAGACAATTTTCTTGAGGAAAACGAGCCCATGATTTGAGTACAAAGGGGACCAATAAGCTAGGACGGAGGGAGTACCAGTAGTGAATCGAAAGGATGGAGTACGTACTAGTAGTACAGTAATACATAACAACGTGCAGTAACAAAATTCCTCTATGCGCATCATGTCTACGTGTCATGCAAGAAAATAGAGATAAGTACAAGTGAGACTCAGGAACGGTCATACACGTAGGGGGAGTACGTGTAGGGGCCACTAAGGAGCAGTGAAATCACACAGTTAGTCGGAAGAAGCAACCATCATTTCACTCTTCAATGACACGTAGGCAATATAAAATGGTTGATATGGAGATAAAAAGAAAAACACTATATATACACTAGCAGGAGCCTAAGCTACAAGCCTGCTTGCTTGGGTTTCTCTCTTCACAAGCATAGAATGACGGTGGCCACACCGCTAGTCACATATCCGGCCTGATCCCGCCACTGGGGGAAGGGAACAATGTTCTGCGTAGACGCGGTCGACATTGGCGAGGGAGAAAACCCATAGTCGGTGCATCCCAATCAGGGGTCCCCGCGGTATGGGCTGATGCCGCATCCCAACCGCCCTTCTAGCTACAGCCCAACGTCCTAGGTAGTACATCTTCCTCTTGGAGCCAGCTTGCTCCACTGCCGCAGCTCCCCACGTAGCTCCATCTCCATGTCGATCTTTCTCTACTTCTACCGGCTTCTATTTGTGATGAGTTTATGTCTCGTGAACTAGTGCCAGTACTATTATTCTAATCACACTTCTTCAATATCTTTGCCATCAGGGATGCTTAGCTCGATTTTAGTGGAACTGCACAAAAGCATCGTATGATCCGAGGGTGCCAGCCGTCTTTCCTTCGACAGGTTCTACCTATCTAGGAAATTAAATCCTGTTTAGGGTTTAGGGTCTAAGTCGTAGTGACCCCATCAGTAGTTTTTCTTTTGTACACGCTCTCACAACTTTTGTCTTTAGTTGTGAAGTAAATATTAGCTATGATATGTCAATCATTGAGATGCATCAGAACGCGTAGTAGTTTTCCTTTGTATTTGATGGAATGTTGTAACGGGGCAACCTTGGAGTAGGAATGAAAATGGAGCGGAAATTTTCCGTTTTTCTGGAGAAAAAATGGAAACGGAGAGAAACCAACGTTTCGTTGGATCGTGCCATCGAGCAAAACCAACATTTAAATCACATCTGTCGTGTTCGTGTCTCACCCTCCTCTATGGCTCGACCCCACACGGTCGCTCGGCATGCCACTCACCGCAAACCGAGTATACAATAACTTTCTTGCCTGCTTGTCAATGGATCGCGCCATGGAGTACTAGCACTACTGGAAGAGATTGACGAGTTGGGGGAGGACAGCTAGCTATAGCACGGACTCCCAAGAACTTTTTACAAGCATTTGAGGCCGGCTATTGCTTCTTTTGAACGTGGAGCAGTCGCGTGCACTGGGAAGAGGCGCGGGCGACGCTCTCTTGGCCGGCATGCCGCTTCAATGTCGGCGCCAGTGAGAGGTCGCATCCGCTCTGGCCGGGCATGAATGCGGCACTGACCGTTTTGGGCGGGAAGCACACGCGGGTGATGAAGAGGGTTCGGGTTGGTCAGGAGCGGGCGTGGAAGCGGTCTAGACGCCCGCAAACAAGAGATGATGTATGCTAATATTGTTGCGTATATAATTAACAACATAAATAATGTGCCAGTTGGACAAATATGATTGGAGATGGAGATGGAATTTTACGTAAACACGAATATGCATGTCTATGTCTATGTGTGTGTGCGCGACGACTCTCATGACCTGGAAGCGGGGGCTTGTTTTTGATCGAGTTTTCTTTCTTGGTACATTAAAAAATTGTCTGCCAGTTTTCGTTTCTTTTTTCCGGGAACACATGTATTCTATTTAAAACCACTGCTATGGAGATTTTTTTACTCCATTGTATATATAGCCTCTTGTTTGATAGGGTTTCTCGCATCTTGCTCTCTCACCCTCTCCATATCAAAACAAGATGACAGTGTCCACTCTATCTCTCTCCTCACGGTGGTCACAGATTCGGCCGAATCCCGTTCACTGCGGTAGGTGAGGAGGTGCAACATTGACGTTGTCGCCGTCGGCGATGGAGGCACCATCCTCTCGGAGCCGGCGCTGGCGCAGATGAAGGTCCTCCGTGCCCTTGTTCGCTGCCGTCGTGTGGGCAGATCCATCCCGCCTGCCTAAGCGACATCTCGCCCACCTAAGGTATAACTTCTTGTACTGGTCCAGCTCCCCAGGTCGCTGCATGCGGGTTTTCTTCTATGTGACTACTCCCCAGCTCCCCATGTATAGTAGCTAGGGTTCATTGGCTGGTCCAACATCACCTACTATTATAGAGGAAATGCCACTCGAAAAGTTGTCCTGATTTATGCCTCGGTGGAGGTATACATGTTGTTTCGACAAAAAGTACATGGTGGTTGTGCGGTCATTGTCCATATGCTCCTATTGCTGCTGCTAATCTAATACTATCACTGGTTAAATGAAGAAATGCTTTTTTTCTCGGGTATCCTGGTTTAGTTCCCATCAAGATAATCATGATGCTTCTGTTTGTTGGTGTACTTTTCATTAATTCTTATTGACAATTGAGATGTCGTTGTTAATCTTGTACCACTGCCAAAACAAAGTAACAACACTATATCCCTTTTTATATTTTTAAAAACAGCGATGCATATCTCCATAGCCGGGCATGTCTTCCTCAATTTTAGTGGAACTACACAAAATTGGATGTCCATTGTTGTTCTGCCTCACTGTCCTCTGCCACGTTGTTCTTCCTTACTCGAGCTTGATTAATGAGAAGAAATAGACCACAGTGAGGATTTGTCGAACTTCATGTGCCTCACCCAAACTTGATGCCAAATGGATGATGCATCACCATGATGACCTATCGATGCTCATGGTTGCGTCGGCTGGTGAAGCTGGTTGATTTTCCATGAAAAACAACCTCTCTTCCATCAGTACTCTTTGCTCGTTACCCACAAAGATGATATCCTTCATCAGTTCACCTTGGTTGCGTTGGAGACGCAATCATCTTCCATGTTGGTGCAATTTTATCACATAATTGGCTATGACCCAAATGTTTCCTCAAAGAAGGATCGACGTTGGTACTAAGAGCATAAGTTTTGTATTGATTTCTAAGCCTTCTCACAACTTTGTCTTCAGCTCCCCTATAATTTTATTTGTCCAACTATTAACTTTGATTAAAAAAATGGTGTGGACTAAAAACCCGGATGGACGTAGTAGCCCTCCATTTTTATTTACTTCACATATTAGATTTGACTGAAGTCAAACTTTGTAAAGTTTGACCAAGTTTAGGCCGAACACAACAAACCATAATTATTGAGAGAGGGCAAACTGTACATACTCTCAAACCTTCCCGATAATTGAAATTAAAATTCTTTATTTGTACACACTCTCACACGTTTCCAATAGTTTGGCGCATGTGTGGTTGTTCATTAAGGGAGGGTAGTGTACCGCACGTGAAGGACAAGAAGTGCGACCAGGACGCGTGGATCGTTAGTTCATCGGAAGTAGTCGTTTTCTTCACCGGTACGTTAAATAAAGAGTTTCGTTTTGTACTTACACAATTTAAAATGATTGTTATGGAGAGAATAAGAAAACCACTCCACTATATATTAGTAGTATACACGAGTACTATATGGATGCAACTTCATTGACTTAGTGCACGTGCCTTTGGGTTTATGACAGGTGGGCCCAAATGTGGCTGGCCCACCTGTCATACAGTCAAAAGCAGGTGCAATTAAGGCACCGGAGCTCATTCCATACTATAGTATATATGTAGTACTATATAAGCTGGAGCCTCAGGCTTGTTCGCTAGGGTTTGCACTCTCCACACTCTCGCCGCACTACATATATATATACATGCTGGAGGCTCAGCGTTCCTTTGCTAGGGTTTGCTATATCCATAGTCTCCCACCCTCTTCACCCGATCTAAGCAAGACTGCGTTGGCCTCTTGTCTCTCTCTCCCCCCTCACAGCTGGTGAAGGAGGCGTCCGGATCCCGTCGCATCGGGAAGGGGAGGAGGTGCAGCATTCACTCTATCGCCTTCGGCGAGGGAGGCAATCCACTACCGGCTGCAATGTTCTCTTTTCACCCAGCGCTTGTGCGGGAGGGCCATCGACCCCTTCTTACTCGCTGTCGTACATAGTGTGGGCAGATCCAGCCTCCCGCCGCACGCCTTGCCACATCCCGACGACCCTAAGGTATAAGTTTCTTTGAAACCGTCATTGCTCTAGCTGCATGCGGATCTTTTTCGATTCAGTAGTCGAGTCTAGGTCTTGGTTCAAAGAGGAAAGAAGGGTGCGATGGGGTGGAGCATGAATCTAGGACGTCGTTCAATGAGGAAAGGAGGGAGGGAAAGTAGTATAGGCTGGCTATCCAGCCGCTTTGTTGGTCAAAAAGGGAAAAGGGGGGTAACCCAGTACACACATCTGTAAGGAACTGATCTCTTTGTTGAAAAGGGAAAGAAACTCGGGGGTCGGGTAGTTTGTGCAGGACTAGATTTGCTGCCCTCACATAGGAAAGTGGTTCAAAGAGAACAAATATGGGACCAACGCAGATATGCTGCTTGGCTACATACTCTGCATCACCCATTTATACGTGTGGACGCACATGGTGCTGGCATGTCCCATGTCCCATGTCCAATACAACTATTTTGCTGTTATTAATCTAAGAATGCCGCTGGAAAATTGAAGCAATGTCGCTGTTAAAAGTAAATTAGATTTTTAAAGAATGTTGTTTTAAGAGAATGTCTCTGTTAATATGAATCAATGCAACCATTTTATAAATGCTACTATCCTACTTGGTTTTCCATCAAGATAAGTTAGATGCTTCTTTTTGTCACTGTTTGTTTCATCCTCCTTTATCGGCCAGTAATTATTTCCTTTTTTGCCTCTGTTAAAACAGGGATATCAATTCAACTTGTTTATATAGCAAACTTAAATGTCACATCGGCGACTTTGCTTGATTTCAGTGCAACTGCACAAAACGAGATTGGATTTCCTATTCGTGTTGGCAGATTCGTAGGTGATCTTGTGTGCGTCATGACACGTTGGTACTTGCCTTCATCCACAGGATCGTGCAGTGTGTTTTGAGATGTTGTGCTACTTGTATTGGTACTATTTTAAATAAATGTTGAATTGAAGCTATTGTATTTCTCTCTTTTCCCATTAAGTAGTGAACAAAAATGGTACCAACCCAGACATGATGCATGTTGCTTTGTTACAACAAACTCTGCATCACCCCCTTTATAAGTAGATGGAAGCACATGGTGTTGTTGCGCCCACTCTCCCCTAGAACTGTTTATGCTTTTTGTTAATCTAATGCCGCTGGTAAAATTAAGCAATGCCACTCTCAAAATTAACTATTGAATCTTAGTTCAAAATTGCAACACTTGTTAGGGATTGGCGGAACTACCATTTTTGTGGTTGCATGTTTCATCCTCCTTTATTTGCCAGTAATTGATTCCTTTTTTGCCTCTGTTAAAACAGGAATATCTAGTCAACTTGTTGCTATTGCGAAATTTTGCTTCGCTACGCAAAACACTTATGTTTTAAGAGTGTTTTGTGCAGTTCAACTTGAATGTCACACCGACGACTTTGCTTAGTTTTTTTTTTGCGGACACACAAAAGGCTTGTGTGCCGATGTATTAGAGGAAGGAGAAATAGTACAGGGTGTCCAGCCGCAGGCCGCGTTTACATGGGACGATGCAACTTTGCCTGGCAGGCAAGAAAATGTCGCACTAAGGAAGACAACGCCCTACATAGGAGAGGAAACTATTTCCAAATATGAGCCAGCCCTTTTGCTCCAGAGATCTTCCATAACCTGGTTTCCTCTTTGATACACCGACAAAGCACCCGAGCCACGACTTTGCTTAGTTTTGGTGGAACTGCACAAAAGGAGATCAAGATTTGTTTTAAGTCTTCCTCGCGAGTTGTTTCAAATCTTGGTCCCATCCACATGATGGTGCAGTGTGCTTTGAGATGTTGTTCCACTTGTATTGGTACTGTTTTGGATAAATGTTGAATTGAAGCTATTGAACTGCTGTCTTTTACCATTAAGTGAGCAAAACTTGTTCCAACCCAGACATGATGCTTGTTTCTTTATTACAACAAAACTCTGCATCACCCCCTCTATAACTAGATGGAAGCACATGGTGTTGTTGCGTCCATGCTCCCCTAGAACTGTTTATGCTTTTTGTTAATCTAATGTCGCTGGTAAAATTAAGCAATGCCACTCTCAGAATTAACTACTGAATCTTAGTTCAAAACTGCACCACTTGTTAGGGATTGGCGGGATTACCATTTTTGTGGTTGCATGTTTCATCCTCCTTTATTTGCCAGTAATTGATTCCTTTTTTTGCCTCTGTTAAAATAGGGATATCTATTCAACTTGTTGCTATTGTGAAATTTTGCTTCGCTACACGAAACACTTATGTTTTAAGAGTGTTTTGTTCAGTTCAACTTGAATGTCACACCGGTGACTTTGCTCAATTTTGGTGGAACTGCACAAAAGGAGATCGGATTCTCATATATGTGTTGGGATTTCTTTCAAGTCCTCCTCGCGAGTTGTTTCAAATCTTTGTCAAGAAAGGTCAGTACCGACTTTCATCCACATGATGCTGCAGTGTGCTTTGAGATGTTGTGCTACTTGTATTGGTACTATTTTGGATAAATGTTTAATTGAAGCTATTGAACTGCTGTCTTTTACCATTAAGTGAGCAAAAGTTGTTCCAACCCAAACATGATGCTTGTTTCTTTGTTACAACAAAACTTTGCATCACCCCCTTTATAAGTAGATGGAAGCAAATGCTGTTGTTGCGCCCACTCTCCCCTGGAACTGTTTATGCTTTTTGTTAATCTAATGCCGGTGGTAAAATTAAGCAATGCCACTCTCAGAATTAATTAACTATTGAATCTTAGTTCAAAACTGCAACACTTGTTAGGGATTGGTGGGATTACCAATTTTGTGGCCGCATGTTTCATCCTCCTTTATTGGCAAGTAATTGATTCCTTTTTTGCCTCTATTAAAACGAATCAGTCGCATTGTTTTAGAAATGGTACTATCCTGCTTTATAGTTCTTTCTACATGTTTAACCAAGGTATTGTTAGGATAATGTCTCTGTTAAAATGAATCAGTTGCATTGTTTTAGGAATGGTACTTTGCTGCTTTGTCGTTCTTTATACATGTTGAAACAAGGCATTGTTAAGATAATGTCTCAGTTAATATGAATGAATCACACTGATGGAGAATTGTTACTCTCTTGCTTTGTTTCCCATTAAGATAAGGTAGATCAGTAGATGTTTTTCTTCTGGGAGTACAAGTCATCAACCGTTATTTCTCAGTAATTGTTCCCCTTATACCTATTGTTGCTTACAGGGATATCAAAATTAAAGCTCAGTTTTATTCCGACTTTGATTTTAGTTGAACTGCACAAAAGGAGCCAATGTGTCTAAGGTAAACTGTTGCATTAGTGGGTCCAGTTGGTCTTACCACTTTGCAGAAAGAAGCAGTCACTGTTTGCACTACATTATAGAAGGAATGATCGAGAAGCTTTACAGAGTATTAGTAGACGCTGGTGACATGACTAGTCTACAGAGAGCATAGGCAACTCTACAACACGTGGAGTGCACTGGGCAAAAAGTGCCCAAACAAGTACAAGAAGCCATGACAGGACTCCAAGTCTGTCAATGTCATTCTAAGCAACAATGATGGGGCATCTGGGTATGGTAATCTGTTTACCGTACTTTCAGTTTGTTAGTCCACCAATTGGTGGGTTGACACTCGGGCCAATATTCATGTGTGTGCTGATGTGTCTTTGTTTTTTGCAGCATATAAATACAAAATCCACAGGGATGCTCAGCTTAATTTTAGTGGAACTGCACAAAATGTTGAGATGGTTTGTGTCCTCCATAATACTTCATCATGCACAATACATCGAATGGTTCTCTAATCATTCGTCGTCACCTTGAGCCACCGGACTATCAACTGACAAACTGATGAAAAACCCTGCCCGTTTCACAATCATAGGCATTACATATTTTGAATAGGAAAAGCTTGTCAAAGTTTAATCATTGATGTTAGCAAGAAGACATTAGTTTAATATATTGGAATTGGAAAACCTTGTCAAATTTTGCTCATTGATGTTAGCCAGAAGACATGCATTTGATATTTTTGAGTGGGACACCCTTCACTGTGAGCAGTGTCGGTTGTTTTTTCATATTCCCGTGTTCAATTTAGAAGCAAATAGTTACTCTGCTGAGATGCATAGTCACATGAATGTTGACTTATGTAAGGTATTTTAAGAGTTTGTTCTTAATATTGTATATGTACTGTCAAGCCTTGTGTGTTTGATTGCAAAGTTGAGCTTGGAATGTTGTGGCATGCGGCATCACGAGCTGTTCACCATGCCTCCTGAGAATAATGCTTCGTATTGTTTTGCATGTTGATCTAATGCCTGTGATTTGCATGTTAAGAAGATCATCCTATTTTGTTGTTTCTGTGCTTAAGAAGTTCATCGTCTTATGTTTCATTCATAGCCTATACGACAAGTCGGGTAGGTTAGAGGTGAAACCATATGATCTTCTGACCAACTCATCATCTTAGGCCGTGATTGGATCATCGTTTTCAACCAAAACCGCTTGTAAAACTGACACTTGTAAATAAAAGCAGATGGTCTCAGGTGAAGCGCTTGGTTGGTCGATTTCGACTAGTAAAATATACACTGGTCTCTCAAATTACACGTGTAACCCGCCGGTTTTACTTACAGACCTCGGACCCTCGGTTTCATTATGCATGTATTTTACGCGTTGTTTCTGATGGCGAGTAAATTACACTTGTATCTTAATACAGGTGTGAAATAAACCAGAGCTCCCAAGCGCGGCCTTACTGTTTCATGCCGTCTCAGTCTCTCAAAGGTGCTCATAGGTGTCCGATGATCCTGGCTTCCTGAATGAGCAGCGGGCGCTCTATCAGACCATCTGTAGGGCCCGCGAGGCTCTCTCCATCATTCTTCGAGTTGTTGCGCTCGCCGTGGCACCGAGCATTGTCAACATGGTCAACGAACATAAGGATTCAGGAGATGACTTTATTTTTACTGGATGACAGTAGGGACCCACTAGGGCCATAGCCGTACGTACGCAAGTGCCTCCTTATTATGTACAACTATATTTTTTTTGCTTCCTCCTGGTTTCCTGACATCATGGTCCCACACCATTGTCAACCTATGTAGTCAATAAACGAGAGAATTGCACAAGGAGCGGCTGACAGCTGGGACCAAGCAGCTCGAGCAGTATTTGTATTTTTGAGGTGTGAGCACTGCATAGTTTTTCTTGAGCGATGTTTTCGTTGTTGTTCAGAGGAGAGCAGGGTATTAACTGGGCGGGCTGTGGCCCGTCTAGCCCAAGCCAGATATCCAGCCCACATATTAATTTTTTTCAAGCTGAAAATGACTAGCTCGGCTATACTTTTTTTTGAGGAATACCCAGGCAAGGTCAACTTGTTATTCTCCGCCCCGCTGAGCTGTAAATCTTTCCTAGGAGGGATGCATTAGGCTTAACAGGAAAATGAGCTTTAAGAAATAATAAATGGGATGTAATTATAAAAACTGGGCAGTAACTATAAAAAAATGCACCAAACACGTAATTAGTTTATAAAATATTATTTTTGGATTTTGAAAATTTTAATTTCATTAATTGTTGCGCGTGCAATGTTTTGTTGGATTTTTACGTAATACAAATCTATATTAAAATTGTATTTAATCTGACTAGAAATTTCGGGATAAAAATATTTCGGATCCCATCAAAATGTGGGAAATTTTATTGAATTCTGTTTTGAACGGTTGGTTGAAATTATTAATCGTTATCCTAGCTAGAAAATGGGTTGTACTTTTAACTAACTATAAATGGGATGTAGTAAATTCCATTAGAATTCAAAAATGGGATGTACATTCTTACAAATCGCAAATGGGCTATAAATTCTCTGCCACACATTTGTGGGCCTACTAAGTTGACGTGTTCCGTAAAAAAGTAAGTTGACGCGTATGCAAGGCTTTGTCAACTTATAGTCAACACATGGTTCTAGCAGCAGTGGCTGTTGGATGTCCATCCAATGAATGTCGTGCTTCTTCTTCAATCTCGGATATTCTAGCTTCAGCCGCCCAAAATATGATTCCTCCCCCTGACATCTAGGGCGCACTGTTTCGGAGGCTGACCTGTGGGCCTACTAAGTTGACGCGTACCAAGGGCTTTGTGAACTTAGTTAATATAAACGATTCTAGCTGCAGTGACCGTATGACGTCCATCCAACGACCATCGTGCTTCTTCAACCTCTGGTCTTCTTGCTCTAGCCGCCCAAAGCAGCGTCGGTCGTGTCGCCAGCTTCTGCCTCTCGTGGCCGGATGTGCTGTCGTGGAGGCCTCACCGCCCCCTACTACTCCCACCATTGGCCAGGCCATCCCTCCACTCACCCACACCCCCTGTTATTCTGCGGCGACGACAACCTCACACCGAAGCCGAACCAGTGAACCCTCGTACTCCTCTCTGCATGGGCATGCACTGCCACGTCATCCCCTTCCTAGGCCTCGTCGTCGTCCACCGCCCTGGTGCTCTCGGCGTGGCGTGATCAACGTTGTCAAAGAACGACTTCCATCGGACGTGGACTGTACGTGAAGAGTCTGACAGCTGGGTCCACGGCTGCACACAAGGAATTGCCTCCTTATTACGCGCAAAATAATGATTCCTCCACCTAACATCTGGGACCCATCGGAAGGGCCTCTGTATTTTGCGAAAAAACGTTCCACCCGCTGACAGGTCAGGCCCACCAGCTATATCTTCGCACGCAAGGAAGTGCCTCCTTATTACGCACAAAAAAAGTGAATAATCCCCCTGCTAGCTGGGACCCAACATAGTGGGAGGCTGACTTGTGGGCCTACTAAGTTGACGGGGACGGAGGGCTTTGTCAACTTAGTCAATATGAATGATTCTAGCTCCAGTGACCATACGATGTCCATCCAACGGCCGTAGTGCTTCTTCAACCTCTGGTCTTCTTGCTCCAGTCGCCCAAAGCAGCACCGGTCGTGTCGCCTCCTCCTGCCTCTCGTGGCCGGCTGTGCTGCCGCGGAGACCTCACCGCCCCCTACTACTCCCACTGCTGGCCAGGTCATCTCTCCACTCACCCACACCTCATGTTTTTCTGCAGCGATGGTAGCCTCACACCGAAGCCGAACCAGTGAACCCTCGTACTCCTCTCCGTGTGGGCATCCATTGCCGCGTCTTCCCCGGCTCCATGTCGTCCCCTTCTTAGGCCTCGCCGTTGTCCATCGCTCTGGTGCTCTCGGCACGGCGTGGTCAACATGGTCAAGGAATGACTTCCATCGGAAGAGTACTGTACATGGATAGGCTGGCAGCTGGATCCATGACCACAGTAAGGAAGTGCCTCCTTATTACGCAGAAAATAATGATTCCTCCACCTGACTGCAGGGACCCTCCGGACGGGCCACCATATTTCTGAAAAAAATGTTTCCCCCTGACTGCTAGGATCCACCAGCTACATCTTCGCACGCAAGGAAGTGTGTCCATATTACAGGCAAAGAAAAATGATTCGCCCCCCTGACTGCTGGGACTCACCAGCTACATCTTCGCACGCAAGGAAGTGCCTGACAGTCGGGACCCACCTAGTCGAAGCGCATGTAGCATTCTCATTCTGGTCGCGAACATGTACGTACATACTGGTCGATGTAGAGGCGCGCACGTGTCGTAGTAGAGGCATGCACGTAGCATGTACACGTACGTACAACGGCTAGGGTTCAAGAAAGAAAATACGGCCACGTACGTACATATGGGCGGGGTCTCGAACGCCTACTCGCGCATATGTATGGCCAGGGCTCGTGTACATGGCTGGGTCGGAACGGAAACTACATCGTCGTCGTGTTCATGGGGAGGCAATGGTAAGCGTCGTGTTCATCGGGAGGCAACGAAACGCGTGCTGTTCATCGGGAGCCAACCGGCTTGGACGGAACAGGCGATGGGAACGAGGTCTGGCGTACCGCAGAACGCAGGAAATGGTCTTGTGTTCGACCGGCCACGGTCGAAACGGGATCATGTTCATCGGGAGGGGTCTGGCATACCGCAAAACAGAGGAAACGGACTTCTATTGGACCTCCTACGGTCGAAACGGGGTCCGGTTGATCGGGAGGGGTGTGGTGTACCACAAAACAGAGGAAACAGACTTGTGTTGGACTGCGACGATCGAAACGGGGGTCCTGTTCGTCGGGAGGGGTGTGGCGTACCGCAAAATGGGACTCCGCGGGATATTGTTCATCTCTACCGTCGACCTCCTCCAGCCTCCACGGGCTAATGTTCATCCACCGTCGACCTCCTCCAGCCTCCACCTATGACTGTTCATCCACGGGCTACTATTCATCCAGCCTCCACCGCTCCTCCACCGGCTATTGTTCAACCAGCCCTCTCCACGGGGTCCTGTTCAACCACCCCTCCATGGGCCACTAGTAGAAAAGGGGGCATCAGTCCCGGTTTGTAAGGGCCTTTAGTCCCGGTTCTTGAACCGGGACTAAAGGGTCGTGACTAATGCCTTCCCCCTTTAGTCCCGATTCTAACACGAACCGGGACAGATGTGCCTCCACGTGGCCGGTGCGCCGAGCCTAGGCAGGAGGGACTTTGGTCCCGGTTGGTGGCACCAACCAGGACCAAAAGGCATCCACGCGTCAGCATTTCAGTGGCCATGGTTTTTGTTTTTTTTTTGAAGGGGGGGGTTGGGGGTTTTGGGGGGTTAATTTAGGTGTTTCATATATTGTGTTATCTAGCTAATTAATAGAGAGAAGTGTCCTCTCTTATGTCTGTGCTTGGTCAACGCTAGGTACTGTACATAGAGAGGCCCTCGACACGCTAGCTAGTAAGAAAATGAAGGGAACCATTAAGTATAGAAATTCGTCATGCATACCGAGAGAAGTGATCGATCGACCTCTCCTTCTCCGAGAGATTGGTTGAACAACAAGTTTTCGTATTATCTACCCGACGCTACTGGCTACATACATATACAATATGTAAAATCTCTAACAATCCCCTAGAAATTGAAATCAATTTCCATATGATATTCTCCGGCTTTATTGATGACGTGGTCAAGAAAGAATCCCGCCAATTCCTCTTGAATTGCTTTCATGCGATCTTGTTCTAGGAGTTCATCCCGCATCTGCCACGTCTAATTTGAAGAAGGGGGTTAATACATATATGAATGAAACTCAAAAGAAATGATGGTGTAATAAAATGAAATTGTGAATATTATTGCTTACGCACTTCATATTGTCTTTTAGAGTAGCCCCGCTTATTTTTCAAAGTCGCGCTGTAGATGAACTCGCACACGTAGTGTCCACAGAAATCATTCCCTTGTTCCTGCCACAAGAACTTTACGAGAAATAGAGGTCAATCAAATTGATAATGAAGCATTATAAATGGCATTGATGAAAGTACAACTATAGAATCAACGGGAGATGCGCGCAACTAGCTAGCTAGTAATACTTACTTTCGGGTATGTATATCACAACTCCTTCGGCAGTCCCGGAACTTCTGTGGTGAACTATTTCCAAACCCTGCAAGACAAAGAAAATAAATATTATTACTTGAGATATCAGGAAATGAACAAAACGTTGCCGATATGGTGCGATAAATGATCGATTGAACTTACTTGTTGAGTATTCCAGTCATGTCCGCATAGGTTTGGGGATCTTTTCTTCTCGAGTCTAAGACGTTTACTACTCCCCGCTCAAGCTTAATCTCCAAAAGAACATAGTGGAATCTGCGCACGCATGCATAACTCATCAATTACATTACTATAACCTCGCTCGAGTAATAAGGGAAACCGAATATGCACACGACAGTAACACTCACTGGGAGTTGTAAGGAAAGAGTATTAAATCTTTGTTTTGATTTTTGATCAACGATTGTAGCAAGTTCTCCTCGGCCTCTGCGGGGTGCTTTTTAACCAGAAATTCATCTATGATATTTGTGTTAATGAACCCAATATCATACATTTCTTGTTTTTTGCACTCGACGATCATCAATCTGCATAATATAGTGAGGATAATTAATTATAAATACATGCAATGAAAGAGCCGAGCTATATATAGAGACTTAATGACAAAAATAGTACTTACAGATAGTAGCAAAAGACCATTAGTTTATCGAGGGCCTTTTGATTGAAGAACGTGAAGAACTCATCAAATGGAACAGTCAACAGATCAGTTGCAACGAGGTCATGCTCCTCTTTAATATTCAGATACAAAGCATTCGTCCCCCCAGACTCTCTGCGGGTTTTCATGTACCAATTATGGAATCTTCGCATCGTAGTTGTCAGAGATTTTTCATCTTTGACGAGAGGCTTCCCGTACTCGTATTTGTGTTCGTCCACCTCCAAGAAATTAGGAAGTTGATCGTCAGGCAGGTAATCTTCAGGATTGCCATAACCGGCCACCGTCCCCGGAGCATTAGACACATTGAGCGGGGGGCACGATTGCTGTGCTTGTTCGCCGAGCTGGGCAATTTTTTTCCCATCTGCTCATTCTTTTAACCTTTTATCACTGACAGCCGGACTCGGTTCGGTCACCGGAGCAGTCAGCACGGTCTCCTTCTTGTACCTCCATTGGGTCATCACCGGAGCCATCATGAACATAGCCCTCTTATTGTACCGGCATTAATGGGCCGGAGCCATCATGAACATAGCCCTCTTCTTCACCCAGTCCTTCCTGACCAACGACGTCATTGAAAAATGACGCAATGACATCAGTTCCTTCTGCGATTATCTCCCCCAACATCGCTTTTGTTGCTTCGTCTCGGTAGTGCTCCATAGTTTCTGCAAATATTTACAACATGTCAATTATTATTCAAACATGGTACAGATGGATATATATTAGTGGCAAACGTAGAACTAGCTAGCTAATCACAATAAGGAATCATGTTAGTGGCCTCGACGCTGCTTCTCTAGGGTTTGGGGTGGCCTAGACAATGCTTCAAGGGTTTGGGGTGGCCTCGACACAACGCTTCAAGGGTTTGGGGTGGCCTCGACGACAACGCTCTTTTAACTTGGTAAATTTGGGTGGCCTCAAGAGAGTTTGTCGGGTAGGGGCGCAGCGGGAGGGTGTAGGAGACCAACATCGTTTTTTCTCTAGGGTTTGGGTGTCCTCGAGAGTTTTGGTCGAGCGAGA
>NC_041387.1:120964522-120965122 GCF_002162155.2 Triticum dicoccoides
TCTTCTTCCTTCTTCCTTCTTCTTCTTTTCTTCCTTTTCCTTATTTTACTTTTTCCTCTACACTAACCTAAAATGCACTAACCTAAAATCGATATCTACTAACAACCTAAAAAAAAATTATTACATATATTAAAAAACATATATAAACAAAAAAATGCTATGAACATTATATTCATACATAGATAGCCACATCCATTCATCATATAGCTAAAGCTACCACATACATATATACATTATATATATGAAAAAAATGCACAAATATACACATACAAACACATATATGTATACACATATATACCCAAAAAAATACACATATATACACATACAAACACATATATGTATACACATATATACACAAAAAAATGCACATATATACACATACAAACACATATATGTATACACATATATACACAAAAAAATACACATATATACACAAAAAATGCATATATACACATATACACACAAAAATGCAGGGCAGCTGGGGCGGCGGCGAGGCGGCCGCGCAGGGCAGGGGCGGCGGCGCGGCGGCCGCGCAGGGGCGCGGGACGGGAGGGGCGTGGGAGCATGTGCTCACAGGGGGCGGCGGCGACGGTGAAGGCG
>NC_041387.1:120965775-120970037 GCF_002162155.2 Triticum dicoccoides
GGCGACAAGGTGGATCAGGGGCGTCGGGCGGCGACAGCGACAAGGAGGAGCAGGGGAGAAGTGGGGGATTTGGTCGAAAACTGCTAAGTGCTGTATATATATCAAGAGCATTGGTCCCGGTTCGTGGCACGAACCGGGACCAATGCACCCTTTAGTCCCGGTTGGTGCCACCAACCGGGACCAAAGGCCTCTTTTCAGCAGCCCAAAGGGCGGGAAGCGGCGGCCTTTGGTCCCGGTTGGTGCCACGAACCGGGACTAAAGGGTGGGCATTGGTCTCGGTTCGTAGCACCAACCGGGACCAATGCACCCCTTTAGTCCCGGTTTGTGCCGCCAACCGGGACCAAAGGCCCCTGCTCTGCCCGCGTCGCGGCCAAAATTTAGTCCCACCTCGCTAGTTGAGAGGGGCTCAGAGTGGTTTATAAGCCCTGCTGCGGCTACCCTCTCGAGCTCCTCTCAAATGCAGGCTTACGGGCCTAATCTCACACTATGCTTCTGTGGGCCTGTTGGGCCTACTACGGGCCTGAATCCTGGCCCAAGTTGGGTTTCTAGTCGTATTCAGGCCGTGGTGGCCCAATAGGTGGCAATTTTTTTTATTTTTTCCCCAGTTTTTTTGTTTTGTTTTTTGCATTATTTATTTTCTTTTGTTTTTTGCTTTATTTTTTAATTCTTTTTGCTTTTAGGTCAGAAAAATTATAAACTTTCTGTTAGTGCCATTAGTTTTAGAAAAATTATTTTGTTTTTTTGTTTTCTTTGTTGCTTTCTTTATTTTATTTTGTTTCTACTTACAACAAAATACTTATTATTGCTATTTTTATTTATTTTATTAAAGTTTATGTTTAATTATTTTTCTTTTAAGTCACAAAAATTATAAACTTTCTGTTAGTGCCATTAGTTTTCAAATTTGAATAGTTAAAATTTGAATTCTTTGAAATTTGTGTGAATCAAAAGTTTGTTATTAACTTTACTAAAAAAATGAACATAGATGCGCCTATAGAGAAAAAAGGTCCAGACGAACCGGGACCAATGGCCCACGTGGCTGCCCTCTTGAGAGTGTTCTTGGTGAGAACATAGTTGACAAGGAGCGAACCGGGATTAATGGTATTACGAGGGCGAACCATAAGACATTAAAGCATTTCAAATGAAGTCTGAAAAAGTTGAAAGTTGGCATGGTATCATAATTTCACGCACATAGCATGTGCATGTACAAAACGGACAATGGTATCATACTCGTCTGTTACAAAGTTGGCATGGTATCATCATAATAGTTGCGGGAGAAAGTCTTCACTTTTTCTTCGCTTGTGTCATTTGCTTATTGCGTCGTAACCATGGATAATCTTCATTGTTTATCAGGATGCTGGGTCAGCCTTGACTTTGAAGGGAGGTATTTCATGAAACTTTTCATAATCTTCAGACATGTCTGTCTTGCCCTCCACTCCGATGATGTCCCTTTTTCCTGAAAGAACTATGTGGCGCTTTGGCTCATCGTATGCTGTATTCGCTTCCTTATCTTTTCTTTTTCTCGGTCTGGTAGACATGTCCTTCACATAGATAACCCGTGCCACATCATTAGCTAGGACGAACGGTTCGTCAGTGTACCTAAGATTTTTCAGATCCACTGTTGTCATTCTGTACTGTGGGTCTACCTGTACCCCGCCTCCTGACAGATTGACCCATTTGCACTTAAACAAAGGAACCTTAAAATCATGTCCGTAATCAAGTTCTCATATGTCCACTATGTAACCATAATACGTGTCCTTTCCCCTCTCGGTTGTTGCATCAAAGTGGACACCGCTGTTTTGGTTGGTGCTCTTTTTATCTTGGTCAATCGTGTAAAATGTATTCCCATTTATATCGTATCCTTTCCAAATCGTAACAGTCGAAGATGGTCCCCTGGACAACAAGTACAGCTCATCACAAACAGTGTTTTCACCTCTGAGACGTGTTTCCAACCAACTGCTGAAAGTCCTGATGTGTTCACATGTAATCCAGTCGTCGCACTGCTCCGGGTGTTTGGAGCGCAGACTGTTCTTGTGTTCATCGACATACGGGGTCACCAAGGTAGAGTTCTGTAGAACTGTGTAGCGTGCTTGAGACCAAGAATATCCGTCCCTGCATATTATTGAGTCCCTTCCAAGCGTGCCTTTTCCAGCCAGTCTCCCCTCATACCGCGGTTTAGGGAGACCTATCTTCTTAAGGCCAGGAATGAAGTCAACACAACACCCGATGACATCCTCTATTTGATGGCCCATGGAGATGCTTCCTTCTGGCCTAGCGCGGTTATGGACATATTTCTTTAGGACTCCCATGAACCTCTCAAAGGGGTACATATTGTGTAGAAATACGGGGCCCAGAATGACAATCTCGTCGACTAGATGAACTAGGACGTGCGTCATGATATTGAAGAAGGATGGTGGGAACACCAGCTCGAAACTGACAAGACATTCCACCACATCACTCCTTAGCCTTGGTATGATTTCTGGATCGATCACCTTCTGAGAGATTGCATTGAGGAATGCACATAGCTTCACAATGGCTAATCGGACGTTTTCCGGTAGAAGCCCCCTCAATGCAACCGGAAGCAGTTGCGTCATAATCACGTGGCAGTCATGAGACTTTAGGTTCTGGAACTTTTTCTCTGGCATATTTATTATTCCCTTTATATTCGACGAGAAGCCAGTCGGGACCTTCATACTAAGCCGTACATCCATGTCGGTTCATCTGCGTGCATTATATATAATTAAGTGTGTCAAAAATCATTACAGAACATCATGAATAGATAACTATGTGACCAAATTAATAGAAGTTCATCATCACATTAAAACCAAAGTACATACATAGTTCTCATCTTCAAGCGAAAATCATTACAGAACAACATAAAGCTCTGCAGAGCATCTAAATTAATTAAACCATACATTGAAACTATGTAAAACATTTCAATGCGAAAACAAATGCGATCATAATTGCAACCAAGGTAACAACTGATCCAACGGCATAATGATACCAAGCCTCGGTATGAATGGCATATTTTCTAATCTTTCTAATCTTCAAGCGCATTGCATCCATCTTGATCTTGTGATCATCGACGACATCCGCAACATGCAACTCCAATATCATCTTCTCCTCCTCAATTTTTCTTATTTTTTCCTTCAAGAAATTGTTTTCTTCTTCAACTAAATTTAACCTCTTGACAATAGGATCGGTTGTAATTTCCGGTTCAACAACCTCCTAGATAAATAAAATCTATGTCACGTTGGTCAGCATAATTTTCATAAACAATAAATGAACCATTAGTTATGAAAAGATAATATATACCACATCTGAATCATAGACAGGACGAGGGCCGACGGGGGCGGATACCAAAACCATCGCACTATATAAGATGCAATAATAAAAGTAAGAAAATAATACAAGTATCTATCTAAACATACAAGTAAGAATATTTTTCCTTTCAGAAAGAAGATAAGAACAAGAGGCTCACCACGGTGGTGCCGGCGATGAGATCGGCGCGGGTGATCGACGGCGGTGAAGACGGGGACAGGGCGTGACGGACCGCTAAACCTAGACAAATATTGAGGAAAATGGAGCTTGGAGGTCGAGCTTGCAGAGGAGAAAGCTTAAGTCGTGTGGCTCGGGCATTCCATCGAACACCTTGTGTGCATAGGAGGTGAGCTAGAGCACCACCAAGCCCTCTCCCCCTCGGCGGCTAGAAAAAACAGAGCAGTGTGCTCTGCTCTTACGCGAGGGGGTATATATAGGCACCTCATTGGTCCCGGTTGGTGGCATGAACCGGGACTAAAGGGCAGCCTTTGGTCCCGATTCAAGCCACCAACCGGGACCAATGGTGGTGGGCCAGGAGCGAGGCCCATTGGTCCCGGTTCGTCCCACCAACCGGGACCAGAAGGTCCAGACGAACCAGGACCAATGGCCCACGTGGCCCGGCTGGCCCCCGAGGCTCACGAACCGGGTCCAATGCCACCATTGGTCCCGGTTCTGGACTGAACCGGGACTAATGGGCTGACCCGGCCTGGACCAATGCCCCCTTTTCTACTAATGGGCTACTGTTCATCCAGCCCTCCACCGGCTACTGTTCAACCAGCCCTCCACCGGCTACTGTTCAACCTTACCTCCACGGGGTCCTGTTCATCCAGCCCTCCATGAGGTCCTGTTCATCCACGCCCAACCGGCTCGATTGATTGGGGTCCTATTCATCCAGCGGCAACACCACGGGGTCCTGTTCATCCAACCCCCCACCGGGTACTATT
>NC_041387.1:120970418-120973409 GCF_002162155.2 Triticum dicoccoides
ACAACGCTCACTATTCATCCAGAGGCAGCATCGACCGGCTTCAGTTAGCAGCAGTAGCGAAGGAATCGCTCGATCGGGTTCAGTTAACAGCCATCGATCGATCGCTCGGGTTCAGTAACGCGTAGCCTGCAGTGCAATGGCTTGGGTTCAGTTAGGCGAATGCCTCGCTCGGGTTCAGTTAGAGCCCAAAGCCTCGCACCCACGCGCGTACGTGTACGAGAAAAACGCGCATCGCTCGACCCCCGACCACCCACCGTAACTGGGAACTCCCCGATATCTTCCTCGCCCTTGCTTCTACCATGGTTTTTTCTGTCATGGACGGCCCAAAGAATGTCATGCAGTTGCATCTCTGGCCCGCCCAAGACGAAAAGCCCATTTTCTGTCATGATTTTTTGTCATAGAAGTGGGAGCCCGTTTTCAGACTTGGGCTTCTTCCCGGGAGTAGCAACTTGCTTGCTATTCTTCTTGAAGTTCCCCTTCTTCCCTTTGCCCTTTTTCTTGAAACTAGTGATCTTGTTGACCATCAACACTTGATGCTCCTTCTTGATTTCTACCTCCGCAGCCTTTAGCATTGCGAAGAGCCTCAGGAATCTTTTTCATCATCTCTTGTATATTATAGTTCATCATGAAGCCTTTATAGCTTGGTAGTAGTGATTGAAGAACTCTATCAGTGACACTATCATCAGGTAGATTAAATCCCAGCTGAGTCAAGTGGTTATGGTACCCAGACATTCTGAGTATGTGTTCACTGACAGAACTATTCTCCTCCATTTTGCAGCTATATAACTTGTTGGAGACTTCATATCTCTCAACTCGGGCATTTGCTTGAAATATTAACTTCAACTCTTGGAACATCTCATATGCTCCATAATGTTCAAAACATCTTTGAAGTCCTAATTCTAAGCCGTAAAGCATGGCACACTGAACTATCGAGTAGTCATCAACATGCGTCTGCCAGGCATTCACAATGTCTGTAGTTGCTAGCGCATGTGGTACACCTAGGGGTGCTTCCAGGACGTAATTCTTCTGTGCGGCAATGAGGATATTCCTCAAGTTACGGACCCAGTCCATGTAATTGCTACGATCATCTTTCAACTTAGCTTTCTCTAGGTACGCATTAAAATTCAAGGGAATGGTAGCACGGGCCTTGATCTACAACAACATAGACATGCAAAAACTATCAGGACTAAGTTCATGATAAATTAAAGTTCAATTAATCATATTACTTAAGAACTCCTACTTAGATAGACATCCCTCTAGTCATCTAAATGATCACGTGATCCAAATCAACTAAACCATGTCCGATCATCACGTGAGATGGAGTAGCTTTCAATGGTGAACATCACTATGTTGATCATATCTAGTATATGATTCACGTTCGACCTTTCGGTCTCAGTGTTCCAAGGCCATATCTGCATATGCTAGGCTCGTCAAGTTTAACCCGAGTACTCTGCGCGTGCAAAACTGGCTTGCACCCATTGTATGTGAACGTAGAGCTTATCACACCCGATCATCACGTGGTGTCTCGGCACGACGAACTGTAGCAACGGTGCATACTCAGGGAGAACACTTATACCTTGAAATTTAGTAAGGGATCATTTTATAATGCTACCGCCGTTCTAAGCAAAATAAGATGCATAAAAGATAAACATCACATGCAATCAAAATATGTGACATGATATGGCCTTCATCATCTTGTGCTCATGATCTCCATCACTGAAGCATCGTCATGATCTCCATCGTCACGGGCTTGACACCTTGATCTCCATCATAGCATCGCTGTCGTCTTGCCAACTATTGCTACTACGACTATCGCTACCAATTAGTGATAAAGTAAAGCAATTAGATGGCGATTGCATTTCATACAATAAAGCAACAACCATATGGCTCCTGCCAGTTGCGGATAACTCTATTACAAAACATGATCATATCATACAACAATTTATATCTCATCATGTATTGACCATATCACATCACAACAAGCCCTGCAAAAACAAGTTAGACGTCCTCTACTTTGTTGTTGCAAGTTTTACGTGGTTGCTACGGGCTTCTAGCAAGAACCGTTCTTACCTACGCATCAAAACCACAACGATTTTTCGTCAAGTGTGTTGTTTTAACCTTCAACAAGGACCGGCCATAGTGAAACTCGATTCAACTAAAGTTGGAGAAACAGACACCCGCCAGCCACCTATGTGCAAAGCACATCGGTAGAACTAGTCTCATGAACGCGGTCATGTAATGTTGGTCCGGGCCGCTTCATCCAACAATACCGCCGAATCAAAGTAAGACGTTGGTGGTAAGCAGTATGACTATTATCGCCCACCACTTTTTGTGTTCTACTCGTGCATATATCATCTACGCATAGACCTGGCTCGGATGCCACTATTGGGGAATGTGTCTATCTAGGAGATGCATAGCAACAAGACAGGAGAGTGTGTCCACGTACCCTCGTAGACCGAAAGCGGAAGCATTTAGTAACGCGGTTGATGTAGTCGAACGTCTTCATGATCCAACCGATCCAAGTACCGAACGTATGGCACCTCCATATTCAGCACACGTTCAGCACGATGGCGTCCCTCGAGCTCTTGATCCAGTAGAGAGTCGAGGGAGAGTTCCGTTAGCACGACGGCGTGGTGACGGTGTTGATGATGTTACCGGCGCAGGTCTTCGTCTAAGCATTACGACGATATGACCGAGGTGTTAAACTGTGGAGGAGGGCACCGCACACGGCTAAGAGATTGTCTGTTGTGGTTTGGGGTGCCCTCTGCCCCTGTATATAAAGAAGGAGAGGGGGAGGCTGTCCGGCCCTGTAGGGCGCGCCAAGAGGGAGGAGTCCTACTAGGACTCCAAGTCCTAGTAGGATTCCACTTGGTGGAAGGGGGAAGGAAGGAAGGGAGAGGGAGAGGGAGAGGGAAAGGGGGCCCCCGCCCCCTCCCCTAGTCCTATTCAGACTCCCCATGGGGGGCGCCTCCCCTGCGTGGGATGTCCTCT
>NC_041387.1:120973765-121001280 GCF_002162155.2 Triticum dicoccoides
TGTTTTTACCCGGTACCACTCGGAACTCTTCGGTGTCCAAATAACACAGTCCAATATATCAATATTTATGTCTCGACCATTTTGAGACTCCTCGTCATGTCTGTGATCTCATCCGGGACTCCGAACAAACTTCGGTCATCAAATCACATAACTCATAATACGAATCGTCATCGAACGTTAAGCGTGCGGACCCTACGGGTTTGAGAACTATGTAGACATGATCAAGACACATCTCCGATCAATAACCAATAGTGGAACCTGGATTCTCATATTGTCTCCTACATATTCTACAAAGATCTTTATCAGTCAAACCGCACAACAACATACGTTGTTCCCTTTATCATCGGTATGTTACTTGCCCGAGATTCGATCGTCGATATCATCATACCTAGTTCAATCTCATTACCAACAAGTATCTTTACTCATTCTGTAATGCTTCATCCCATAACTAACTCATTAGTCATATTGCGTGCAAGGCTTATAGTGATGAGCATTACCGAGAGGGCCCAGAGATACCTCTCCGAAACACAGAGTGACAAATCCTAATCTTGGTCTACGCCAACCCAACAAACACCTTCGGAGACACCTGTAGAGCATCTTTATAATCACCCAGTTACGTTGTGAAGTTTGATAGCACACAAGGTGTTCCTTCGGTATTCGGGAGTTGCATAATCTCATAGTCCGAGGAACATGTATAAGTCATGAAGAAAGCAGTAGCAATAAAACTGTTACGATCATAATGCTAAGCTAACGGATGGGTCTTTTCCATCACATCATTCTCTAATGATGTGATCCCGTTTATCAAATGACAACACATGTCTATGGTTAGGAAACATAACCATCTTTAGTTAACGAGCTAGTCAAGTAGAGGCATACCACGAACACTCTGGTTTGTCTATGTATTCACACATATACTAAGTTTCCGGTTAATACAATTCTAGCATGAATAATAAACATTTATCATGATATAAGGAAATATAAATAACAACTTTATTATTGCCTCTAGGGCATATTTCCTTCAGGTAGCACTCCCTTCAACACCGAAGTGTTTCATTTTTCCACAAAACTGCAACAACCACACCTCTTCCTAGATAGGATTTATGTGTGAACTCCCTTGACCATCATACCAAACTGGTTTTCAAACTCAAGATGATATACAGATCTAACAGAGAATGTTCCAAGACCTAGTATAGTTCCATGCCACAAAATCTTCGACAACTTCCACCCAAAGAGGAATTTGCAAGATCCCGTCTACATCAGTGAGAGAGAAAACCAAGGGATTAGTGCTTCATCCCACTGAATAGAGTGTGGGCCAATTAACTCTTCCACCTTTGTAACATAATTGCAATTCTTGGTGTATTGATTTTTCTTTATTGACTTAAGGGGACCCAAAGATCTTGCAAAATATTAATCTACGAGCCTGTACCAACCCACCATATGCACCCTCTCTTAAAGTTTGGATACCGAAAAAAAATTCTTTGCCATGTATAAGATGATCCTTTCCTTGGTCCAGCCTTCAAAATATTACCATTAGGGTAGTACTTTGTAGTTTGCACTCAAGACATGTGATGATCTGCAAGTGCACAGAGTTTTAGTTGTAGCCTTTTCGAAATAAGAGTATCGGTCCCGCAAGGAGCACATGAATTGAAGTTTTTCCTACTCCGCTATTCCAATGAGTAATGCGCGCATGCTTTCCAAAATTCAGCTTTGACAACAAATTACATCAAAAATATGAATTTTTGTGTCTTAAAAATTATACCATGAAAAACTTCTTTTCAATACGAATTCAAGGGATTTTTTTTTGAAGTTCAAACCGCACTTTATTAAACTAAGTTAGGAATCTCCTCAGCAACAATACTCAAAATACAATCTGGGGGAGCAGAATCCCAAAAAACCGAAACACTAGAATTCACACCCAACCTAGCAAGGGCATGTGCAGCACCATTTGCCTTCCTTCGAACCCAGGTGAGCTTGAACTGTTCTCTTGATTTGATCAACTCCTTTATTTGTTCAACTACTTGTCCAGCAGGGGACAAATTCCACTCCTCCCTCTCCAGCATTCCAGCCACCACCTGCGAGTCCGTTTCCAGGTGTAACCATTGTATATTCCGCTGAACTGCCCACTGAAGCGCTTGTTTGCAAGCCAGGAGCTCGGCAATCTCCGGTTTGGAGCACACTGGGAAGAAGTGGGAAGCTGCTCCTCTGAACGCACCGTTTGTATCTTTGAAAATAACACCCCCGCCTCCGGTCTTCTCTGATTTCGCCATGGCACCATCAACGTTCGCTTTGACCCATCCTTGGTCCGGAGGTCTCCATTTCTCCACAGAGATCTGTCGCTCTTTAGGGGCTCGAGCAGCATGTACGCTCTTCCACTCCTCCAGGTGCCAAACTACTCTCCTTGCAATCAGCACCGGATCTTCGATCTTCTTCCCTTCACGGGTGTCGTTCCTAGCAAGCCACAACGCATAAAGTCCTTGAATCATCATTGATTTTTCATCATCATTCGCCTCCGTCATCCACTGAAGCATCCACGCTGCTAGTTGGCTCTGGGAACACATCGAGCTAGGTGGGGTGGCCACCCTTGCTCCCAATACCGAGCCTAACTCTTGCCAGAACAAAACAAAGTGATAGCAGGACCAGAAGCGATGGTGTATCGATTCTTTTATTACATGTAACCCACATTTGACTGGTTTAATTTATGGTCAAAGTTGAACTTTGAGATGTGTGCGCACCTTATTCATTGGAATGAATGGAGTATATATAGACCGATGAAAATATGCCTACAAATTTCCTTTTTGCGGGAAAAAGAAAGAATTAGAGAGCGCAATGGAACAAGTAAACCAACAAAAGATAATCAAACCAAGATTTTTTTGACACACTAAGTTAAACTTATAAAATCCGAATAATCAAATCTACAAGGACACAAAACTCTTCGACTTCATGGCTCTAAAAGAAAGGTAATTTTATTATCACAAAACTACAATCACTATAGACACTGGCGAAGAACATAAAAAAATCCGAGGACGCCTCACTTCTCAGCGTCAAGATGACAGACGGAGGGCTAGGGTATCAAACAGCGGTGTCGGCGGTTGTGGTTCTTCGAGCAGGCATGTAGTAGTAACAATCAAGCAGCTAGTTTTTTTCCAGACAGTCAAGCAGGAGTTCCTATGTGACGCATTTTGCGTCAAATTGCTGCGCTTTCGCAAAGGCACGTCGTTCGCGGTGCATCAATTGGGCCAGCCCATTGCAGTGCGCGGCAAAAACCAAGTGGAAAAAAGATCGCTAAAAGGTAGGCCGCGACAGCTGGGAATTGAACTCCGGACTGCCTCCTTGTGCTCGCTCGCCACTAGCCACTATGATGGAAGAGCTCAGTCGACCAATGTACAGTGAAAAACTAAAAGAACTAACAAAAGTATAAGACTTAACACTGTGTGAAAAAAAACATTTACCATTTTCCAAATTTTAATTAAATTTTTGAACGTACGATTTTGTTTTGACAAAAGGGAACAATTTATGACATTGCGAACAACTTTTTAATTTCCCAAACATTTTTTGAAAACATGAACCTTTTCAGAATTTGTGAACAATTTTCTAAAGCACGAACTTTTTTAAATTTGAGAACAAGTTTTGAAACAGAGAACAATTTTGAAAATCCCGAACAAACTTTAAAGCACAAACATTTTTTGAATACATGAACAAAAATTTAAAAATCCAGATTTTTTTTTAAAAAAATTGAACAATTTTTTTGAAACATGAACATTTTAAAAAAACGCAAATCTTTTATTTGAAAAGTTCCTGGCACTCGTTAGAAAGGCAAACAAATTTCGAATATTTTTCACATTTTTTATGTTTCATTTTCTAAGCATTTTTTGCAAAAACACGAACATTTTTTAAATTTTGAGAACTAATATTCGAAACTTCTGAACAATTTTTAGAAACGCGAACAAATTTTGAACATTTTAATGAAAAAAGCAGAACAAAAGAAAAAACAAACAGAGACACAAAAAAAAAGAAAAAAGATAACAGGAAAAAACAAAGAAAAGGAAACAGAACAAGAAAAAAAGAAAAAAAAGGGAAAAAAGAAAAAAAGAAACGAAAAATATTAACAAGTAAAAAAATCGGTTCAAAACCTTCTAGAAGTTTCCCAAAACCAGAAAAAAATTGGCTGGAAACCTGTAGAAGGTTCCCAAAACCGGGGATGTTGAAACGGTTCAACGGGCCGGCCCAGTCGAACAATCGCTGATTTCCCCTCTGCGATACCTCGACAGCTTGACGCAATATGAGTCCAATAGGAAATTCCCATTCAAGCAGCTAGTGTCTCCGGGAGAATTTTCTTTTCTGGAGCGGTATCTCCGCCAAACTCTATTTGGCGCCTTTAGCGCCCGCTACAGCTGTTTCTGCTAACGGGCGCGCATACCCCCCTCGTAATGTTGGGCCGGCCCAGTTTTGAATTTTTTTTCTTCTATTTTCTAGAAAACAAAAAGATTGCAAGAGCTGGGATTCATACCGTGTCGGGCGAGTTCTGAGTGCAATGTGACAACCACCTGACCAATTCAATTGGTCTGATTACGTACACGTTTATGTGTCTTTTCTTCTTCTCCTTCATTTCCTTTTTCTTTCTTTTTTCAAATTCGCAGAACTTTTTCTTTCTTCATGAGTGTTCTCTTCTGCAAAATCGATGAACTTTTTTTCAAATTTGATGAATATGTTGACAAATTCAATGATTTCTTTTTTCAAATTTGATGATTTTTTTTTCAATTTCGATGAACTTCTTTCTAAATTCGATGAATTTTTTTCAAATTACATGAACTTTTTCAAAATCGATAAGGAAACATTTTATTTTCAAAATCTTTGAACTTTTTTGAAAATCCATGAATTTTTTATGAAATCCAGTAAAAAAATTTCAAATGCATGAACTTTTTTGTTTAAAATGAATGAATAATTTTTAAAAATCCGGTGAACTTTTGTTCATATTCATGAATTATTTTTATGAAAATCGATGAACTTTTTCAAAATCTGGTGAACTTTTTTATTTTCATGAATTCTTTTTTGAAAATCGAAGAACTTTTTTAAAAATCACGAATTCTTTTTTAAGCTTACTCTTCTTTTTGTTTCAAATAATTTGTACTGGGACTGATACAAGGGTCTAATAGCTCTATTTTCATATAAAACACATCAAGTTGAATGCGGTGTAGTGGTTACGTCATTCCCACGTCACGCATATTTTCTTGTGCTGTTTATTTATTTGCATATTGACGTGAGGGATGCTGGGCCGGCCCATGGTCAACTGCCGAGTGGACACAATGCCCTAAATCCAAGGCCCAAGTGTTATTGGAGTTCGCGGCCCCCCGGCCCCGGGGCGCGGCTGCGGTTCGCTGGAGATCCGACAGCCACGACGACGAGAAGATTGCATGCGCCGGCGCGGATGAGCTCGATCCGGTGCGCCGCCGGGAAGGCCCTCTTTCCCGTGGAGCTCGAGGGCTTCGACTGAAGTGATGGAGAGCATCCTCGTCTCCCACGAACCGAAGCGGGGGCGGCGCCCTCGCCTTGCTTGGGTCTTTCACGTACGGAGGTATGCATCAAAGCTATATTCTCTTCTCGGATTCTGCATAAGCTAATGGGAAGAACAATCAATGGAGGCGGCACCGGCCAAACATGCTATACAAAACTAGTAACACACAGTGGTCCACTGACCGTAAAAACTGGGAATGGAAAATGTCTTGATTGTTGTCAGATCTTGTCTGAAATTTCCTGAGAGAGTTCGGTTCTTAGGACTCCCAATCCAAGTTCTTCAAAATCTGAAGCAAAAAGTCTAATTTGTGGAGTGACTGTGTCTGCTAACTTCAGAGAGATTAGGCATGGTTCATTGTTCGAACCCTCAATTTGCAGCAGGCTTAATCAATTCATAAATTGCCAGTAAGATTCTGGGATTCACATCACTGCGTTCCACCAGGAATCAGGATATTGTTACTTATTAGCTGCTACGTCCTTATTTCAATACTTAGCTGCTACTATACTTCCCAATGCATTCATGAGACTGGTTTAGGACGAGCAGAAAAAACACGGTAGCTTTCTAGATGTTAGTTTGCAAATAAGGGATTGGTAATGCTGTGCCCGTTAGGGCATCTCTAGCCGATCCCCTAAAACCTATTAGAGGAGTAAAAACTCAAGTTTACTCCTCTAATCGGCACCTAGCCAAACTCCTAAACCGTACTCCCTCCGGCCCTTTTTACTCTGCATATACGAATTATCTAAAGTCAAACTTCGTAAAGTTTGACCATATTTATATGAAAAGTTATCAACATCTACAATGTTAAAGTTATATGATATGAAAATTAAAGTCATGACACATCTAATGGTATTGATTTTGCATTCTGAATGTTGGTATTTTTTCCTATAAGGTTGGTCAAGGTTTGACTTCAGACAAATCTTATATGCGGACTAAAAAGGACTGGAGGGAGTATAAAGGAGTAAAAAATTTACATCTCGCGACTGCCGAGGAGTAAAAATAGTCGCCCGCTCTGCCGCCGAGTAAAACGCACGACTCACTCTCTTCACCGCCCGACCGCCCAAATCCAACCCTGCTGCCCAAATCCAACACCGCGCACCTCCTCCTATGGCTGGATTCGGCTGGCACCGCTCGCCGCCGCCCATCTGCGGTGCTTGGCCGGCGGATCGACCCCGGGTGGCTGCTTTGTCCCTCCTGTCTTCCTCCCACGTCGGCGGTTGCCTTCTCTTCCCGCCCCTCCTCTCATGCCGCACCCGCGTTGCTCCACCTCCTGCCGCCGCTGTCGCCGGGGCCAAACTACCATGGCGTGCGGCAGCGCAAATGGGGGACCCGGGTCGTCGAGATCTACGACCGGGACACCGGGAAAACCCACTGACTGGGAAGTTTCCACTTGGCGGAGGCGGCCGCACATGCATACTGCATACGACATCAAGTCGGTGCGCTTTTACTGGTAGGAACCGGATCCCTACCAAGGCGTGGTCTCAGGTTGTAGGGGTGGAAGGAGGGATGACGTGGAGGAAGGCGTGGTCGCCGGTGCTGGGGCGCCGTCGTTGCACGCGCACGCATGAGCGAGCGAGAGAGAGAGAGAGAGAGAGCGCAACGGCAGCTAGGGTTAGGTCTCCCGGCTCCCTAAGGAAGCCGAGCAAATATGATCGCTTCTTGCTTAATCACAAAACGGGTCCTTACACGAGTTTATATAATCCTCCTAATAAGATAATTGGGCTAAGCCCCTAATAATGATAAGATAAACTGAGCCACAACTAACTGGGCTAAGCCCCTAATATGCCGGTCCTAACATCTTCCCCGCCTGCACAAACAGCTCGTCCTCGAGCTGGAAGGTGGGGCGGATCAACGGTCGCCAAACACCTCCGCGTCAACTTGAGCGGGCAGGTCGCCGAGCCTGGCGGCGGCAGGGTCCTCAATGTAGTCTGCAGCCTCCAGGTAGAAGAGTCGTGGGCAGACGTGGCCCGGTACGTAGGGCTCGTCGCAGTTGAAGCACAACCCTTGGCGGCGACGCTCGAGTTGCTCGGTCGGGGTGAGCCGGCGGAACGGGCGTGCCGCAGTCGCGGCAAGGGTGCTGCGGAAGCCTGGGCAGGCCAACCCTGCGCGGGAACTTCCGGCCAGGGTGGCGGCCCAGCGGCCTGGGGCGGTGGCGCCTGCTGGATGGCCACCGCGCGACGCTCGAACGCGCGGGCGTAGTACATGGCCGTCTGGAGGTCCTGTGGCCAGCGCATCTCCACGTCCACATGAATGTGGTCCGGTAGACCGCCGACGAAGAGCTCAGCCCGCTGACGGGCCGAAACGCCGGGGGCGTGGCACGCCAGTGCCTGGAAGCGGTCGGCGAATTCTTGCACCAAGGTGAGGAACGGAAGACGCCCAAGCTCCGCCAGGTGGCTCCCGCGTATAGGCGGACCGAAGCGCAAGAGGCACAATTCGCGGAAGCGCTCCCATGGTGGCATGCCGCCCTCGTCATGTTCGAGGCGATCCAGGTGTGGTCGGACGCGAGCGTGTGCTGCCCCCTGAAAAATCGGTCGCATTGGTTGAGCCAATTCAGGGGGTCGACGGTGCCGTCGTAGGTCGCGAACTCCAGCTTGGAGAATCTCGGCGGCGTCTGGACATGGACGACGTGGCTGGTGCACCTTGTCAGCACGGCGCAGCGAGGATGACGAGGCCGAGTAGGTGGGCATCAGGGTGTCGCCCTGGAACAGGGGCCCGTCGACGCTGGCGAAGGGCTTGGCGTAACCCGAGGACCCGCCAAACTGCATGACCAGGTGCGTCGCCGGCGGAGGCAGCACGTGCGGCCCGACCGAGGCCGTCGTGTAGACCGGCGCAAGGGACCCAACTAGCCAGGCTGGTAACGGAGACGGCGACGGGGGAACCCCGGACCTGGTGGATGGGTACCCCCGGGCCCGTCATCGGGATGCCCAGGGCCGCGGTCGCCGGTGGCGGTGGCTACAGCTGTTGCCCCTGCTGCATGGTGGAGGCGCCGGGGTTTGTCGCTGGTGGCGGCTGCGGCTGCGGCGGGGCGGTGGCGAAGGGCACAGGCGGCTGCGGCCCATAGGATCTCGCGAGGAACGTGTAGATGCTTGTGACCGCCTGGGTGAGATCCCGGATGGCAGCCGTCATCTCCTCCGGGGTGAAGACGACAGGGACGGGCGCGGCGGAGGTGACTGGCATCGGCAAGAGCGGGGCGCTGTTCGTGGTGGCCATCGGGGCGGTCGGCAGCGGAAGGGTCGGGGTGGGCGGCGGCGAGGACATGATCGCACCGAAGCTATCTGATACAAAATTGGTAGGAACCGGATCCCTACCAGGGCGTGGTCTCGGGTTGTAGGGGTGGAAGGAGGGATGGCGTGGTCGCCGGCGCTGGGGCGCCGTCGTTGCGTGCGCGCTCGTGCGCGCGCGCGCGCGCGAGAGAGAGAGAGCGCATCGGCGGCTAGGGTTAGGTCTCCCGGCTCCCTAAGGAAGCTGAGCAAATACGATTACTTCTTGCTTAATCCCAAAACGGGTCCTTACATGAGTTTATATAATCCTCCTAATAAGATAATTGGGCTAAGCCCCTAATAATGATAAGATAAACTGGGCCACAACTAACTGGGCTAAGCCCCTAATATGCCGGTCATAACATGTACGGTGCCGCCGGCCGCCAGAACTTCCCCGACGGCTATCTGCCGGCCCCGGAGCCGCCGTTGGACCGGTGGGTGGCCAATCACCACGAGCGGCAGGAGGACAGAGAAGCCCGCGAGCGTCTCGCTGCAGAGGCTGCCGGCGAGGTGTACATGGCGGAGCTCCGCCGATGCTACCCGGAGCAAGTCGAGGCGGAGCGCCGCCTGTATGCGGAGTACACCGCCGGCAGGACCAAGGTCATTGACCTGTCGTCCGATGAAGAAGGCGACGGCGACGGAGGCAGCGGAGGCAAAAATGTTGGAGAAGTCGGCGGCCGGGGCAGGACCAACATCCATGAAGGCGGCAGCATCTTCGACAATCTAGACGACGACACCGGGCCTGACCCCATGATCGGTGGTCTGTCTAGAGCCGAGTGGAAAGCTCTCGCCGAAGAATCTGATAGTGATTAAAATTAGTAAGTTTTAGGTTTAGTTTCGGTTAAATTAGTAAGTTTAAACTAAGTTTCGGTTAATGGCATTGTAAAATATAATGAATCGGCACCGAATTTCGGTTAGTATGTTCAATAAGTACTTGTTTGAATCGAATTTGTTTTTGTTTGCACCGAATTCGTTTTATACTCGGCTAAATTTAGGAGATCGGCTAGGTGTGGCCAAAACTTAGTGGAGTAAATTTACTCCACTAAGGTCTACTCGATGCATTACTCCTCTATTTTTGGGGGGATCAGCTAGAGATGCCCTTAGTTACCAATGCATTCATGAGATTGGTTTAGGATGAGCAGAAAAAACACGGTAGATTTCTAGATGTTAGTTTGCAAATAAGGGATTGGTAATGCTGTGCCCGTTAGTTACCAGTGCATTCATAAGATTGGTTTAGGATGAGCAGAAAAAACACTGTAGATTTCTAGATGTTTGTTTGCAAATAAGGGATTGGTAATGCTGTGCCCGTTAGCTACCAATGCATTCATAAGATTAGTTACTGTAGATCATTAAACAACCGCCAGCGTGATGGTAACACAAAATGTCATAGAAAACAGTTCTTAAAAAGCATCTATCCCTTTTTAGACAAAAGGCATGCAGGCCAGCTTTTATTCAAAGGTAGCATAAACATGAGCTTGCTGGGAATTACAAACGGCATAATCTTATCCCAAGGTGTAGCGTGATACACAGCTGTCAATGAAAGACAACCCTAAGCATCACTAACAACTTCATCCAAATAAAAAGGAAAAACATATCCAGATGACAGCAAATTAAAGTACCAAACAACAGTCTCATACATAGTTTACAAACTACAAATCATTGTTCCAACCCATGGAGTGAACCTGTTCAATGTGCTTCTTTTGCTTGCTCCAAGAGTCCTTCCAGTGAATTTCCCACTTCTTGTTCTGAACAATCGTAGCTAGCATACAGCAGTTACATGGTAAATACGTACATCTAGAAGAAGTACATAAACACACATTCACCTTCATGTAAGCTGTTTCTGCGAGAGGATTTCTGCTTCCCCTTTATGTCTAGCTGCTTGTCTCGGAGCCTGGATCACTCTCAGTCTCATCCTCGTCGGATTGCTCCTCCATAGGCTGAGGGTCGCTGGTTTCAGTATTATTTTCCTGAGATGCCTGAGCATTGTTTTCAGATACTTGTTGGTCCTCCACCGGCTGAATGTTGAGCTCAGTATTGGTTTCTTCTTGAGCATTGTTTTGATATACTTGTTGCTCCTCCATAGGCTGAATGTCGCTGGTTTCAGTATTGTTTTCCTGAGATACTTGAGCATTGTTTTCATATACTTGTTGCTCCATGGGTTGAATGTTGCTGATTTCAGTATTATTTTCTACTTCAGCATTGTTTTCAGATGCTTGTTGCTCCTCCACAGGCTGCATGTCGCTGGTTTCAGTAGTATTTTCTTGAGGTACTTGAGCATTGGTTTCAGATACTTGTTGCTCCTCCATGGGCTCAATGTTGCCGACTTCAGTATTATTTTCTACTTGAGCAATGTTTTCAGATATTTGCTGCTCCTCCACGGGCTCAAAGTTGCTGATTTCAGTATTATTTTCTACCTGAGCATTGTTTTCAGATACTTGCTGCTCCTGCGCGGGCTCAGTGCTGTTGGTTTCAATGTTGTTATCCTGAGGTGCCTGAGCATTGGTTTCAGATATTTGTTGCTCCTCTACAGGCCCAATGTTGTCGGTTTCAGTATTATTTTCCTGGGGTACTTGAGAATTCCTTCTAGATACTTTATCCTTGTCCCACATTTTGCTCTTCTCGATGCCACAGTGGCAAAGCAATGCCCAGATGAGGGTTATGAACTCGCCTCCCGACTCGAGGTTGTTCTTGTGATCTAATGCATTCCAACTGGGGGCGATGTGCACAAATAAGTCAGCCCACACTCCAGCTAGAATCTTCCAACGGGTTTCTTTATCCATGTCAATCAGTTCTTTGCCTAAAATAGCACCTTGCTGCACTATGCTCTTACTCTGCCTCTTATCCACATTCTTTTCCTTAGCTTCCTGCGCTATTACCATAAATTTATTATACCAACACCATGTCAGGTTGCAATCATCGGCTTGTTCTCGAGCTTTTTGTAAGGTTTCTGAAAATATCAGGTCTGGTACAACAAAACTATCTGGCAACAGTTCAGGCCGAAAAACCTGCAGATAAGCACAGTACCATGACAAACTGGTTGCGGTGCGGTAACAGGTCTTGAGGTCATCATTCCTTTGAATATTATCATCTACCAGGTGTGGCTTGGAAGTGCAGGAGCGGAGTGTTTTCAGATATGACCAGGCTGAGCGCACAAACCCGGGCTTGGTTAAGTCAATTTCACCCTCCTGCGCAAGCTTGATTTCACAGAGGCTTGTGGCTATGTGCCACACCAGAATGACCCGAGAGCATGTGTCTAGATCCAGGCAGGCCCATTGAAACTGCATGTGTGCCTCGGCCTCCAGCGATGGGATTCTTATGGGCAGCTGATGATGTTTCTTGAGGTCTATTTGGTAGAGTGCCTTCAGGATTGCTAGCTTAACGCATTCAGGAATCTTGATAGCTTCACCGCGTTTTCTTCCATCTAACTCCCTTGGAGTCTTTCCCAGGGTAACTGCTTTTGCCAGTTTCCAAAAGGGTGGGTTGTATGTGCATGACTGCAAAAAGTCATATTGGTCGATGCGACCATGCCATGGGTCGGCAATCTTAGAGACAAAAAACGAACTTATCAGATCCACCGTGAGAGCATTCCCCATGAGACTCCTCATGAGCGAAGATTGGCTCTGCTCACTCTGCTCGCTCTGCTGGGTGTGCTGCACATACTTGCACACAAGGAGTAATCTTGTCCAGTTTGATAGCAGGTAGGTGATAATCTCCCAGACCTCCTTGAACATCATGAAGAACATGAACACCCAAGTAATGACAACGTCAAAATTCCATCCCCCCACCCAGAGAACAAATGTTTCTTCAGGGGGCTCGTAGGCCTTGCGGATGCATATGGCCAGCCAAAAGGCGACAGCGAACGTTGCCATGGACAGGAGGATGCTGAAGCAGAGAGAAGAAAGTCCTTGCCAGAAGACCATAGGGTAGAGGGTGTAAAAGTAATCTCTGACAAATGCAAGCTCCAACTCCAGGACTCTGAATATCCTCTTCGCCTTCATCTGACTGTTCTCTTCACCTACAGTAATCTTTGAAGTGATTAAGCTACGTATCTCTTTTTTGGTTTCTGGCTGCAGCGTTACGTCTTCAAGCCTACAGCGAAGCAGCCTCGACAGTGTGAAGGCCAGGCTCATATCCTTGTATCTGTTTCTGTTACTGGGGCTCAGCAGATGCTTACTGCACTCTGAAATCTTATTCAGTGTGATGAGTGATTGATGATTGACGACATTGAGATGCAGAGTATACCCAGGCCTCTTCAATTCGACCTCCTGACTGGACTCTCCGTAAACCAGGTAGCTTTGATCCTTGTCCAAGCTGCGGCCATCTTCACGGTCACCGGGGCGGTTTTCAATCATGTACTCCGGGAGGAACTCCGAGCTACGGCCGTGCCACAAGGATCCGATAGCCCAATGATGTGCGAGACATCTGTACACGCTTCTCACCAGCAGAATGGCCCAGAGTAACCAGAGTGGTTTGTTGAACTCCAAACCCCGCGTGCCGTTCAAGACTCCTAATACTAAGAACTTCATCACGTTTGCCAATTCAGTGAGTTGCCTCTCACGGTCTGTGATGCCATACCCGGAGAGGTAACCAAGGCTGGCACGGAGGCTCACCAGTACGATGGACCAGACCGGGAACATCTGATTGTCGAAACTCGCAGATTGCATGGCCCCTAGAAGATACATCACCATCTGATCGGACAGGCTATCAATGGTTTTCAGCATGGTGATTGCCATTGAGTTGCGAGTTCGGCAGCGGTAAAAGTCCACAATGAACATCACCAGGAACATCATCGTGACTAATGCCACGAATGATTCGATGCGAATCAGGACATAAGTGTCCTCTTTCAACATGATGAAGAAGGACGTGATTATGCCGCGAGCATCCACCATTTTTTCTGACGTTCTCGTGCTTGTGTGCAGCTTATATGTCCTGCTGGTTTAAGTTATATACAGAATCAGGACCAAAGTTATATGGAGTAAATACTTAAGGTTCACAAAGGACAAACAGCAAGGCCTAGAGATTCTTAACTTTGATCAAGTCTCTAGAAGTATATGAATACAATATCAAATAAATGCACTACGAAACTGTCAAAAAACTATTACACTATGAATGACATATATGTCATGATAGATGTACTGTTATTACCGTAGATGTTTTTTTATATAAACTTGGACAAAATCAATATAGTTTGACTTGAAAGACACAGTCTATAGGCCTTCTATACCTAGATGGAGGGAGTAGTCATCAATAGTATCGTGAGAATTCAAGTTGCAAAGAGAATATTAAGTGTTTCGTTTCCTGTTATCATTTGCTTTGTACATCCAAATTCCATTTTTGCAGCCGCTCCCGAACTTAGTTATATTGTTCAATACACCCTCATTAGGCTAGCTT
This sequence comes from Triticum dicoccoides, assembly GCF_002162155.2. Classification (NCBI taxonomy): domain Eukaryota; kingdom Viridiplantae; phylum Streptophyta; class Magnoliopsida; order Poales; family Poaceae; genus Triticum; species Triticum dicoccoides. The sequence continues at coordinate 120,987,926 of NC_041387.1, forward strand.
GTGTACTGGTTCCTTGTTACCATCTCTAAATAGTTCCAATTCAACTCTTAAGTACTACAACGTTTGTAATTTCTCATACTGTTTCAACTTCTTTTTTTGATCTTGCAGTTTTATCAGATAAACAGTGAGCAGCTAGTTAATGCAAGGGATGAACGGACATACCTCTGTAGGTAAGAAGACTATCTCAGCGTTGTTGCCTGCCTCTGCAACAGGCAATTGCCAGCTCCAAGATGACCGATTGCTCTTCCTCTGTTCTGCAGTACGACAAGTCCACGACCCTGATTAGTCTTGTAACTGAGGTAGGTTGGAAGAAAGATGCATACAATTACTTCTCCAAAAAGAAAGAAAGGAAGATGAACCAATGCATCATGTAAATCATCTATTCATGTGACACGGAAATCGTAGCAACCAAAGGACTCGCAAGTGCACAGCTACTGAGCAGCGGGAGGAGCCATCGCATACCAAGACTTGGAAGCTATCCATCCATGGCAGAACCTTGTGGTTGTGGAGAAACGTTAGTGCTTAACGCCAAACTATCAAGGTTAGCAACAATAAACTTGACTTGGCGCCCTGACCGGACAGTGGGAATTTTGTATTCACATCCTCCAAGTTGGCAAGGTTAGGGCATCTTCAACACCTCCTCGCAAATCTGACACACTATTTGTCCGCGTCCCGTCCGCGGAGGCGGCCACAGATATGGGAGCCGACCATCTGACATGTCCAACAAACATCCGGACACATTTCAGACGAAAATTGAACAACACGTATGATACTCATGAGATCCTGACAAAATTTAAGCGGACACGACATTTTTCATTAATACTCCTTCCGTTTCTTTTTAGTCTGCATATAAGGTTTGGTCAAAGTCAAGCTTTGTAAAGTTTGACTAACTTTATATTAAAAAAATTCAACATGCACAATATGAAATCAATATTATCAGATGCACCATGAAATGTATTTTCATACTATATAGTTTTAGTATTTTAGATGTTTATTTTTTATATATAAATTTGGTCAAACTCTATGTTGTTTGACCGATCAAATTTTGTATGCGGAGTAAAAAGAAACGGAGGCAGTATTTGAATTTCTTTTTGACATAGCACAAGAGTAAAACGAGACTAGTCTACGTTTTGCTGGACGTGGGCATGTTCGCGTCCCACGTCCTACTCTTCGTCTTCATTCGTCACCTGGTTGTTGACGGTGGGGCCGACAATCGAGCCAGATGGACTTGCCTCCCACTCGTTGTGGCCCCGAGTGAATGTAACAGACGGCGCGAATGATGCATAACTATCAACTGTAGCGTCTTTTTCGTTCGCCACCACACCTGTCACAGCATCCGCCTCCGCATGGCCATGGCGCAACCACCGCGCTTGACGGGCGGCATGGGCACTACTCAGGACTCGAAGAGTATCCGCTGGTGGTCGACAAGGCCCGGGTCCTCCACGGCTACGGCCTCAACAGCCTGCTCACCGGCAATATATTGCTCTGCCAGCTGGTGATGCAAGGAGATGCGGTGCAGGCGATTCTCGGTCGCCGTGCCACTTCAATGCTACACCTACCGACTAAATTGACTAGTCATGTCCGCTATGGACCCGCATGAATGCGGCACCCAGAGAAGAGGTACGGTTGGAGTGAGCGTGCGGGAGAGATTTTTGTTTGAGACCGCATTGTTGGACGCTCGGACGCTCGCAAACCTTCACTGATTTGGTGCTGGCTTGCTGGTATTCAAAAACGTATGCGACACAGAATTACTTCCTCCGTCCCATAATGTAAGACATTTTTTAACACTATATTAAAATCAAAAAACGTCTGGAGTAGATAGCAAAATAATAATCGGGGCGCATTGATTGAGACGTTTTGAGGGATGCCGTTGAATATGCCCTTTAGCTATAATAATCAACTGGATTTCCAAGTTGCTCATATGTCTCCGTCGACGTAAAGAAAAGGACTCCGAAGACGAAGAGCAGATCCAAAGTCTCGGTGGCTATTAGATTCCCCTCACCTTTGTGGCCTGCAATGTCTGCTTTTAGTATTTTGTCAAAATTGGCAGAGTTTGCCATAATTAATTGGATTTAACTGCCCATTTGTCTCTCTCTCTACTTAAAGACAAGGACTCCAAAGAGTGGATCCCGAGTCTCGTTGGTTATTTGATGCCCCCACATTGTCACCTGTAATGTCTGTTTGTGAAAATTGGCAAGTTCAACAATACTTAATCAGGTTTACCTGCCCATCTGTCTCTCTATGTATTGAATACGACTCCGAAGAATGGACCCCGAGGTCTCGTTGGTTATCTGATTCCCCCACCTTGTGAGTTGTAATGTCCGTTTCTGAAAGTTGGAACGTTATCAAGAACTGTAGGATTTTTAAGGAATTATGGAGGATTTGAATCTTAAGTTCCTTTTTGTGACACTGGGGCTCCGCTCCCGCTAGGGTTTCCCCCCGCCGCCGCCTTCGTCCTTCCCCGCTCCCGCCGCCGCCGGCCTCCGGCAGGCGCGCCCCGGCTCCTCCTCCCCCTCCCCTCCTCCCCCGTACCCCCCGCGTCGCCTCCCCGAGCAAGGCGACCGGGGGCTCCCCTTCCCTCCTCCTTCCAGCGCCCCCCTCCTCTAATCCCCTCCCGCCACCGCCGGCGTAGGCCACCGGGCCTGGCTCGCGTGGTGCCGGCAGCGGCGGCCCCGTTCTTTTCCTCCCCGCGCGACGCTGTGGCTCGGGCGATGGCGTCGACGGCGGTGCACCCAGGCCGGGGGCGGATCCGGCAGCGGTTCGTCTTCGTGGGCGGCGCAGCTCCGGGTGGCGAGGTGGCGGTGGCGCGGCTGCTTGGCTCGGTGCCCTTCCGGCCCAGATCTGGGCCCTTTTGGGCCCCATCTGGGTCTGGGTGGGTCTGGCGTGTGCTTTCCTGCGTCATCTCCGGCGGACGGATATGTGGCTTGTGCTGGGGGTGGCTGAGACGGCGGCGCGTGTACTGCAGCGCAGCGACGGGAGCTTCACGAGCCCGCTTCGGGCTCGGCCGGGCAGGGGTGCCTGGTTTCCTCCTGAGCTACGTCCGATCGGTCACCACCGAGGGTGGTGGAGGTTGTTCCCTCCCACGTGGCCGCTGACCCTGCTGCTCCTTGTTTTCGGCTGGTTCCTCTCGATCCCGCCGGTCTCGCTTCGCTTGTCACGGTGAGACGGCGATGGTGGCTGCGAGTCCGTGGTGGCGCATATTGGTGGACGGCAAGTATGGTGGAGCGCGATGGATCATCTAGGGTCGTGGTTGGTTGGCGGTTGGGAGAAATCCTTGTCGACTTGTCCGGCACCGACGCGGTGACGCCCGTGGGCGCCGCCGTGCCTTCCTGAAGGGCGTCGGATATACCCCTTCCCTCCCACGACCCTTCGCGTACCGGGGGAAACCCTAGGCCATCCACATGGGCGGAGCTACGGGGTGGACAGGGTGGGTCGCGGCCCACCCTGGAATTTTAAACCATGTAGAATTATAGATAGATGGGCCAGAGAAAAAAAAAGGTCCAATAATATCTCTAACCCAGGAAAGAACGCACGCACCACGCAGCCTGCACCAGACGCGAGAAAAAGCGAGACGAAGCTGAATCTTCTACCCCCTACGCCCAGCTGCCGGCCGCCCCCGTCTCTCTCCCAGTTATCTCGCGAAGACGACGGGCACAAGGCACATGCGACCTGGGCGCTCTCCTCCTTGAGGAGACCTCCTCCTTCTCTCAACCGACCATGGTGCGCCGCCGCCGTCGCCGCCGTGGCGTTTAAGCCGGAGAGATCTGCGTCTTGCCTCCCCTTGGCGGCCCCGATTTCCTGTGCCGCCGCGACGCCGACCACCGTCGGGTCTTCATGCCACACACAAGATGGGCGGTACTCCTCGAAGACCCCCTTGGATGGTTGGGTCCCATCACCCGACTCTACTCCACCATCACATCACTGCTGGATTTGGGGCTTAAGGTCAGATTGGATTTACTGGATTAGTTTAGAAACTCATGCTATTTCAAATAGAAGGCATGTGTATGCTTTCATCCTAGAGGTCGATCAAGTGCCTGAAGTTGTTCATTGAAAATGTTGGATATCTAATCATGTTAGTTAGAATTATTGTCACACTGTAATATGATACTTGGCTGTAATATAATACTAGTCACATTACTGAGCTGGATGTTTTTTCTGAGGTGAATGATGATGATATAGTTGATACATTCATGGCTATGCAACAGCATAGGCCGGTAACATAGTCTCCTTTCACTTCTCAATTAGTTTCTTTTATGCAAAACTGAGACTTGAATGAGAATTTTAGTATGTTTATAAGACCATATTGATCTATTTATATGATATCTGCAATTAGTTAAAATGGTTAGATGTCATAGTTGTTCTAAAAAAAAATGAAGGTGGACCACCCTGCTGTCAAATGCTAGCTCCGCCAGTGCATGTCCAGTAGCAGCGTCGTTGTCGTCGCGTTCCTTCTTGAATGTGTTGCTTGGTATGCGGCGTTTCGTGGTGCTAGGAGCGTGGTGGAATCCTCCGGCGGGCGCAGCGGTTGCGAGTCATCTTCGTTTTCGTTGATCCGCCGTTGTCGGCATTTTTTTCCTTTTGTATTTTCTCTTTCATTTCTTTTGGGCGTGCTTGTGCTGCTTTCGTCCCAGTACCTATCGTTGGTTGTATCGATGTTGTTGCTTTGTAATACAAAACGGGGGGAAACTCTTTTTCGGTAAGTTCCTTTTTGTATGGAAGCCCTATGGATCGTAATATTCCCTCCGATTGTAAATAGAAAGCCACTATAAAAAATATAATTTGCATTTATGCAAGGCCACTATCTCATCTTAAGTCAAATTGACTAGATTTGTGCCTTGGTGCTTATTAATAGAAGCATGCAGCCATTGCGAAAGATGCACCACATGCAACATGTTTAATTAGTATGGAACACGTGAGGTTTTCCACGCGATCAGTCGTGCTACAAAAATGAAGGGAATAATTGTATGTTGCGCATACTCTGACCGCTCCGTGTACGCCGCACGGTTCAATGACAGGCCGTGGTGCAATTTCAAGATGATGATCTGTAAGGTGTGGGCGCCGGGCAAGATAAAGATGTTCTTCTGGCTCCTTCATCTCGACCTGTTGTGATGCAACGATCGACTTCAAAGGAGGGGTTGGGAGAATGGCTACTTCTACTCCCTGTGCATGAAGAGCCTCGAGTCCTCATTGCACCTGCTCAAGGAGTGTCCGACGTCCATCAATGTCTGGGTACGGCAGCAACATGACATGTATATAGTGCCTTGGAGACCATGGTTTGGAGCCAGGGAGAACAATGATAGAGATCATGCAGAAGATCATTGACACTGTGGCTCCACGTGCAAGGAGGTGCATCAGTACCATGATCGCCCTCATCACTTGCAATTATGGATGGAGCGGAACTCTTGCACTTTCAAGGGGGAAGCTACTGAGGGGCCGAGATAATCTCAACGGCTTGCAGGAGGGACCTGGAGCAATGGCGACTTGCCGGCGCGAGGTGCATTGATCTACCCTTCGGGGATGTAACGTGAGGAATTGTCAGGGGTCGTCGGGACAGTCGCCCCTGTTTTCTCTTTCACCCATCAATCACTTGATTCACTCTCTCTTTGCTAAATCTATGAAACACGAGCATGCACCGGATCTGTTAAAAAAACCTTGTTTTGATTTTTCTTTGAGAAGTTTGATGCAATCTCTCTCTCTCTCTCTCTCTCTCTCTCACACACACACACACACACACACACACACACACCAAAACCCCATTTTGATTCACTCATTGCGTTTCTTTCGTGTGCATCATTCAAAGACACTTGTCAAATTTCTATGTTTTCAAATCATGTAGGATTTCACGGTGCATGACATCTCAATTTTGTTTTATTATTATTTTCCTACGTTTTAAAATTCCTGCCTCCCAAAGAAGCTCTTAATCGGATTTACGTGCCCACCTCTCTTCTCTCTCTCTGTGTGTAAAGAAAAGGACTCCAAAGAATAGACCCTGAAGTCTCATTGGTTATCTGATATGCCCCACCTTGTGACCTGTACAACCCAATTGATGAATTCTCTCAAAGTCAGAACTGCAGCTCAAAGTCAGAACTCATTCGACAAGAGATACTTTTTTTTGCGGGGTTCATTCGACAAGAGATACAGCAGACCTTTTGTTCGTTTCTGTATCGTTGTTGTCCTATTCTTTGTCCGTTGGCTTGTCATTTCACAAGACACATACCCCATACCCGCTGTATTATTCCTCTGTCTATGGCGACAGAAAGCAGCGTCATATGATACTGTAAACATATATTAAGGCGATCTGGCGCTGCGTCATATGATACTGTAAACATATGCTATTCCTCCCGTCAAAAGAAATGATAAGATGATCTGCGCCGCGTCACACATGTTTGTACTACCGGTACTGTAAACATATTTAGGAGGAGGATGGAAAGCAGATTGAGCTAAGTTCTTATGAAACCATGAGAACTTGCATGAATTTCTTGTGAAACCAACAATTTCATTGAATGAACAAGCCAAAGATGCTAAAAACCATCCAGTTTCGCTCCGACATGCCACAATCACATCTGAGCTAAGTTGTTGCCATGGATGGTTCTTAGCACCGACTAAGAAATAATTATCAGTCATGTTACCTGATGAACGTCAGCTGGGAGGGGGATGACAATCGAATGTTTTTTCCTAACAGTTTTAGTTGCTTCGCGAGATCAAACAGTGGCAGCTTTCAAGGAAAATGTCTTCTTCTGAAGAAAGTTGCCACCCCTTCGGAACTAATACTGCCGGCAAAATTGTTTGAAATGTCACCTCCTCCCATCAAACTTTCGCCAGCTAAGATGGTCCACAATTATTTCGTAATCATCTGAAAAACAAGAGAACACTGTTTTCTATCCCTCTGTTTGAAATTAATGGAAGTTCTAGCTTAGTGCTCAGTCACACTTCTTGTTTGTCCATATCTAAATAAAAATATGATAATATCCAGAACATCTTTACTATCAAAAAGGAGTTGGTAGGTTCGCCTCACCTTGTCCCCTGAGTTTTTCCTCCCATGTGCCCCTCACCCTGTTTCCCGTTGATTATTTGGGTAATCTGAACTGATGCCACACAAAATAAAAACCAATGTAGATAGAGTAACTTGGAATAACTGAAACCGAATCGATATGGACAAATCATGTCATACATTAACTCAATCAAATCAAATCAAAATTTACCAAAATCTCAACTAAATCATAATTTTCCTTGGCTTCCCCTGTCCGTGCCCAAATCAAATCAAATCTTACTAAAAGCTCAACTAAATCAAAACTTTTCTGCCTTCCCTTACCCATAACCAAATCAATTAAAATTTTACCAAAATCAAGAATATGGTGGGTGTAAGGCATATGTCGCACAAGATTGGTGTTGAACCATTAGAATATGTATGCCCTGGTTGCAATGCACGGGAAATTAGCCGGTTAAATATACATGGTAGGAAATTGTATGTTATCCTAAGTTTTACTGTGGTCAATACAACCTTCGATGATCTTCCGCCCGTGGCCAGTTTCGCTCCGACATGCTACAATCAAAAGATTAGATAGTCATGAGGTCCAAAATGGTGCAAAAATCGGAAGTCTATAAGGGCGCGTACAATAGTGCTATTTTAGAAGTGTCATGTAGAACAATATTTGAGATGGAGAAAAGAGAAATCCAAACAAAAATAATCTTGCATTCTCTTAATAAAGAGATGATCTCTTACCAACATTACCTCTCACGACATATTTTGGCAAATTTGGTTACTAGAAGTAAGACTAAGGCTGTGTTTGGTTAGACTTTTGCAGCCAACTTCTTGCTTTTCAAAGCTAAAAGTTAACAAAAGGTTTTTTTTTGGAAGCTGAAATTGTAGAAGCTGCAACTTCATCGTAGTGTAAAATTCGCAGCTGGCCCAACCCCAGCTTTTCCAACATCTAAACTGACCACTTTTAGCTGTCCCCTTGGTGTTGTGTGCTATTTACCCACCAATGCCACTCCCAAGTCAAAAAAACGATTCGATCAGATAGGACACAAACAGAGCAATAGGCACCGGCCCATCTAGTCGCACCTGCTCCTGACCCCGACGGTTAGGGTTCCTAAGCCGCCGCCGCCGCTTGCGGCCCTCCGGCGCCACATGCCGAACCGGCCCTTCGCCTCCTGTCGTGGTTCTAAGTCTGACAGTAGAATGGGGGGTAGGTATGGAGAGGCAAGATCCTAGCTATGGAGCAGTCGTACACACGAGTGTTTTACGAGTTCAGGCCCTTCTCGGAAGAAGTAACAGCCCTACGTCTCGGAGCCCGGAGGCGGTCGACTGGATTATGTGTGTGAAAGGTACAAGGGTGCGAACCCTTCTACCAGTGGAGGGGGGTGGCTTATATAGAGGACGCCAGGACCCCAGCCAGCCCACGTAGCAAAGGGTTAAAGTACATTAAAGTCTGGCGTTACTGGTAACGCCCTACATAAAGTGTCATCATGACCATTAAGACTACTTATTACAGACCATTTGGATACAGAATAGATCTTGAACTCCTGGTGGTCGAGTGAGTCTTCATGGTCGAGTGTCTTCAGGTTCATCGAGTGTCTTCCAGTCAGTCGAGTGGAATCCCTCTTGGTCGACTGGAAGACGACTTCTTCTAAGAGATGTCCTTGGGGAGGGTACCTTGGACAGGTCCGTAATCCTACCCTAGGTACATGACTTCATCAGTAGCCCCCGAATGGATCGAGGTTTGAGTGAGGACGGAGTTGGCAATCTTTCCGACCTGCTTTCTGGTACTGTAAAGGCGTTTTTGCTCTGGATCAATGACTTTTAAGTGAGGGTGTCAACTTTCTTCAGTCGCCTTGATCCATTCTTTATATCTGTCGAGCGAACATTATGAACTTGGAGATTTCCGAGCGACGGATCGCAGGAGATCTTCCGTCTGACAAGTTGCCCTGTGGTTAGCGGATTTAGTGGGATCCGAATTTTGGGAAGCACGCAAAGCAGAGAAGGCCGCGGTACTCGGACGGGATAAGGCAGGGATGCCTCGATCTCCGTGCCGCCTTTTTCGCCACGTATCGCGTGCGCGACTGTTTCGGGATTTGACAGGATTGCCTGGGCCTACCCGTCAGCCACTCGGAAGTGACCCCATATAAGGAACCAGGCGGAGGTTTTCCGAACAGTGCCTCCTCATTTTCTCCTCCCTCGTCTCCAGATTCATCTGCTGCGCTCGCGAGCTGCCCAGCGCCGCTGCTCCGTTCGGGCTTCGTCGGCGACAATGGTGAAGAAGAAGACGACGAGTTTGGAGCGGGCGAAGAAGGCGACGGCGCAAGCGAAGGGGAAAGCACCCAGTCGGGGTGGATCCTCGTCGCGGTCTCGCCTGCCGCAGGGTTGGATCCAAGGGGATTGGATCCGCTCGACCATCACCCAGAAGGACCTCGATGACCTAGCCAGTGAGGGGCTGATCGAGCACGGAGCAGCGAGGCTTCCGGGAGCGGAGTGTCAACCGCAACCTCAGGAGGGTGAGTGCGTCCTCTTGGCGACTCATGTAGATCGAGGGTTTTCTCTGCCGCCGCATCTTTTCTTCCGAGGATTTCTGAATTTCTTCGGAGCTCAGCTCCACCATTTTACTCCAAATTCCATCGCCTATCTCTCCGCCTTCGTATCTTTGTGTGAGAATTTCTTGGATTGTCGGCCGCATTGGGGCCTCTTCAAACATATATTCACTTGCCGTTCCCAGACGGTGAAAAAGGCCAGCCCGAATGATGAGAGAACCCAGGTGATCCAGATGTGTGGGGGTCTCGGGGTCCAGATGAGGAGTAAGAGCGCTTTTCCTGCTATGACCCTTCCCGAGTCGGTCAGAGGGTGGCAATCGACCTGGTTCTACTGCCAAGACCGGTCGACGCCAGGGCAGTCGACCGGGCTCCCTCCCTTCTCTATGAGTCGAGTGAACAAGCCCTCCTCTCTGAAAGTAGTTCCAGAGGAGAAGGCTCAGGTGAAAATATTGATGGAGCGAGTAGTTCAGTTGATTCGTGACGGCGTGACCGGCATGGACCTTCTGAAGGTTTTCCTTCGGCGGCGCATCCAACCACTCCAGTACTGGGGCCACCCGATGTGGCTGTATTCTCGTACTGAAGACACGAGTCGGGTCCACCCAGAGGAGGTCGACGATGTTACATTGGAGAGGTGGATGACTGCCATCACGGGGAACAAGGACAACCCTCATGGAGCTAGGAGGATCGTTCCACTCGACCAATCTTATGAGGTGGATAAGGTACGACTATTTTCCTCCGACTGCTCCATCTATTCTGTTTCGTTGTAAATCAGTCGATTGACCTTTGTCTTGCTTGCTGTCTTTCAGGAAACCACTGAGTTATACTCGATACCCAACGGGGCGCAGGCACAGGCCGAAGAGGAGGAAGGAAGCGGAGGCGAAAGTCAAGAGGAGTGGGAGTCGGACGCCGATGAGGGTGAGGAAGATGCAGGTTCTGATGAAGAGGAAGAGGAGGAGGAAGAGGAGGAGGAAGTTGCGCCTCCTCGTTCCGAAAGAAGGTCCAAGCTCGCCCACGACCCTGCGGCTGATCGTGGCAAGGGAGTCGCGCCTGCTGGGCAGTCGACTAAACGTCCTCGGACAACTTCACCGGCGCCGACTGAAAAGGCGTCGAAGCAACCCCGAGCGGCCCCGTCAAAACCGGCGAAAGCCCTACCGAAGATGAGGATGGAGATTCTGACTGTCTCTGGGTAACGGTCATAACTCATGTTTTCCATTCTTGGTCGATTCAATCGCTGACCGACTGATATTTGCAAATCGCAGTGCTGCTACTTCTGGGACTTCGGCCAGGCATGAGGATCAAGAAATGGAAGATGCTGCGACTTCTCAGCCTGGTATGATCTGCGCGGTTTCGCTTCCGGTCGATTGAATCTTTATTTTTGATTTTGAACTTCTTTTGCAGCTCCGCCTAACATTGTCATCAATCTTCCTGACGATGACGACGAAGCGCTGCTGAGGCAGAGGAGGAGCAGGAAGGCTACTGTTGGCAAGGCTGCGCAGGTTAAGTCGGCACCTGGATCATAGATTCCCGAGGGGAGCAATGTTGCTCGGGCTACCGTGTCCTTTGTGGAGCCGTTGACGGTTGCCCGCCCTTCGTCGTCGAGTGCTGACCCGCCTTCTCTCTTCTCCACTTACCACATCCCGGAGGACCAAGCAAGCGCTGCCAAGGAAGCCATACGTCAGGCCAGGATTATGATGGAGCAGGTGAAGGCGATCTGAACTGCCAGCCAAGCAGCTTATGACACGAGCTCAACTCTCCAGAGCAATGTCCATGTTAGTTGAACACCGACTGGAAATCTTGCTATTTGTCATGCACCCACTAGGTGTTTCAATTCTACAGTGGACTGTTGGCAATCGACTATAGTCTTTGTGTCTTGAGATTTCTCACTTTACTTGTTCCACTCGACCACGGTCGAGTGGAACAATGAAACTGGTGGGGGCACGCTGAGTGCACCCACTGGGTGTAGTCCCCGAGACCGTGGTCGATTGCTGGCAATCGGCTGTGGTCTGATTTTTTTTGACAATTAACTGCTTCCGGTCGACTGATCGACTCTGAGTCTAGCTGATAGAACTAGTGGGGGCACGCTGAGTGCACCCATTGGGTGTAGTCCCCGAGACTACAGTTGAATGTTTAGATTCATCTGTAGTCCTAGAAATAGTACGATTTTTCCTTTAGTCACTCGGAAGTGATCTGCCGTTGATGTTTGTCGACTGAACTTTCGCAGAAATCTTGTGACCTTGTTTCTCGTTATACCGAATTAGAGAACAAGTATATCCAGCTTGAGCTTGACCAAAAGCTTGTCCAAGAGAATTTCACGAAGGCAAAGGAGGAGGCAAAAGGTATGTTTGGTGAGAATCTTGACGACTGTCCTTGCTTCTTGCCTGTCTCCGAATCTGATCTTATTGTGATTTTCGCAGAAAAACTGAGGGATGCTTTGAAGAAGAAGGATCTTGACCTTGCCGAGGCGCAGAAAACAGCTATAGACAAGACTAGGCTTGTAGAAGAGAAGTTGGCTTCCGTCAACAAACTTGAAGAAGAAAACACTAATCTGAAAGCTGCTCTTGACGTGGCCAACCAAGAAGTCACTCGACTGAAGAATGCCAATATGGTCCTGGACGACAAAGCTGGCGAACTGGCAGGAAAGAAGAATGACTTGGAGCTTTATCTGGGAGGACTCGCCAAAAAGCTGTTCCTCATGCTCGAAGATAACCTCTTATCTCCGATTGGTAGTTACTGACTTGCTGTAGGGGCGTTAGCTTATTCTTGAATCATGTCCACAGAATTCTGCCAAAACTTTGAAGAGGAGACTAGTCGAGTGGAGACTGGCTTGGATCCCATCAATTCTCCGGTGAAGGATGAAACTGCTATGAACGTGCTCCGCCTCGAGTCGCGCATTGCTGCAGTGGTTGATTACCTTGCAAGACTGAAGGCCGCTGTATCGTGCATCGACACATCGCTCTGGCCAGAAGAAACACTTCAGAACGACCTTGAGTCGCTATGACTCGACTGAACGAGATTCCGAGTCGAGTGCAAGAGTGGAAGAAGTCTTCTGCCAGGTGCGGTGCTGACGTCGCTCCGTCCTTGGTCCGCGTCACTGCAAAGAAGCGAGAGAAGACAAGCTGGTGTCTCTCAAGGTGGCCAACACTAGGAAGCATGACTTCCGTTCTTTCATGGAGACCTTCATCGCGGCCGCCACTCGGATCGCAGATGGGATCAACCTGGACGAGTTTGTTGCGCCTTCCAGCCCTCCGCAGGAGGGATAAAAAACTTCTATGCTCGATGATTTGAATTTGCCTCGGAATGCTGAGTGATTTTTGTAACCGCCAAACTTTAACAGGCTTGATGCCTGAGCACTTATGGGTCCGTAGGACGTTATCCGAACTTGATTTGCCGTTGAAATACGTTTGCTTCTTTCAGACAACCATCTGTTACTTCTTCTTTGGGTTGGAATATATGCTAGCATCTGAAATGCTTTTTTGCAGGTAGGAGTGAAGCACAAATTGCAGTCGACTTGTGCTCGTCATGTTTGGGCGAGTGCTTGGTTGCAACCAAGCCTCCGAGTGAGAAACTTGTTCTCCACTCGGAAGGATTTTAGAAACTTAGGCGAGCACTGTGCTGCAGCTAAGCCCCCGAGTGGGAGGTTTGCTCTCCACTCGGTAGGAATTTAGAAACTTAGGCGAGCACTGAGCTGCAGCTAAGCCCCCGAGTGAGAGGTTTGCTCTCCACTCGGTAGGAATTTAGAAACTTAGGCGAGCACTGGGTTGCAGCTAAGCCCCCGAGTGGGAGGTTTGCTCTCCACTCGGTAGGAATTTAGAAACTTAGGCAAGCAC
>NC_041387.1:121001759-121019186 GCF_002162155.2 Triticum dicoccoides
ACAAATTGCAGTCGACTTGTGCTCGTCATGTTTGGGCGAGTGCTTGGTTGCAACCAAGCCTCCGAGTGAGAAACTTGTTCTCCACTCGGAAGGATTTTAGAAACTTAGGCGAGCACTGTGCTGCAGCTAAGCCCCCGAGTGGGAGGTTTGCTCTCCACTCGGTAGGAATTTAGAAACTTAGGCGAGCACTGGGTTGCAGCTAAGCCCCCGAGTGGGAGGTTTGCTCTCCACTCGGTAGGAATTTAGAAACTTAGGCAAGCACTGGGCTGCAGCTAAGCCCACGAGTGGGAGGTTTGCTCTCCACTCGGCAGGATTTTAGAAACTTAGGCGAGCACTAGGCTGCAGCTAAGCCTCCGAGTGGGAGGTTTGCTCTCCACTCGGCAGGATTTTAGAAACTTAGGCGAGCACTGGTCCGCAGCTAAGCCCCCGAGTGGGAGGTTTGCTCTCCACTCGACAGGATTTTCGTGGCACGGTTTTGGAGGAGAAGGTAGCAGTCGACCTGCGCTTCGTCCTCCTTGCGGGACGCACGTTGTGTTTGTGATGTAGCTCGGAAGGAGGAAGCGGGGGTCGACCTGCGCCTCGTCCTTCTTGTGAAGCGTACAATGTCTTTTATTCTTAGGCGAACACAAGGTTGCAGCTAAGCCTCTGAGTGGAAGACAGGCTTACCACTCGGTAGGATTTTCAAAAAACTTAGGCGAGCACTAGGCTGCATCTAAGCCCCCGAGTGGAAGGCTGGCTGACCACTCGGTAGGATTTTGTTTACTTACGCGAGTACTTGGACTGCAGCTAAGCCTCCGAGTGGGAGGCTGGCTCACCACTCGGTAGGATTTTGTTTACTTAGGCGAGTACTTGGACTGCAGCTAAGCCTCCGAGTGGGAGGCTGGCTCACCACTCGGTAGGATTTTGTTTACTTAGGCGAGTACTTGGACTGCAGCTAAGCCTCCGAGTGGGAGGCTGGCTCACCACTCGGTAGGATTTTGTTTTAACTTAGGCGAAACGGATTCGCAGCTAAGCCTCCGAGTGGAAGGCTGGCTTACCACTCGGTAGGATTTTTTACAAGCTTAGGCGAAACGGGTTCGCAGCTAAGCCACCCATTGGGGGACAGATTTATGAGAGAAAAAGCAATAATAATCACTAAGAAAATTATGAAACTCTTGTCTTTGATGAATACACTACAGGAGTACTTCTATTACAACTCATCCGAGTGAAAAACTTAAGTATAAAAAGGGCGGAGTAAGTCCGCGTTCCATGCTCTGGGCTCGTCAATCTGGTGCTCGACATTGTAAAGGCGGTATGCCCCATTATGGAGAACTTTGGTGACGATGAAGGGACCTTCCCAAATAGGAGCAAGCTTGTGTGGTTTCTGCTGATCCACTCGGAGAACTAAATCTCCCTCTTGGAAAGCTCGACTCTTCACATTTCTGGCATGGAAGCGACGCAAGTCCTGCTGGTAAATGGTCGATCGGATCAAGGCCATCTCTCTTTCTTCTTCTAGAAGGTCGACCGCGTCCTGTCGGGCTTGCTCTGCTTCAGCTTCGGTGTACAGTTCGACTCGGGGTGCATTGTGAAGCAGGTCACTCGGCAAGACTGCTTCAGCTCCATAGACCAAGAAGAACGGAGTCCTCCCAGTCGACCGGTTTGGCGTGGTCCTTAACCCCCAAAGCACCGATGGAAGTTCGTCGACCCATGCACCGGCTGCGTGCTTGAGGTTGCGCATCAGCCGGGGTTTCAACCCTTTGAGAATTAAGCCATTTGCATGTTCTGCTTGTCCATTCGACTGGGGGTGAGCAACCGATGCATAGTCGACTCGTGTACCCTGAGATGTGCAGAAAGCTCTGAATTCTTCGGAGTCGAAATTTCACCCATTGTCTGTGATGATGCTGTGTGGGACTCCATATCTGAATACCAACTCCCTGATGAAGCTGACGGCGGTGCCGGCATCCAGATTCTTGATGGGTTTAGCCTCAATCCACTTAGTGAACTTGTCGACTGCTACCAACACATGGGTGTAGCCGTTTCTGCCTGTCCTCAGAGGTCCAACCATATCCAGTCCCCACACAGCGAAGGGCCAGACGAGTGGAATGGTTTTCAAGGCTGAGGCGGGTTTGTGTGACATATTGGAGTAAAATTGACATCCTTCACACTTGTCGACTATCTCTTTCGCCATCTCATTTGCTCTGGGCCAATAGAAACCAGCTCGGTATGCTTTAGCCACGATGGTCCGAGAAGATGCATGATGGCCGCAGGTCCCGGAGTGGATGTCGTTGAGAATCATTCGACCTTCTTCTGGTGTTATGCATTTCTGGCTGACTCCAGTCGCACTTTCCCTGTATAACTGTCCCCTCATGACGGTGAAGGCTTTGGATCGGCGGACGATCTCCTGAGCCTCTTCTTCATTCTAGGGGAGCTCTTTTCTCAGAATATATGCGATATAGGGCACTGTCCAATCGGGAGTGATGACCAGAACTTCCATGACCAAGTCGACCACAGCTGGGACCTCGACTTCAGTCGGGTCTGTGGCGCTTTTTGGCTGCGGGACTTCCTCAGTGAAAGGATCTTCTTGAACCGACGGCGTGTGAACATGCTCCAAAAACACACCACTCGGAATGGCTTCCCTCTTGGAACCTATCTTCGCCAAGTCATCAGCTGCTTGATTTTTCAGTCGGGGAACGTGATGGAGCTCTAATCCCTCAAATTTCTTCTCCAGCTTTCTGACCGCATTGCAGTATCCAGTCATGGCCGGGCTTCTGACGTCCCACTCCTTCATCACTTGGTTGACCACTAAGTCCGAGTCGCCGTAGACCATGAGGCGACGGACGCCGAGTGAAATGGCCATACGCAACCCGTACAAGAGTGCTTCGTATTCTGCTTCATTGTTGGAGGAATCAAAGTGAATCTGGAGTACATATCTGAGCTTGTCTCCTCAAGGGGAAACCAAGACCACTCCGGCACCAGAACCATTCAGCATTTTGGAGCCATCGAAGAACATAGTCCAGTGCTACGAGTGAACTTGGGTCGGTAACTGCTGTTCAGTCCACTCGGCGAGGAAATCTGCTATTGCTTGGGACTTGATAGCTTTCTTTGCCTCAAATCTGATATCAAGGGGAAGAAGTTCAATCGCCCATTTTGCCACTCGACCAGTTGCGTCTCTGTTGTGCAGAATCTCTGATAAGGGGGCGTCGGTGACGACTGTGATAACATGGTCAGAGAAGTAGTGGACAACTTTCTTCGTGGCCATGTAAATCCCATATACAAGCTTCTGATAATGAGGGTATCGTTGCTTGGACGGGGTCAGGACTTCGGAAATGTAATATACTGGGCGTTGAACTTTGAAGGCTTTTCCTTCCTCTTCCCGCTCGACCATAAGTACAGTACTGACGACTTGTCCTATGGCTGCAATGTAAAGCAGCAAAGGCTCTTTGCTTATTGGGGCAGCAAGCACCGACTGGGTGGAAAGTAGGGTTTTTAACTCTACAAACGCTGCATCAGCTTCTGGAGTCCACTCGAACTTGTCTGACTTCTTCATCAGTCGGTAAAGAGGCAATGCCTTTTCATCGAGGCGAGAGATGAATCGACTTAATGCGGCCAAGCATCCAGTAAGTTTCTGGACATCGTGCATACGCACGGGGCGTTTCATTTGGAGTATAGTGCCAACTTTTTCTGGGTTAGCATCGATTCCCCGTTCGGAAACGAGAAAACCGAGTAACTTTCTGCCAGGAACTCCGAATGTGCATTTTGATGGATTAAGCTTGATATCATACCTCCTGAGGTTGGCAAATGTTTCAGCTAGGTCAGTCAGCAGGTCGGAACCTTTCCGTGACTTGACCACAATGTCATCCATGTATGCTTCCACATTCTGACTGATTTGAGTGAGCAAACACTTCCGAATCATCCTCATGAACGTGGCTCCGGCATTCTTGAGGCCGAATGGCATGGTGACATAACAGAAGCACCCGAATGGGGTGATGAAAGCCGTTTTGATCTCATCGGGTCCAAACAGACGGATCTGATGGTACCCGGAATAAGCGTCCAAGAAAGAAAGTCGCTCGCATCCTGCAGTCAAGTCGACTATTTGGTCGATGCGGGGAAGAGGAAAATGATCTTTCGGGCAGGCCCGATTGATATGCTTGAAGTCGATGCACATGCGAAGAGAATTGACTTTTTTGGGGACCATGACGACATTGGCGAGCCACTCGGAGTGGTAATTCTCTCGGATAAACTCTGCTGCTAGGAGCCGAGCCACTTCTTCGCCAATGGCCTTTCTTTTCTGGACGGCGGACCGTCGCAGATGTTCCTTCACAGGTTTTGCCTTCGAGTCGACTCGTAGACGATGCTCAGCCAGTCCCCTGGGTACACCTGGCATGTTAGAAGGTTTCCATGCGAAGATGTCCCAGTTCTCACGGAGGAACTGGATGAGCGCTTCTTCGTATTTGGAGTCGAGTGTTGTGGAGATATGAGTCGGAGCAGCGTTTGGGTCGGTCGGGTGGATGTGAACGGGTTTTGTCTCACCGGACGACTGAAACGCTGATTCCGTGGCAGGCTTCTTGGCTCGCAACAAATCACTCGTGTCTGTGTTCCTTTGGTGTTCCTGCCACTCTTCTGCCACCATCTGAGCATCGGTAATCTTCGAGCCCTTCTAGAAGCACTCTTCTGCCTTCTTGTGGTTACCAGTGACACTGATCACGCCTTTAGGGCCAGGCATCTTTAGTTTGAGGTACACGTAACATGGTCGAGCCATAAAACGTGCATAAGCTGGCCTGCCCAAAATTGCATGATTGGCACTCTGGAAATCCACAACCTCAAATGTTAGCTTCTCTTTGCGGAAATTCTTTGAATCACCAAAAACTACGTCAAGAGCAATCTGGCCGAGTGATGCGGCCTTCTTGCCAGGGATGACTCCATAAAAACTAATGTTGCTTGTGCTCAGCCTGGACATCGGAATGCCCATCCCTTTCAGCGTCTCAGCATACAGTATATTCAAACTGCTGCCGCCATCCATCAACACTTTGGTCAGTCGAGTGCCCTCAACGACCGGGTCGACCACCAACGCTTGCCTCCCAGGGGTGGCTATGTGCGTGGGGTGATCAGATTGGTCGAACATAATGGCAGTCTGAGACCACTTCAGGTAATTGGGTGTTGACGGAGCAGCCATGTTCACCTCTCGGTTTATAACTTTCAGTCGGTTTTTGCTTTCAACATCGGCAAAAATCATCAAGGTGGAATTGACCTGCGGATATTCTCCGTCACTATCCTCCTTGTCCTCAACTTTGTCCGACTCTTTTTCTTTGTCCTTGGACTGCTTCCCTTGGAACTGCTGTATCAGGAGTCGACATTGTCGAGTGGTATGCTTCGGGTAGATGAAATTACCCTCTTCGTCCTTCTTGGTGTGGATGTGACATGGCAAATCCAACACGTCATTTCCTTCCTTATCTTTTACCTTCTTGGGGTTCCAAGTCCCCTTGGGTTTCCCTTTGAATTTTCCTTCGTTCAGGGCCAAGGCTTCTCCAGGTGCGGCTGGCTCAGCTTTACTCTTTTGCTTCCGACTAGAATTTCCACCTCCGGTGTCTTGGGCGACTGACTTGTGTTTGTCGCTCCGGAGCCGATCCTCTTCCTCACCATTGGCATATTTGGTGGCTATTTCCATCATTCAACTCAGAGACATGTCTCCGGTTCGACCGAATTTCAGGCTTAGCTCTCTGTACTTTACACCCTCCTTGAAGGCGCAGACCGCCTGGTGGTCGGATACATTTTCTACTGTATGATGCAGTGTGATCCACCTCTGGATGTAATCTCTTAGAGTCTCATTCGACTTCTGCACACAAGACTGCAGCTCTGTCAGCCCTGCTGGCCGCTTGCATGTTCCTTCGAATGTCCCGACAAACACTCGGGAGAGGTCCTCCCACGTGTAGATGCTGCTGGGTGTCAACTGATTCAGCCATGCCCTGGCTGACCCTTCCAACATGAGAGGCAAATGTTTCATGGCCACCTCGTCATTTCCACCGCCGATCTGAACAACCACTCGGTAGTCCTCAAGCCAAGTGTCAGGCTTGGACTCACCGTTGAACTTGCTGACTCCAGTCGCCAACCTGAAGTTGGGAGGAATCACCGCGGCTCTGATGGCTCTGCTGAAACACTCTGGTCCGGAGACGTGCACTCGGCTGCTGGTGGGTATGTCTCTGTCATTACCCTCTCTGTGGGCTCTGTTCCGGTCGACTAGACCTTGAACGATGATGGATCTCGCGTCAAAGCCTGGTTCTCTAGGGTCGACTGGAATTCTTCGTCCGCCACTGTACTGGCGTCTGTCATCTTGCTGTCAAGGCATATACGATCCACCTCTCCGGGGAGGGGTGGGCACTCGACGTCGATCGTTGCGATCGACTTGGTGATCATCCTGCTCATAGTTCCTGTACTGATCGTGTCGGTCGCCATGCCCTTCACGCCTCGGGGGCGATCTGGGGCTATGAGCAGACTGGATAGTATTCGCCGCCACGGACCTGCTATGAATACTGTTCCGCGACTGCGACGCAGCCGAATTCTGATCCCCGCTGCCCGGAGCAAATCCCTGATCTGCATCAAGCCTCTGCCAGCCTCTGACTGGGAAGGCTGAATCGACTCTGCTATACATGTTGCAACTGCCAAATTCTGGATTGGAGTGCGGTATACCTGAGTCGGAGGTTTAAAGAGTTGGCGTCGACTGGAGTCTGGAATCCATTGCCGCGCGCTCGTCGAGTGCCCGCTGAAGGTTCTCCAGTCGAGTGCGCTCAGCCAGGTTGGCCAAGCGTGCGTCCTCTAAGGCGCGAGCCTCAGGGGTTTCCCCAACGATTGGAGTATGAAGCGCATCCATGTTCCGGCGGCGAAGCTCTTCCCTCTGCTGTGAGTCGAGGGGCTCGGGACGGTACTCCTCATGATCGTGCGACGGGTCGCCTCCGCCGTTGCCTCCCTCGGTGCCAGGAAAGCCGGGCGGAACATGCGGCCCATTGACCATCAGGACCTCCGCCGCCGAATCACTGCTGTCGCATTCGGATGCAGTCTCTGCGGAGCCAGTTGGCAGGTCGAACAGGCCGTAGAGAGATTCGTCGCGCTCGATTGCCGCGACTTGGGCAATGGTCGACTGGCGAGCCACTGCATGCCTCACCCACCGCTAAAGCCTCGACCGACCGGAGCGCTTACGCCGGCGGGAAGCTGGGAGGGAGGATGACACGAAAACCGGTCGATACTGAGTCTACGGTTGCCGTAGAAGGACGCCGCGGACGCATACTCGAAAATGCGTAGCTCCGCGGACCGGGAGCGCATCCACGTCGAGCGGGGCCTCCTGCAGCCAGGCAGAGTCGTCGGCGATGAATGTGAGCGGGCCGAGACGGATCTCGTGGCCCTCAACCAAAACTCCACCTGAAACCATGATGATGGGAATTGAAAAGATTGCAACTTCTCCAACAAGTCGCTAAGACACCTGCCCCACGGTGGGCGCCAACTGTCGTGGTTCTAAGTCTGACAGTAGAATGGGGGGTAGGTATGGAGAGGCAAGATCCTAGCTATGGAGCAGTCATACACACGAGTGTTTTACAAGTTCAGGCCCTTCTCGGAAGAAGTAACAGCCCTACGTCTCGGAGCCCAGAGGCGGTCGACTGGATTATGTGTGTGAAAGGTACAGGGGTGCAAACCCTTCCACCAGTGGAGGGGGGTGGCTTATATAGAGGACGCCAGGACCCCAGCCAGCCCACGTAGTAGAGGGTTAAAGTACATTAAGGTCTGGCGTTACTGGTAACGCCCTACATAAAGTGTCATCATGACCATTAAGACTACTTAATTACAGACCGTTTGGATACAGAGTAGATCTTGAACTCCTGGTGGTCGAGTGAGTCTTCATGGTCGAGTGTCTTCAGG
The DNA here is from genome assembly GCF_002162155.2 of Triticum dicoccoides. Lineage (NCBI taxonomy): Eukaryota > Viridiplantae > Streptophyta > Magnoliopsida > Poales > Poaceae > Triticum > Triticum dicoccoides. The sequence goes on from NC_041387.1 coordinate 121,009,644, forward strand.
TTCGTCGAGTGTCTTCCAGTCAGTCGAGTGGAATCCCTCTTGGTCGACTGGAAGACGGCTTCTTCTAAGAGATGTCCTTGGGGAGGGTACCTTGGACAGGTCCGTAACCCTACCCTAGGTACATGACTTCATCACCTCCGCCTCCATTTCCCTCCCGCCCAGCTTCCCCGTCGACCAGATCCTCCCACCCAGCTGTGCCACCACGCAACGGCGATGACCGGCGCAAAGCAGGCGACCTGCGCGACGCCACAAGGTAGCAGAAGCACACCCTCCCTCCTTCCACCCCTCCTTCCTATTCTTGTTGTACTTCTACATTAATTAGTGCATAAGCTGATGTATATTGATTGATAAGAAGTTGGTTAGTGCAGGGTACATCAAGCATATGTTGCATGGAAAATATGGTGGTTACTTCTTGTGCATTGAAAGCTCTACGTCGATAGTGGAACAGCTAGTGAAGGTCGACACGGAGGTCATGGAATAGGTGCTGCGCCGAACGGAGTTGCAATGTGATGACTTGTGTAATGAAAGGGAGATCATGGTGTTGTGGATGTTTGCTTGAGTGCTTATCAGTTAGTGTACATTGTGTTGTTGTGATGATTGAAGTCATTGCATTTTGTTGCTTTATTGAAGTATGTGTGAGAAGACAGTACTGGATGATGCAAATGTGAGGCATTTCATTCATATTTGCCATCTATGTTTGAAAAGAAAGAAAAGTCCTTCTCAAAATGGTCATTAATATGCCAATTAACTTACATATTAGTGTTTTACGGTCAATTAGCATATGAACAGTCTCTCAGGCCCTCGGGAGCGTTACAGACATTTTGTATCAAATCCGTAGTTTCACAGTTGTTTCAACCAAACAGCTTCCAACTTTTTCACAACTGAAAGTTCACAACAGCTTTCTCACAGCTCACAGCTCACAGCAGCTTTTTCAGAATCTGCAGCTCAACCAAACACAACCTAAGAGATAACCCATTGTACATAATGTTTCTATTGCCATCTCTAGATTACGTGACATGCAATAAGATAAGAACCGTCTTATCAATCATTGTACATGCCTTAAGGAAAAAAACTACGTGCAATCTGATATGAGGAACTTGTGCATGCATCTTCATCTTTGAACTTCCCAGCACCCTTTCCAGAGGTGGTGCATCCTAATGTGGTTTATGCAAGATATCATGGGTTGTTGAGCTTGCAACTTGGATGTGAAAAATAAAGTTATGAACAAACTCTGTGTCGCAACCATGCTTTGGCATAGAAAGCACTTATAATTGAAACAACAACATATCATGTCTTGTCATATAACTCTGTGTTGCAACCATGCTTTGACATAGAAAGCACTCCCATGGCAATAGTTCTCTGCCACACAGTAAACAGAGATATGCAATTTTGAACAATGAGTCCTCCTCCCCACCCTTGAACGACCTAGCAGGCAAGCCCACATGAAGAACATGTGGATGCTTGATATTCGAGGTAGGATAAGGATAGGCATCACCGGAGTAGGGGTGGGCCGAGGAGCCGAATGAGGGTCAGAGCCACCGCTCGGTAGCAACTTTGTCAGGGCACTCTGACAGAGGAGTCCCGACGACAGATAAACAAGGCGAGGTGAAGATGCCTGGACCGAAGCAACAATGAGGGAAGCGACTATGACAGGGAGAGCGGCGGCACAGGCCACTAGCTCCGGACCGCCCACCTCGAGGGAACTAGGCACATGTGCGTACAACACTGGAGCACCACTAGGACCACACCCTTTTTTCTTGATCCGGGGTGCCCCAACGCCAGTCCACCGCATCATTCAATTTAGTGCGGTGATACCTCCGGGCATCACAGGGACCGCCAACATTGACTGGCGGTCGGGCGAGGCACTTGCATCACGGTCACAATGCCGAGGGATGAAGCTTCCCACTAACCACGACCATCACGGCTGCTATGAGGTATTTTCCTGACAGAAGCTTCCCAGGCCTGATTACCTTTGATCCGGTTTCATATTCTAATGCTGGTGAGTCCAAAATGTATGATAATTTTGATAGTTATTTTGTTCCTACACGGTAGGCTTTGTGGAATTTTACTGCATTCAAGCGTTGTTTTTTGCCGACTTTCCCAGGAAACGTCTTTTGGAGCAAATAAATTTAAATGGAAGGAATTCTAGGAAATTATGGTGGAATCACGTCATTCAATGTGATAATTAGCTACATAAAAGTAACAAGCAAAGGGAGGAAGAAGGAGATTCTGCAGCTGATCTAGGGTGAAAGACGGCCTAGCATACGAGCGCACACGCTCGTATATATGCATGGTCATATGACCTGTGGCGCAGCCTCCTCATCCACTACTTCCACCCCGTGAAGGTGGGTCTGGGAGGAGACGAATAGAGCCACTAGAAACATATTGAGAAGGTAGAACCCTAGCCTCTGGAGGGGGACTTAGGAATGATTTCAAAGATGAATTAGATTTAGCTTCCCGGGGGGGGGGCTTTGGTGCCCGAAGGTTGGGAATTATTAGACAGTAAACATGCCAACCATGAAACTTGGGGTAGTGATAAGGAAGAAGAGGGTAGAGTTGAGATAGATTTAGATTGCATAAAGGCTCATCTTAATTCAGGGAGAGTTAATAAATTAGTGATGAACTTTATCTTGACCCTGATGTTGTTCTTTGATTTGTTAAATGTTATGACGAACACATGGAACTTCCTAAGAAAAGATGGGAGTTCTACACTGATGAGGACCCCGAGGAAGAGGTTGTTGAAAACCTTGGAGGTGGAACCATTGGAAACTCCTATCGAAGATGATTATGAACCAGTGTAGGAACTACCCTTCCCTTGGAGAAAAGCGCAGCTAGAACATTAGCGTAAGGTACAAATGCAGCAGAAAAAGGAGGATGAAAACATATGCATCATTCAGGTAAAATCATGGGTGGAGAAAAATAATGAGGTAGAAAAGCCGACAGAGGCTAACATTGCCATCATGGAAAAAGAGGTAACATCTTTTGTTGAAGGTTGTGAAAGTAGCGATATAGGTAAACCAGTTGTACCTTGCTCTTTTGGTAGCACCTCTTATTATGGGATTTGTGATATGGGTTCCTCCATTAATGTGATACTTTATATTCTTTATGCTAAGCTTCATGATGAATCTACTCTTGTGATCTCCAAGCCACAGACATGGAAATAAAATTAGCAGATGGTACTCTAAGGAAACAATATGGTATAGTGCTTGATGTTATGTTATCCTAGGAACCTTTACTTATCATGTGGGCTTCGCTGTCATGGAAATACATGAAGATGATTTTTGCCCCATTGTTTTTTGAAGACCTTTTCTTAATATTATATGTGCAAAAAATTATTGTAAATGAAAAGTTGTCTCTCTCAAGTTCAGGGAAGAGGTAAAGGAATATCATTTTTGGGGATTTAAAAAATCATCCCTGACTGAGAGAGCATGTGACAACGAAGAAAAACAATTGCACAATTAGCCTACATTTATTTCGGGACACCAGAAGATGATCTCGAGAGAAGTTTAACTTATTATGAGTAAGGTCCCGAAGATCCAGCTAAGATGGAAATTGACCAACATCTAATTAGGGCATCGAGGCAAGATCCTATCACAAATGAACAATTTGAAGTACCTGATAAGAGAGGGCATGAATAACTTCCACCTCCTAAGCTAAAACCCTTACCGAAAGAATTAAGGTATGCAATTTTAAACGAAATAAATATATATCCTGTTATCATCAATGCTAACCTTTTAGATGAGAAAAAAGATAGATTCATGAAAACTTTAAAGAAGCATCGCAAGGCTTTTGGGTACTCCATGGATGATCTAAAGGGAATAAGCCTTTCCATATGCACACATATGGAAGAAGGGGATGCACTAGTATGTGCGAGTATCAAAGGAATTTAAACAACGAGATGAAAGTAGTTAGGAAGGAGTTAATTCGCCTACTCGACGCATGTATTATATACCCGGTATTTGAAAGTAAGTGGGTAAGTCTAGTTCATTGTGTACCTAAGAAAGGAGGCTTTATAGTTGTTCCTAATAAACATAATGAGCTAGTCCCCACTAGAACAATAGTTGGGTATAGAATGTGTATTGATTTCATGAGATTGAACAAGGAGATGTGCGAGGATCATTATCCCTTACCATTTATTGATTAGACACTGGAGAGATGGAAAAACATACTCACTTCTGTTATCTACCTTGATGGATACTCTGGATTTTCACAAATATCAGTACATCCTGAGGACCAAGAGAAAACTACGTGCACTTGCCCTATGTACTCTTACCGTCATATACCATTTGGCCTTTGCAATTCACATGCTAGTTTTTAGAGATGTGCGAATGCTATAATTGCTAATTTCATTGAAGAGATCATGGAAGTTTACATGGATGACTTTTCAGTCTATGAAACTTTATTTGTTGATTACCTTCCACAACCTTGATAAAGTTTTGAAGTGGTGTGAGGAAACTAACCTTGTCCTAAATTGGTAGAAGTGCCACTTCATGGTAAATGAAGGGATTGTGCCAGGACACAAAGTATCTAGAAAAGGTATTGAGGTGGATAAAGCAAAAATAGATGTGGTACCAAAATTACCGTATCCTTGAGACATAAAGGGGATCAATATGGAGTTTTCTGGGGCATGCTGGCTTTTATAGACGCGTTATCAAAAAAAATCTTGAGTATGTCGGAACCATTGACTAACCTTTTGCAAAAGTGTGTCCCTTTTGTGATCAGTGAGGAATGCAGGACTGCCTTCGAAAGCTAAGAGGCTTTTCTTACTGCGCCTGTCATCACACCTGCAAATTGTGATCAACCTTTTGAAGTGGTATGTGAGATGGACGACAACGTGGCAAGTGTTGTACTGGGCCACAAGAAGGTAATAAGTTAAACATTATTTATTATGCTAGTCACTCTTACTGAAGCTCATACAAATTATCCTAGAAATGAAAGAGAGTTGTATGCAGTAATTTTTGCTTGTGAAAAGTTTAGGCCTTACATCACAGACACAAAATCATATTCTACACAGATTGTCAAGCAATAAAGGGGGTTCTAGACAGTAAGAAAGCAACGCCCAGATGGGTTAGGTGGTCTCTTCTCTTATAGGAATTTGATAGCGAGATACTAGATCGTAAGGAGATAAACAAGACTTTGGTGAATGTTGAGCCCTTAGAAGAGAAACAAGGATTTTGAGAGACGGGAATATATCCCTTACGACACAACAGAGATAAACAAGACTTTGGTGAATGTTGCGCCCTTAGAAGAGAAACAAGGATTTTGAGAGATGGGAATATATCCCTTACGACACAACAATGGCTTTGGATAGAGCCACCATGCATACCTTCAGTGATACTAAACCCTCACTTATCGGTCTAGAAGAGCCATTTCTGAAGCTGGGGGTAAGAGAGGAATGAGATTTTGATTTAATTGAGCATAATAACCCCTTGCATCCCAACCAATCCCAAATAACAACTTCATCACTATGGCTAAGATGGGAGAAGAAAGGTGGAAAGAAGGCATACCTGAAAAAAAGGATGGACAAAGTGTCAACAAATAGTTGGTAACTTGCTTCGGTTAGCCTAGAAATTTTAAATTTTCCCTTCTTCACTTTCTTATGATTTTCTGTGTAAATTACTATGCTTTTCGAAGACATACGAGCGGGCATACGACAGCACACCATCCTTGGCTCTATTCTCTTTGATGGCTAGGGCCAAAAACCATACGACCATCCGTGCGGGCGCAAGGGCTCACAAGAGAGGCCACTGTTCTCTATATTATCAAGACTCTTCTTTGTGCCAAAAATAAATTTGGCTGCAGGCCTAGGAGGGTGTACGAGTACTCATTTGAGTGTACACACTTGTGCGATAGGCCGTCGTTTGCTTTAGTTCACGGAGACTCGGTTCAGAGGAGTCTGCGAGCACCCATACAAGTGCACTCCCTTGTACAGAACACCGCCAATCATGATTTTATTCCGACCCCAAACAAAATATGCCTGATTTTGTCTAGTTTGTTTCCAATTCCTTTTAAACTTCCTTATCTTGAGATTACCTGCGACCCTCACCTTTTTTGTACTGAATGATTACCTCCATTTTCTTCAAAGTTAATGAAACCAATCTAGCCCAAGTCTTTCCGAGTTTTGAAGTGCAGGAAGCAATGTCACATTCATGCGATGAGAGGTAGACCTCCTCCCAAGAGGAGGAGGATCTAAACTCGAAGGCCATGACTCGCTAGAAATAAAGAGAGAGAGGACACGTCGTGTCTGTGATTGGACTTCTTCTAAGGAAGAACCAGGAGAGGAGCCCTTCGAGGATCAAGAAGAGGAGCAGGAGAATAAGCCGGAGGTGGTCCTCATCGTGTTAGTCAAGGTCATCACCATCGGAGGCCATATCCACTTTTTCAACCACACTCCGGTCATCATGGGTAAGTGTGGCTTTAGTAGCTACACCATCTATGATCTGATGGGAGAATCTCAGCAGATCGAGCCCAAGGCGTGCAAGGAGCAAATCATCGGTGCACGCATCATCGTAGGTGTCGGAGCTAAATTCGGAAGATCTCGGGTAGGGGTCCTGAGCTGGTGATCTTGGCTAGATGGTAACAGGAAGTAGAGAGACACAATATTTACCCATGTTCGGGCCCTCTCAAAGAGGTAAAAACCTACGTCCTGCTTGTATTGTATTGATTGTGGATGGGGGTACAAAGTATAGGATGGTCTACCTTGAGATCGTATGAATGAATCTAACCTGCCTCCATAGACTAAACCCCTCGGCTTATATAGTGCCAAGGGAGTACCTAGGGTTACACGTGGTTGGTTGCATCTAGAGATAACTGATACATCCATTTTGCATCATGATTTCCTACTGTTATTTATGATGTTTTTGATCAATATAATAATTTGTGGTGGAATTCTAATGCCTTTTATATCTCAATTTGCAAGATTTACATGAAGAGGGAGATTGCCGTCAACTAGAATTCTGGACCTGAAAAGGCTACATCAGAGATACCTATTCTGCACTACTCCAAATGAGATGAAATTTCATGGAAAATTATTTTGGAATATATAAAAAATATTGGAGAAAAGAAATACCAGAGGGGGGCCACCAGGTGCCCGCGAGGCACCCGGGCACGCCCACCCCCTGGGCGTGCCCTGGTGGTGAGTGGGGCCCCTGGCCATACTCCACTAGTGGAGAAAAGCCTAGCTACGGTGTGCCAAAAACATCCTTGGTGGCGTAGACACCCGACGCCACCAATATGGCGCTAATGTTAAAAATTAGCGCTATCGTTGGAACCTACGCCATCAGTATTTTGGACGGTAATGGCATGGCATGTTGTGCTCGCCAGCAATATTTGTCATCAGTTGTGACATTCCATGTTTTCTCGATGATAGTATTTTGATTTTCAAATTTGAATTAAAAGCTGTACAACAGCGATTCAGCCAGAATGATAACATAATGCACTTTAAGAACAATCACTAAATCAACTATAAATAGACCCAATGACAGTGTTTAAGTTCAACAATGCACTTACTGATATAGTTCAACAAAGTAGGCAAAGTAACACACATATGAATATACAAGTTCAAATAAATAGAGGTGATAATAACATGATATCTTCCATGCAAGCCAACTAGCTAACTACGACTTTTCGGCGGGCGGAGTCAGGGTCATAGTCCGGAGTAAGTGCACCATCATCGCTGTCAGCAGGCTTGTAGTAGACCATGATCTCGTCACGATCATAGTCGAGGTAGAATGTGGCTCTGTCCCCAGCTTCCATCTCGTAAGCATCTGCAAGGGCTTTCTAACCAGGGCAACCGAAGTAGGTGCGGTTTGCGTCGTTGGTGACTAGACAATTGAATTTTTGGGCCATCAGCATCTTCAGGAGGGTGCACTAGAATGTGATGGTGGCATCAACTAGAAGTTTAAACTTCTCTAAGAAGTCACGCCTTGCCCCGCAAGGGATGACCTGCGCAAAATTGAAAGAAAGAAGTAGCTAACTAGTTACACAATTGTCTTTCCATGCATGAAGCTCAATCAAAACATGTTCAACTAAAACATACCATCCTAGTGAGGAAGTCATTCGGCAGATCTATGCAGAACTTCTTATCCCTTTGGCATCTCACCAAACCACAGGTCTCACATGGGGCATCCATTTACTGCTTTCATGCATGAAGTTGAGAAAAATAAGCATACATAAGATGCACATAAATATAATGCAATATAATAAGTAGTTCGTACGAACCAGCGTTATCCACCCACTATACTAGTTATTAACACATACATACTTGTAATAAAACAGTTCTACAAACCATGTGTAGTTCAAACATAAAACATGCATAAAGTTAAATAATTCATATGAAATAGGTAGCGGACACTAAGCTAATGGCCAGAGGGACCGACCTCGTGGTCGTGCCTAGTCGACCTACGACGACACCCCTGCTGACCCTCCTCCTCACGCTCCAAGGCATCCCAGTCTATGGTATCCTCCTCTGCGCTCTTCCTGGCTGCATACTGAAGTAACATCATCTTGTTGGCCTCCACGAGTTTGTCATCTCTCACAAGCTCGCTCACCAATGGGTCGAAGAACTGCATCTCGACCTCTTTGCTCTCCTTCTCCTCAACCCTAATGCATATCCTCATGTCCTCAGGCGCGAGGAACATCACGAACTCACGACACTCAGGGAAGTTCATATTCTCCCCTAAGAACTCTACTGCCATGGCATTGTAAGTGTGCACTGCTAACTCTGGGGTGTCCCAGTGGCCAAGTTCGTGGACGACATTGTCGTTCCTAATGGTGTCATAGTACTTATTTCCCTTCTGTCACACACCACAAAACTTCGGGGCCATCTATGATGATGCATATATATAACTAAACAAGTTAGTAAAAAATGGGCATATTAAGGAGAAATACAATAGTCTACAACTACAATACATTATTTCATCACAAGTACACTACTAGAAATTTAATAAAATTACACTATCTAAAATCATAGTCTACAACTAAACTACATTATTTCACCACAAGTACACTACTAGAAATTTAATAAAAATTCACTATCTAAAATCATAGTCTACAAGTACACTACATTATTTCACCACAAGTACACTACTAGAAATTTAATAAAATTACGCCATCTAAAATCATAGTCTACAACTACACTAAAATTTTACACTACTCGTATACACAAAATTCGATATTTTTCTACACTAATATTACACTACACTAAGTATAACTCACCCGCGGTGGCGGTAGATGGCGAGGAGGCATTGCGGGCGACGGGGTCGGGGGCGGTGGCAGGGGTGGATGCAGAGGCAACGGCGGCAGGGGCTTCGAGGGAGGTGACGACGACGGGGACAGGGACGGCAGCGGGGATGAGGGCGGTGGCCGGGGTGGATGCGGAGGCAACGGCGACGGGGACTTCGACGGTGGAGACGGAGGCGACGGTGACGGGGACTTCGGCGGTGGAAGCGGAGGCGACGGGGATGGGGACTTCTGTGATGGAGGCGGAGGCTGCGGCGGCGGTGGAAGCAACGGAGGCGAGAGCGACGGGGGAGGCGGCGATTT
>NC_041387.1:121019585-121089384 GCF_002162155.2 Triticum dicoccoides
GATCGACGCTTGTGGGTTGGGGGTTAATTTAATCAATATCTCCAGCGGGAGGGGGGGGGGGATAATTGCTGGCATTGGCCTACGCGGCCAACACCATTGCTATATTTTACACATATTGTTTTTATATATTTATATAGATGTTTAGTTTATTATTTAATTGTTTTATTTTCCTATTGTTTATTATATTTTTATTTTTACTAATTATTTTATTGTTTTATTTCCCAACATCGATCGATCTCATTAATCTAGCATAGATACATAATAGTTGAAGGATGAAAATAATAACACACACATATATATAACTTCTATTACTACACACACTCTTGATCTAGACTACGAACATCATGAGTGTAATAATTCCCACAAAAAAAAGCTGCCACCGATCCAGCAGGGAGAACGAGGCCAAGCATAACACATGCTAAAAGGGCATATCGAAGCATCTTGAATTTTTGGATTTGGCCGCGCATCACATTAGTCTTCAGCTGCATCTCATCTATCTTTTGTCTTAGTTCACCAATGGAGTACTCGAGCAACTTGCTCACGTACTTTTGCACGAGATCAACCCATATCCATGTGTAGCAATATTTTGTCCCTAATGCCTATACGGATCACAATATACACACACATATATTAATGATCACGAATTGTGCAAATTAGCAGAATATCGAGGTATTTTCTGTCATATTACATACCTTTCCACGGTTACCGCAGATGTAGAACTCTCGCTCTGGATTACTTTGTGTGTGCGACATATGCTTATCAGCATGGCGTCCACAACCGCAAAAAAGCAACACATGTGCCCTCGCTCGATTCCTGGCAGCTTTGGCGCCTGTGGCACAACTGCCGGATCGTCGAAGTGACGTCGCGCTGTAGTGGGATGACTCGCCAGACAGGGCTGGCTGCATTGGCCGTGGCAAGCGCATGTCATGGCCAACGAGGCCAGATGAGAGCTCAGCCAAGGCACGGAGTCCCAAACTTGCGGGCCACGCCGACGTGGGCTCGAACGGGCAGCTCGTGCCGATTCGACAAGCTCCGGTGGCTCCATTGCCACCAAAGCAGCTGAATAAGAGGGATTAGAATTTTGTGGAGAATGGAAATGAATGTGATAAGAAGGGGCTGCCAACACATCTATATATAGGCACAACTTAGTGCTGGCGTTCTTGGCGAAGACACGATAGCACAATGTAAAGTATCTATGGCGTGTTTATAAATCGCAAGACAGCAATATGCTGCAACTGGTCACGACAACTAGGCCCACAAAGTAGTGGCGTAGGATATATTGCCAACGTCAACAATAGCAACTTATAGCTGGAGTACCAATTTGGCATACACCAGCACTATTTGGAAAAAAATAGTGATGGCGTTGATGAGAAATGGCGTGCCACAAATGGAAGTTGTGGCTAGCCGTTTTTCCACTAATGCTCCGAGGCCCATATTCTCCTATACGAAGCCATTTTCCCTAGAAAAAATAAGGGGAGGACTTTCAAGACGAAGGTCTCAAGGCGGAACCAGGGCAGGAGAACTTTTTCTCTTGGGCGGAGCGATTCCGCCAAGGATACTTCCCTCCGAGAGGGGGAAATCAAAGCCATCGACATCACCAACAACCCTCACATCATGGGAGGACCAACGTTCATCAACATCTTCACCAAAACCATCTCAGCTAAAACCCTAGTTCATCTCTTGTATTCAATCTTTGTCTCAAAACCTCAGATTGGTACCTGTGGGTTGCGAGCAGTGTTGATTACATCTTGTAGTTGATGCTGAAGGAAATATGCCCTAGAGGCAATAATAAAGTTGTTATTTATATTTCCTTATTCATGATAAAGGTTTATTATTCATGCTAGAATTATTGATCGGAAACTTAAATACATGTGTGAATACATAAACAAATACCGTGCCCCTAGTGAGCCTCTACTAGACTAGATCGTTGATCGAAGATGGTTAAAGTTTCCTAACCATAGACATGAGTTGTCATTTGATAACGGGATCACATCATTAGGAGAATGATGTGATGGACAAGGCCCATCCTTTACTTAGCATATTGATCGTTCAGTTTATTGTTATTGCTTTCTTCATGTCAAATACATATTCCTTCGACTATGCTATTATGCAACTCCCGGATACTGGAGTAATACCTTGTGCGCTATGAAACATCACAACATAAATGGGTGATCATAAACATGCTCTATAGGTATCTCCGAAGGTGTTTGTTGAGTTGGCATAGATCAAGATTAGGATTTCTCACTCTGAGTATCGGAGAGGTATCTCTGGGCCATCTCGGTAATACACATCATAAGCTTGCAAGCAAACGACTAAGGAATTAGTCACGAGGTGATGTATTACAGAATGAGTAAAGAGACTTGCTGGTAATGATATTGAACTAGGTATGAAGATACCACGATCGAATCTCGGGCAAGTAACATACGGATGGACACAGGGAATTACGTATGTTGTCATAATGGTTCGACCGATAAAGATCTTCGTAGAATATGTAGGATCCAACATGGGCATCCGGGTTCCGCTATTGGTTATTGAACGGAGAGGTGTCTCGTTCATGTCTACATAGTTCTCGAACCCGTAGGGTCCGCACGCTTAACATTCGATGATGATATAGTATTATATGAGTTATTTGATTTGGCGACCGAATGTTGTTCGAAGTCCCGGATGAGATCACGGAGATGACAAGGAGTCTTGAAATATTCGAGAGGTAAATATTGATATATAGGATGATGGTATTCGGACATTGGAAGTGTTTCGAGGGGTACCAGGTACTTATCGGGTCATCGGAAGGGGTTCCGGACACCCCCGATAAAAGATATGGGCCTTATGGGCCAGGAGGGGAAACGCACCAGCCACAAGTGGCTGGTGTGCCCCCCATATGGGCCGGCCTAAGGAGGAGAAGGAAAGGGGGGAAGGGAAAGGAAACTGTGGATTAGGATTCCCACTTCCTTCCCTCTTCCCCCTCTTTCCTCCCCCCTTAGGGAAACATGGCAGGGCAAGGCAGGGCCCTAGGGGGCCGGCGGCCAGCCCTAGGGTGCGCCCTGGCCTCTCCCCTCCCCCTCCCACCTATATATATGTGGGAGAGGGCGCCTAGCACACCCCAGACTACATAGCCATGTGCGGCGCCCCCCCTCCACAGTTTACACCCTGGTCATATTTTCGTAGTGCTTAGGCGAAGCCCTGCGGAGATCACTTCACCATCACCGTCACCATGCTGTCGTGCTGACGGAACTCATCTACTACCTCAACATCTTGCCGGATCAAGAAGGCGAGGGACGTCACCGAGATGAATGTGTGCAGAACATGGAGGTGTCGTGCATTCGGTACTTGATCAGTTGAAGCGCGAAGAAGTTTGACTACATCAACCGTGTTGTGAAACGCTGTTGCTTACGGTCTATGAGGGTACGTAGACACGCTCTCCCCCTCGTTGCCATGCATCTCCATGGATAGATAATTGCGTGTGCGTAGAATTTTTTTGTTTTCCGTGCAACGTTTCCCGACAGTGGCATCATGAGCTAGGTCTATGTGTAGATGATATGCACGACTAGAGCACAAAGAGTTGTGGGTGATGATAGTCATACTGCTTACCACCAACGTCTTATTTTGATTCAGCGGTATTGTGGGATGAAGCGGCTTGAACTGACCTTACATGTCCAGACACATGAGACCGGTTCAACCGACTGACATGCAACTAGTTTTCCATAAAGGTGGCTGGCGGGTTTGTTTCTCCTACTTTAGTTGAATCGAATTTGACTGCGGCCGGTCCTTGAAGAAGGTTGAAACAACAAACTTGAGGAATCACCATTGTGGTTTTTGCTGTAGGTAAGAATGGTTCTTGCTAGAAGCCCATAGCAGCCACGTAAAACTTGCAACAACAAAGTAGAGGACGTCTAACTTGTTTTTGCAGGGCATGTTGTGATGTGATATGGTCAAGACATGATGTGATAAACGTTATTGTATGAGACGATCATGTTTTGTAAATTATCGGCAACCGTCAGGAGCCTTATGTGTCTCTTTATTGTATGAAATGCAAACGTCATGTAATTACTTTACTTTATCACTATGCGTTAGCGATAGTTGTAGAAGACTTAGTTGGCGAGATGACCACGACGCGACAATGGAGATCAAGGTGTCAAGCCGATGACGATGGAGATCATGACGATGATTTGGAGATAGAGATCAAAAGCACGAAATGATGACGGCCACATCATGTCACATATTTTGATTGCATGTGATGTTTATCTTTTATGCATCTCATTTTTCTTAGAACAACGGTAGCACTATAAGATGACCCCTTCACTAAATTTCAAGATATAAGTGTTCTCCCTGAGTATGCATCGTTGCTACAGTTTGTCGTGTTGAGACACCACGTGATGATCGGGAGTGATATACTCTACGTTCACATACAATGGGTGTGAGACAGTTTTGCACATGCAGAATACTTGGGTTAAACTTGACGAGTCTAGCATGTACAGACATGGCCTTAGAACACTGGAGACCGAAAGGTCGAACGTGAATCATATAGTAGATATGATCAACATAGAGATGTTCACCATTGATGACTACACCATCTCACTTGATGATCAGACATGGGTTATTTGATTTGGATCACGTATCACTTAGATGACTTGAGGGATGTCTATTTAAGTGGGAGTTCTTAAGTAATTTGATTAATTGAACTTAATTTATCATGAACTTAGTCCTGATAGTATTTGCATATCTATGTTGTAGATCAATGACCCGTGCTACTGTTCCCCTGAATTTTAATGCGTTCCAAGAGAAAGCTAAGTTGAAAGATGATGGTAGCAACTACACGGACTGGGTCCGTAACTTGGGGATTATCCTCATTGCTGCATACAAGAATTATGTCCTTGATGCACCGCTAGGTGAAAGGCCTGCCGCAGGAGCAGATGCTGATGTTTTGAATGTCTGGCAAGCGCGATCTAATGACTACTCGATAGTTCAGTGTGCCATGCTTTATGACTTAGAACCGGGACTTCAAAGACGTTTTGAACATCATGGAGCATATGAGATGCTCCAAGAGTTGAAGTTAATATTTCAAGCAAATGTCCGGGTTGAGAGATATGAAGTCTCCAACAAGTTCTATAGCTGCAACATGGAGGAGAACAGTTCTGTCAGTGAACACATACTCAAAATGTCTGGGTATTGTAATCACTTGACTCAGCTGGGAGTTGATCTTCCAGTTGATTGTGTCATTGACAGAGTTCTTCAATCACAGACACCAAGCTATAAAGTCTTCGTGATAAACTATAATATGCAAGGGATGAACAAAATAATTCCCAAGCTCTTCGCAATGCTGAAGGCTGTGGAGGTAGAAATCAAGAAGGAGCATCAAGTGTTGATGGTTAACAAGACCACTAGTTTCAAGAAAAAGGGCAAAGGAAAGAAAGTGAACTTTAAGAATAATCGCAAGCAAGTTGCCACTCCCGGGAAGAAGCCCAAAGCTGGAACCAAACCTGAAACTGAGTGCTTCTACTACAAAGGGACTGGTCAGTGGAAGCAGAACGACCCAAAGTATTTGGCGGATAAGAAGGATTGCAAAGTGAACAATGGTATATTTGATATACATGTTATTGATGTGTACCTTACTAATGCTTGTAGTAGAGCCTGGGTATTTGATACTGGTCCCGTTGCTCATATTTGTAACTCAAAACAGGAGCTACGGATTAAATGATATTGGCTAAGGATGAGGTGATGATGCGCGTTGGGAATGGTTCCATGGTCGATGTGATCGTCGTCGGCACGCTAGCTCTACATCTACCTTCGGGATTAGTTTTAGACCTGAATAATTGTTATTTGGTGCCAGCATTGAGCATGAACATTATATCTGGATCTTGTTTAGTGTGAGACGGTTATTCATTTAAATCAGAGAATAATGGTTGTTCTATTTATATGAGTAATATCTTTTATGGTCATGCACCCTTGAAAAGTGGCCTATTTTTGTTGAATCTCGATTGTAGTGATACACATATTCATAATATTGATGCCAAAAGATGCAAAGTTGATAATGATGGTGCAACATATTTGTGGCACTGCCGTTTAGGTCATATTGGTGTAAAGCGCATGAAGAAACTCCATGCAGATGGGCTATTGGAATCACTTGATTATGAATCATTTGATACTTGCAAATCATGCCTCATGGGAAAGATGACTAAAACTCCGTTCTCCGGAACAATGGAGCGAGCCAATGATATATTGGAAATAATACACACCGATGTATGCGGTCCGATGAGTGTTGAGGCACGCGACGGGTATTGTTATTTTCTGACCTTCACATATGATTTGAGTAGATATGGGTATATCTACTTAATGAAACACAAGTCTGAAACATTTGAAAAGTTCAAAGAATTTCATAGTGAAGTGGAGAATCATCGTAACAAGAAAATAAAGTTTCTACGATCTGATCACGGAGGTGAATATTTGAGTTACGAGTTTTCCTTTCATTTAAAACAATGTGGAATAGTTTCACAACTCAGGCCACCTGGAACACCACAACGTAATTGTGGGTCCGAACGTCGTAACCGTACTTTATTGGATATGGTGTGTTCTATGATGTCTCTTACCGATTTACCACTATCCTTTTGGGGTTATGCATTAGAGACAATTGCATTCACTTTAAATAGGGGACCATCTAAATCCATTGAGATGACACCATATGAATTAGAGACAGCTACATTCACGTTAAATAGGGCATCGTCTAAATCCGTTGAGACGACGTCGTATGAACTATGGTTTGGCAAGAAACCTAAGCTGTCGTTTCTTAAAGTTTGGGGTTGCGACACTTATGTCAAAAGGCTTCAACCTGATAAGCTCGAACCCAAATCGGAGAAGTGCGTCTTCATAGGAACCCTAAGGAAACAATTGGGTAAACCTTCTACCACAAATCTGAAGGCAAGATCTTTGTTACCAAGAATGGAACGTTTCTAGAGAAGGAGTTTCTCTCAAAATAAGTGAGTGGGAGGAAGTAAAACTTGATGAGGTAATCATACATTATCTCGAATTGGAAAGTAGCACATCAGAGAAATCCGTTCCTGTGATGTCTACACCAACTAGAGAGGAAGCAAATGATAATGATCACGAAACTTCAGATCAAGTTGCTACTGAACCTGATAGGTCAAACAGAGCATGATCCACACTAGAGTGGTATGGTAATCCTATTCTGGAAGTCATGTTATTAGACCAAGGTGGACATACGAACTATGAAGAAGCTATGATGAGCCTAGATTCCGACAGATGGCCTGAGGCCATGAAATCTGAGATAGGATCCATGTATGAGAACAAAGTGTGGACTTTGTCGGACTTGCCTGATGATCGGCAAGCGATAGACAATAAATGGATCATCAAGAAGAAGTCTAGCGCTAATGGTAATGTTACTGTCTACAAAGCTTGACTTGTCGCAAAAGGTTTTCGACAAATTCAAGGGGTTGACTACAATGAGACTTTCTCACTCATAGCGATGCTTAAGTCCGTCCGAATCATGTTAGCAATTGCCTCATTTTATGATTATGAAGTCTGGCAAATGGATGTCAAAACTGCATTCCTTAATGGATTTCTCAAAGAAGAGTTGTATATGATGCAACTAGAAGGTTTTGAAGATCCTAAAGGTTCCAACAAAGTGTGCAAGCTCCAGCGATCCATCTACGGACTGGTGCAAGCATCTCGGAGTTGGAATATATGCTTTGATGAAGTGATCAAAGCATATGGTTTTATACAGACTTTTGGTGAAGCCTATATTTACAAGAAAGTGAGTGGGAGCTCTGTAGCATTTCTAATGTTATATGTTGATGACATATTGTTGATTGGAAATGATATAGGATTTCTGGATAGCATAAAAGGATACTTGGATAAGAGTTTTTCAATGAAAGACCTCGGTAAAGCTGCTTATATATTAGGCATCAAGATCTATAGAGATAGATCAAGACGCTTAATAGGACTTTCACAAAGCAAATACCTTGACAAGGTTTTGAAGAAGTTCAAAATGGATCAGTTAAAGAAGGGTTCTTGCCTGCGTTCCAAGGTGTGAAGTTGAGTCAGACTCAAAGTCCGACCACTACAGAAGATAGAGAGAAAATGAGAGTCATTCCCTATGCCTCAGCCATAGGTTCTATCATGTATGCTATCCTGTGTACCAGACCTGATGTGTGCTTAGCCATAAGTCTAGCGGGGAGGTACCAAAGTAATCCAGGAGTAGATCACTGGACAGCGGTCAATTTATCCTTAGGTACCTAAATAGGACTAAGGAAATGTTTGTCGGTTATGGAGGTGAAAAAGAGTTTGTCGTAAAGGGTTATGTCGATGCAAGCTTTGACACTAATCCGGATGACTCTGAATCTCAATCTGGATACATATTGAAAGTGGGGGCAATTAGCTAAAGTAGCTCCATGCAGAGCTTTGTAGACATAGAAATTTGCAAAATAAATATAGATCTTAATGTGACACACCCGTTGACTAAACTTCTCTCACAAGCAAAACATGATCACACCTTAGTACTCTTTGGGTGTTAATCACATGGCGATGCGAACTAGATTATTGACTCTAGTAAACTCTTTGTGTGTTGGTCACATGGCGATGTGAACTATGGGTGTTAATCACATGGCGATGTGAACTAGATTATTGACACTAGTGCAAGTGGGAGACTGAAGAAAATATGCCCTAGAGGCAATAATGAAGTTGTTATTTTATATTTCCTTATTCATGATAAAGGTTCATTATTCATGCTAGAATTGTATTGATCGAAAACTTAAATAATGTGTGAATACATAAACAAACACTGTGTCCCTAGTG
This sequence comes from Triticum dicoccoides, assembly GCF_002162155.2. Lineage (NCBI taxonomy): Eukaryota > Viridiplantae > Streptophyta > Magnoliopsida > Poales > Poaceae > Triticum > Triticum dicoccoides. Next base: position 121,028,391 of record NC_041387.1, read on the forward strand.
AGCATCTACTAGACTAGCTCGTTGATCAAAGATGGTTAAAGTTTCCTAACCATAGACATGAGTTGTCATTTGATAACGGGATCACATCATTGCGAGAATTATGTGATGGACAAGACCCATCCGTTAGGTTAGCATATTGATCGTTCAGTTTATTGCTATTGTTTTCTTCATGTCAAATACATATTCCTTTGACTATGAGATTATGCAACTCCCGGGTGCCAGAGGAATACCTTGTGGGCTATCAAACATCACAATGTAACTGGGTGATCATAAAGATGCTCTACAGGTGTCTTTGAAGGTGTTTGTTGAGTTGGCATAGATCGAGATTAGGATTTATCACTCCGAGTATCGAAGAGGTATCTCTGGGCCCTCTCGGTAATACACATCATAAGCTTGCAAGCAAACAACTAAGGAGTTAGTCACGAGGTGATGTATTATGGAATGAGTAAATAGACTTGCCGGTAACGATACTGAACTAGGTATGAAGATACCGACGATTGAATCTCGGGCAAGTAACATACCGATGGACAAAGGGATTACGTATGTTGTCATAACCGTTCGAGCGATAGAGTTCTTCGTAGAAAATGTAGGAGCTAATATGGGCATCCAGGTCCGCTATTGGTTATTGACCGAAGAGGTGTCTCAGTTATGTCTACATAGTTCTCGAACCCGTAGGGTCCGCACGCTTAACGTTCGATGACAATATAGTATTATATGAGTTATGTGATTTGGTGACTGAATATTGTTCGGAGTCCGGGATGAAATCACATACATGACAAGGAGTTTCGAACTGGTCGAGAGGTAAAGATTGATATATAGGACGATGGTATTCGGACACTGGAAGTGTTTCGGAGGGTACCGGGTACTTATCGGGTCACCGGAAGGGGTTCCGGGCACCCCCGACAAAAGATATGGGCCTTATGGGCCAAGAGGGGAAACGCACCAGCCACAAGGGGCTGGTGCGCCCCCATATGGGCCAGCCTAAGGATGAGAAGGAAAGGGGATAAGGGAAAGGAAAGTGTGGATTAGGATTCCCACTTCCTTCGCTCTCCCCACCTCTTTCCTTCCCCCTTGGGGAAACATGGCAGGGGGGCGCAGGGCAAGGCAGGGCTCCTAGGGGGCCGGCAGCCAGCCCTAGGGCATGCCATGGCCTCTCACCTCCCCTCCCACCTATATATATGTGGGAGGGGGGCTCCTAGCACACCCCAAACTATTGCATAGCCGTGTGCGGCGCCCCCTCCACCATTTACACGCCCGATCATATTTGCGTAGTGCTTAGGCGAAGCCCTGCGGAGATCATTTCACCATCACCATCACCATGCCGTCATGTTGACGGAACTCATGTACTACCTCGACGTCTTGCTGGATCAAGAAGGCGAGGGACGTCACCGAGCTGAACGTGTGCAGAATGCGGAGGTGCCGTGCATTCGATACTTGATCGATTAAAGCACGAAGAAGTTCGACTACGTCAACCGCGTTGTGAAACGATTCAGCTTACGGTCTATGAGGGTACGTAGACACACTCTCCCCCTCGTTTCTATGCATCTCCATGGATAGATCATTGCGTGTGCATAGAATTCTTTTTGGTTTCCATGTAACGTTTCCCAACATATGCTAGTTGGTTTATTTGGTGGAAGATTATATATTCAGATCTTTTATGCTATTCAATACCCTCTAATCTTGAACATGAATATGACTTTTGTTTTGAGGACATGGGAGAAGTCTTTTCATAAGTAATCATGTGAATTTGGTATTCATTCAATATTTTGATGATACGTATGTGTTGCTTCCTTTAGTGGTGTCATGTGAACGTTGACTACATGACACTTCACCATCTTTGAGCCTCACGGAAGGAATTGTGGAGTAGTAATTAGATGATGGGTTGCTAGAGTGACAAAAGTTTAAACCATATACTACAAAAAAATACACTTCCCTGATGATAGGTGTTTGTCACAGTAGGTAATGTTTTCTGTCATGCATCTACATCCATGACGATTTTATGACAGAATCAAGATAGTCATACCTATGCTGCCGTAGAAGTGTTTCATGACATTACCAAAATCATCATCATGGAAGTGTCCACTTCCATGACGATAAATTGTGTGTCATAGAAGTGCTTTCGTCAAGGGTAACCAACACATGGCATCCACCATAATGGGTCACTTTAAGCTATCGGGTTCCGGTTTGGATCTGATAACCCGTTAACAACCCGGACCAATGGGGATTTTCCATGTGTAAAATTCTCGATGGCCAGAGGAACCACGTGTTGGCTCACCGTTGTGACAGATGTCATCCAATCATTGGACCGCAGGCGCCTATGATACGTCGAAACGTGGCACGACCCAACAGAGGCCCATTCAGGTGAAATGACCGACCTGTTTGACTTGGTCAAACGGTAGCGGGCTATCCCATAGAAAGCCTGTTAATGGCTTGTTTCCATATAGGCAATTTACAACCCACTAACTCACGACCTGTTATGGCCTATCCGAATTGGGACAAGTAGCATTATCTGGGTCGTCCAATATGATTCTATCCCATTGTAACTTCCGGCCCATCTATGGCCCATGACGTCTTTCGGCCCATACGAGGCCCTTTATAACTCTTGGCCCTTTATAGAACCATGGTGAAACTGGCCCATAATGAACAGTGTAATGCTTTACACCCATTAACGACCCATTATTCCGTTGGGCCATTTTCATCCCGTGTTACCTTTCAGCCTTCTAAGGGCCCATTTATTGTTGGGCTCATTTCCAGCATTCGGTTACTTATGTCCCGTTACTGGCCTGTTCTGCTTGTGGACCAAATTCAGCCTGTGGTTACAGTCGGCCCGTTAACCCGTTGGGCTGTTTTCATAGCATCATACTGCCCATTAATGACCCATGATGCATGTCGATAGAATTAAGCCTGTTATACCTTTTGGCCTATTAATGACCCGTTATGGTCAGGCCATAAACACACGATTTCCACTCTAGCCCGTTTACAACCCATTTTGCAGACCGTTATTGGACCACAAATAATACAGCCCGTATAAGGCCCATTGAATATACAGCCCGTCAAGGGCCCATGGATCCTACGACCTGTAGGAGGCCCATGGTCACTACATCAGGTAGCAGGACCATGGTTACAACGGTCTGTATGTTGCCCATGGTTACTGTGGCCTAGTTATAAAAAAATGGTTATTGTGTCCACTAGAAAAATGTGGAAAAAGAACTGCAGTGACTACAAGCATACAACTAAACAAGACAATAAGGAAATAAACAAGCAAGCAACTAATGCTAGGCTATTACGGCCATTACACATATTACATCCACTAGGCATCAAAGTTCGCCACCAGTGCAAATATAGGGAACAAAGCAGCATACCACATACACTGGTTGTCAAAGTTGGCGACCAGTGCAAATAAACGCCGTAGCAAAACAAGTACAGAACTAAATCCACTTCAGAAAATCTCAAGAAACAATATCCTGGGTACCCAGCATGTTGGCAAGATGCTTAGCAAGCTTATTAACTTTCTCTTGTTTGACACTTAAATCCTCCAACGCTTGTTGTTACACCAGAAAGTATGCATCTGAATTCTGCTGGGACTTCCTCAGTCCTTCGGCTTCGTGTCGCAGCACATCAAATTGATGTCTTTCAACTTGAAGTTGAGACTCAAGAAGATGAACTGATTCAGGCAACGAGTTCAAAGAGCTTGTGCCAACAGTAGTGGCCAGTAAGTCGAACACTACATAAATACAGGACTTTTGGGTTGTCTCACTATCATCAAGATAGTTTTTATCATCTTTCTTGGAGACCAACAGGGACGTCTCACTATCTTGAACCTTATCTGCATTACTTCCTTTACCATTGCTTAACGGTGTACTCTTCTCCAATATTTTGTCTACATTCTAAAAGAGAAACAAGCAGACACATCACAGGTTTACCATGTTGTATATGAAACTCATTTTGGTAAATCAGTTCAGTAGTAAAGTGGACAGGATAACAACATGAAACAAATATATATCTATGTACCATGGTCACTGTATGGTTATATCATTCTAGTTTTTGTTGTCAAATCAAGATAGAGACACAGTTAAAATAATATGAGTTTAAGACAAAGCAACATAGACAGAATATAAGTGTGGGAAATTATAGAGCAATAACAACACTTGTAATGTGCATGGCATGAGAACATAATTCTTTATTCAATTGAAACTGAAATCAACATAGAGCAAGTTACAACAGCGAACTAGTTAAAGAAATAGGTTTAAAACATACTTGTTGTGCCATTGGAGTTTCAATTAAATCCTTCAAATTTGAAAATAGTTGGTATGAGTAAATACAGTGCTGCAAGAGCAAAGGAGTATCAACCATAGCTACAGAACCTGACCTGAGAACAATTCTTCTTCTATTTTAAGCGTTGAGTTGGGGTTCGGAGTGGTGGTCCTCGTGCTTTGGGCATTGCAGTTGCCTTACTAACTGCTCGTGTTTGAGTGCTCTATGGTGGAGGCAGTGTTGTGTCAACTGGAACTAGGTTAGTATCTGGTGGGGTTGGGGTTAGAAGGGGTGGAGCTGGTTCTCTGTCCGAGCTCGCTCGCGAGCCAGCATGTCCCGCTGCTGGACCGAACCGCTGCCAAGCACGACTCTGACCGCCCTGACCTACCCAGACCGCCTCCCTCGCCCGCGCGCGCTTTCCACCCAAAACGGTCAGCACGCCAGCGCCGCTTCCCGGTGCAGGCGATTGCTCCGCATTCAAACAACACTAGTGCCATCTGTCTGTCCGTTTGCTGCCCACATTAATGATACACGGTTGCCGAGGCGGATACTCTGGCGCCAGCCATCCGTCCCTTTGCTGCCCACCGTTGCTATCTGAAGTCAAAGTATCTCTAGTTTGACCAATCTTATAGAAAAAAGTATCAACATTCACAATGTAAAATCAACTGACTTGAAAGAAATCTAATATGCAAAGTAGAAAGGAACAGAGGGATAGTACAAAAATTTTGAGCAGCTTTTTAGTGTTCCTGTACATTGCAATCAAACACACAGGCCTGGCAATTCATAGAGAACACTCAAAACAATCGATGATTATGCATCTCAGCGATTCACATGTCAGAGCCAATATTTACTTCACAACTAAAGAATAAAGAAAAATTGATCGATGCTGCTGACAGCAAAGGGCATCCCATTCAAAAATATCAAACGCATGTCTTCTTGCTAACATCAATGAGCAAAATTTGACAAGGTTGTCCCATTCCAAAATGTCAAATGCATGTTGTTTTGCATACATTAGTGAGCAAACTTTGACAAGGTTTTCCCATTCCAAAATATCAAATGCCTACGATTATGGAATGGACAAGGTTTGCCATCAGTTTGTACATTGACATGGCACCTCGTGCCAAATAAATCAGCTTTTCTTTTTGTGCAGTTCCACCAAAATCAACCAAATTCGCACGTAGCTTGTATGATTTTGCTTTATATGTTGCCATGCCTTGACACTACTGCAGAATGCTGCTAACGCGACACTATGATCAGAGACCCTTCGAGAAACTGTGTGCGATGCAATAATTGCAAACGGTGGTGTTAGAGAACCGTAAAAAATGTCCAAAACTTTTGCGATGACGGATGCATCAAACACGGTTCAGATTTTAGTTGCATGTGTGATTCAGGGCATATGGTTCAGTTCAATTAACTGTATGCGATGAGGTGGAACAAAAGAAACGGGCATCCAGATGAAGGCGTGTGCGATACACAACATACGGGTCACTAGGATGAACTGTTTGTGATTAGGCAACACAAAAGAAACAGTCAAGCAGATCAAGGTGTGTGTGATATATGGCATGCAGTTCATCAGATGAACTATTTGCGTTGAGACAAGTGAACAGAAATGCTTCAATATAACAAGATGTGTGTGATACTCAGAAATGTGTGCGAAGACCGATAATAACACAGACGATTGCTTCTAATAAGACATATGTGATATGCTCTATCTACACAACACGTATTGGCCATTGGGGGACGAGCGGTCATCCGGATACGCAGTAAGGATGCGAAGAGGCATCCTATATAAGCAAGGTCTAGCTGTTCCACCAGTAGCTCATCTAAGGGAACTCTCAAGTTAAGTGTGCTTAGGCTGGATCAACCATGGGATGGGTGACTGGATGGGAAGTTGTGTTGATGTTAAATTAACCGATAGGATGGGTCATATTGGTCAAATGACAGAAATGACCCATTCCCTTAGCTAATTTAACCTCGAGGTCCTTGTTTTTTATTTTTATTTTATTTTTTAACATATGTTAAAGAAGGTCTACCGCATTACTTTTTGACAATGTGTATATGTGGCATACAGTTGATCCATCCGACCTGTTTGCGATGGAATAAGCCGTGTGTGTTGTGGGAAAATGCTTGCTAGTGTAAAACCGTTTGCGATTGTTGAATTCATCACCGATGGGTTCCCTAGTGTGGTCCGTGTTCATCTCATCATTATCTACTTCTAGTGCTAGCTCGATGCTCCTTTATATTGTAAGTCTCCATTAATTGATGGCGTTCTATGAACACGCCACCGTTTCTCGCCATTTCCTCACCTGTTTCCCGCCACCCAGTGATATTGCACATAAACCTAGGCGCGGCGCGATGCACGGAGGCAACAAGCCCAGCCTGTAGCACATCCACCTTTTCCAAGCATGCCAACGCACCAAAGCACCGCCTCTGCCATCAACCTCCTCGACGAGGAAAACCAGAAGGCGCCACGGCCCGTCGAGGCCGCGACGCTCCCCGGCAACCCGATGGACGACGCTGTGATGCGCGTCATCGCTAGGGTTGAGCAGACCTTTGGTGCATGGCGCTTCAGCGCCGCGGATCAAGATAGGCATGTTAGCGCCGAGAGGCTGCAGCTCGCCGCACAACATGATCGATGGCGCGCCGCAGAGCAAGCTAGGCGCGTCCGCACCGATAGGCCGCGGCTCATCGCAGAGCAAGCTAGGCGCGTCCGCACCGATAGGCCGCGGCTCGCTGCACGACGAGAGCGTTGGAGCGCTGCAGAGCAAGAGGCGCGGCGCACCGCACAACAAGAGTGGATCCATCGGTGCTTGCCTGCTGTCGACAGGCATCGCAGCTGGGTACACGTCCCGTTAGTACCCCCATTCCTCGCCAGGAGTGGGCACATGCCCTCTGTGTCGTACTTGCACCAGAGGTCGGCCGCGCCGTACATGCACCGGACGCCCGCCGCGCCGTTCGCATGGGTCACGCCGTTCACCTTGTCCGCGGCCCACTCGATGCCAACGCGCTGGTCGGTAGGATTGACCACCTCCTTGGCCCAGGTGTCCACCTGGGTGCAGTAGAGGAACATGGCCATCGCGTCCTCGAGGTAGTGATCTCCGATGAAATAGCCAACTTGGAGCTCGAGATCACACTCCAGATGTACCGTGACTGTGTCGACCGCTTGGACGAACGCCTGCACGAGTTCAGGCAGAGCCAAGAGCTACCGTAGGCAAGGGCTGCTGGTCATGGTCTCCTGGAAGCGTTTTATTTTGTTGAGTTGTTTCGACGTGGATAGCTATGTATTCACAACAATCGTACTATTGCTCTGTTTATTGCTCTGTTTTAATGTGTGTACTCTGTTTTCCGTTCTTATATGTTCTGTTTCAATGTGTGTTTATACGCTTTCCATTCTGTATATGTGGATGATAACAGACACAAATTAGTATACAAAAATAGATAGAAAATGGAATACATAATATATATAATATTAATTGTTCATTAGTTCATCACATAATATATATAATATCATCACATATACATGATGATACTTAACTACTAGGTACAATGCATAAAATTGAAAACGAACAATACTAAAATTAATAGTCCCTCCTGGGGCCAGTATTCCGGCAGCCCCTCGCTAGCATCTCCGTCGTGCGAGGCGTCTTCCCAGAGCGGAGGCAGTACTCTGCCTCCTCCGCCTCACAGCACTTGACGTGCCGATCTGCCTCTTGCAGGCAGACGCGCGTGAACGATCTTGCCATTTCATTGGGCGCCCACCGGAGTTCCTCGTCGGTGGCACACTGGAGCTTATTGGCCTAGCTCCATGCAGCGACGAGGCACCTAGCGCCTGTGGCCTTCCTCGCGAAGTACCCATCTTCGTACACCTTCTCCGCACGACGACGCGCCCGCCCCCAAAGCTCCACCGCCTCCTTTTTCCAGGAGGCATCACGGGCTTCACAGGGCGCCTGGTGCCTGGCATCCTCCTCCGCCATCTCCTTCTTGAAAGCCACTTGCCTGGCTTTCTCAGCCGGCGGCAGCGACTTCCAAAGACAAAGATCGTACTGGCCCCAAACCAATCCAAAGTTGGGGGGGGGGGTCCGGCGCAACGTTTTCCGGCGGTGCGTAGGTGTCCTCGTCGCTGCTCTTCGAGTGAGCCTCCTCGGGGGGTGGCGACTCCTCGTCGGCGCGTGGGTAGATCGGCGGCACCATGATAGAGATTTGAGATAGATAGATAGAGAGAGAGGGCGAGCAAGGGGAGGATCTAGATGAGAATGAAGGCAGGATGACGTGAGCAAGGTAGTATTTATTGGCGGCCGAAATCTAGATCGTCGGGAACAGTACACGCGCTGGTCGGTAGAATTTACGAGTACTGTAGTGTGAATTACATATGATTCCTGCATCAAAATCCGTGTGTGAACATAATAGCTGATGGTTCCCAATGCAGAACTGTTTCTGATTAATAAAGCCCGCCACCCACCTTCCAAAACTCGAGGCACGAAATAGAGTGCTAATTGTGTGGGGTCGGTTGTCTTGCTAGATTTTATATTTTCGTTTTTGAACACCAGATATTTACATCGTGTGATGATTTTTGAACTCGCACACAAGTACACAAATATGATTTTTCAAACCGTTATGGTTAGCCGTTGCATGTAGATGTAGTTCAAATTTGAATTACAGTCATTAAATGGCTAGGAAATTACTTAAATGTCTTCAAAAGGTCAAATGACCCGTGAAATTTTCCAAATTTTCACATGACAGTTAGTATCAGTGCACATTACACGTAGAAAAAGTTTGAAGGCCATAAGAGGAAGCTATCTGCCGTTCATCATCAAACATGCATTGTTCCCTCTCGGAACCACGAGCCTTGTAGTGAGTTGCTCTGTTTTGTGAGGGGTGTGTGTCCAAACTTTCATCAAGCAAGCCAATTTTTGTACCACATCATCTTGGTGGCATGGCATTACATCAAGCAAGGTTTCATGTTTTTCTGATCATTTTTTAAATTTTTTTGGAATAAAAATGCCATGGCACTCCATGCATGTACATGTATCCATGCCGTGAGACCAATATGTTTGAAAATACCTTCTACTTTACTGCACATGGATTTAACTCGCACACAAGTACACAAATACGATTTTTCAAATCGTTATGGTTAGCCATTGCATGTACATCTAGTTCAAATTTGAATTATGGTCATTAAATGGCTAGGAAATCACTTAAATCTCTTTAAAAGGTCAAATGACCCCTGAAATTTTCCAAATTTTCACATGATAGTTAGTATCAGTGCACATTACACGTAGAAATTTTTTGAAGGCCGTAAGAGGAAGCTATCTGCCGTTCATCATCAAACATGCATTGTTCCCTCTCGGAACCACGAGCCTTCTAGTGAGTTGCTCCGGTTTGTGAGGGGTGTGTGTCCAAACTTTCGTGAAGCAAGCCAATTTTTGTACCACATCATCTTGGTGGCATGACATTACATCAAGCAAGGTTTCATGTTTTCTGATCATTTTTTAATTTTTGGAATAACAATGCCGTGGCACTCCATGCATGTACATGCATGTGTCCATGCCGTGAGAGCAATATGTTTGAAAATACCTTCTAATTTACTGCACATGGAATTAACTCGCACACAAGTACACAAATATGATTTTTCAAACCGTTATGGTTAGCCGTTGCATGTACATCTAGTTCAAATTTGAATTACGTACGATCATTAAATGGCTAGGAAATCACTTAAATATCTTTAAAAGGTCAAATGACCCCTGCAATTTTCCAAATTTTCACATGACAGTTAGTATTAGTGCACATTACACGTAGAAATTTTTTGAAGGCCGTAAGAGGAAGCTATCAACCGTTCGTCAGCAAACATGCATTGTTCCCTCTTAGAACCACGAGCCTTCTAGTGAGTTGCTCCTGTTTGTGAGGGGTGTGTGTCCAAACTTTCGTCAGACAGGCAATTTTTTGTTCCACATCATCTTGGTGGTATGACATTACCTCAAGCAATGTTTCATGTTTTTAATATTTTGGAATTTGAATGCCATGACACTCCATGCTTAATTGTGTCATAGCCGTTAGACCAATATGTTTGAAAATTCCTTCCAATTTACAGCACGTGGAATTAAATCGCACACAAGTACACAAAATATGATTTTTCAAACTATTTTGGTTAGCTGCTGCATGTACATGTAGTTCAAATCTTAAATTACGGTCATTAAATGGCTAGAAAATCACTTAAATGTCTGAACAGGTGAAATGACCCTTGAAATTTTCCAAAATTTGACATGACAATTGTGTTAGTACTACAAATTTTCTCGTACATTTAAAACACCATCCGTTGCCACTTTACTCAATTTGGCTTTCACAGCTAATAAAAAATATCTACAACATCACACATAGTTGTTTTGTAGGAATCATTTGCGATGGAAAAATTTGGATCTATTTAATCTTCCTCCTTAAGCTTTGCTGGCTCGTCTGCTCCAATGCCGGCAACCCCCGAATCCCCAAATCCCGATCCCCATTCCTGCACCCCCTTCTTGAAAATATGATGTCGTGGAAATGCTCCGTGAAGGCCCGTATGATGGATGCGTCCCCCCGAGCATCGCCACCTGCGCTGAGAGCGCGGCAGCCTACACCGAGAGTGCCTCCGCATCAGCATTGAGTGCGGCTGCTTCCGCTGAGAGGGCGTCTACAGTAGCCGACAGGGCAGCTGCAGCAGCCGAGATGGCCGCAGCAACTGCTGCGACGGCGGCTGCAAAGAGCGCTCGAGCTGCCGTCCATGCCGCCGATGTTGCCCTAGCCCGGGCCGAGTCCATCCATGCTAAGATATTACAGGACACCTGGGAATCCAGCATGCAACCCACGTCCGGAAAGGCGGTGGTGGCCATGGAGCACCTGTTCCTCATGAGGTCGTCGAGCGGGAGCTGGAGATGCAGGAGGTGCTGGAGATCGAGGAGTGCTGGGAGGAGGAGTTGCACGTTTCAGAGGTAGAGAAGAGTCTGTCCGTCGAGGAATCGGTGGTGGAGTACCAACACGAGCTCTGGTGCAGCCACTACTACGAGTACTACAACCTTGAGGGCGGCACCGAGGACGAAGACGAGGACGCGGTCGACTTCAGCAAGGGGGGGGGACGCGTAGTCCACCAACAACGACATGTCGCCAGGACAAGTCATCGACATCTCATCTCACAGCGGCGATGCATAGGCCGGCGCGGTGACGGATTTGTTAAAATTATTCGTATTTAGGCTTGGTTTTTAATGGTGGTCTTTTGTTAGAGCAATGTTTAGGTGAATTGTCTCTGTTTAATTACTAAAATTGCTCGATTCGGTAAGTCTGGTATGTGTGCAGTATGCTCTTTTGTGTGCCCAAATTAGCAAGCGATGTTAAATTATGCAATGATATACACGGGGAAATTTCCACCAAAATTTCAATTTTCAAACACATCCCGTGCGTGTTAAGGACAAGAATCGTTTGCGATGCACACTATCGTTTAAAGTGAATGGTGTTCGGGGGAACCACGCACAAAGTTTCCCTCCGCATTTCGAAATTTTTGGCCTACCGCCGAAATATCTACCCTCCCCCTCCCATCCCTTTTTCTCCCCGACCACAAGTCACATTTCCCCTGTTTCCCCCTTCCTTCCTTCCTAAGCTATAGCCGCTTCCTGGCTTGCTTCCTCGCTCTTGCTGTCTTGCATCCTACCGCTGGGGTCGCCATGGTCATCCTCAAAGACCTCTCCAGCGGTTCCTCCTCCGACGATGACTCCACCACCCGGGTATGCCTCTCTTCTCTCTCTCGGGCTGTGACTTTGAATGAAGGATTTTACCCGGCGGTCGATTTGAGTCATTTCTTCCTCTTGTACTTCCGTAGGACCTTGAGTTGCAATGAATGGAGCGGGGTGGCTGAAGATCTGTCTACTCATTGTCACCATCAATCTCCATGCGTGAAGCTAGTTGCGTTTGAACCTGTGGACAGTGGGAGGAAGTTTCTAGCATGTGCAGAGAAGGTTAGATCCTCTTTCGTTGTTACAAATCATTTGTTAGATGTGATTCAGACACTGTCATGGTCCCAACCCATTCGTACCACACCTTCAACCAAACACATCCTAAGACAGTGTCACAGTTTGTACCTAGTATCTAAAAATGTTACCAACTCATCAGCGGTGCCATTAGAAAATTATTTGGCACCGCTTCAGCAGTTTGTGGAGCCAACTTGTCCACACATCTGAGCAGCCAAGCAGTAACATCCTAAATCTCTATGCCACGAAGGAACTGGGTGTTGGAGCAACTAGGTGCTCCGGAGTTCGGGTCCCTGATTTTTTTCCGCTGCATCGGATCGCCAGTGCAGGGCACCGGTGCGACATGTAGCAACAGTTGTCTTTACACCGTTTTTGGCATACATAGTGGACGCCTTAGTGCTATTCGTTCTATGTTACTAAATTTGTGCATGTACACACCTGTTAGTATCAATTTGGTGTCATCCAAACACTGTCGCTATGCTGTTGCAGTTATATTTACCTTCCTCATAAAATGTTCAATTTGTTATTTATAGTACACGAGTAAGAACTTGTAGAGTTGTTGTAGTTAATTATAGGTTCTGATGTTTCAGAATTTGGTTGTTATCTCAGTAGCAATTAATTTATTTGCACATTGATCTTTTTGAGAAGATATGTCATAATTAACCTGTTTCTTCAGTTTTTCAAAGTAAGTATTTGGTGATTTTCTATGTTTCTATAAAACCATTTTCCCTACAATTGTTACTGATCTAGTTTTAAATATTATAGGATGAATGAAAGTGTTCTTACTTGGAGTGGGTTGATCAAGAGTGGCCACAGTCTTTGAAGATGTGCCTTGCAAAGCTCTGGAGCATGTATGAGGAAGAGAACAGAGGTAGGCTTAGAGAAAGTGTTGTCAACGCTGAAGAATATTTGAAGATGCGGGATAAAAAGAGGAATGTGGAGAATGAGCTCAGATTTTTTAAATCGGACTTTGCTAAGATGGTGTTGGCGAAGGAGGAGACACTTTCCCAGTTGGCCAGTACAAAACAGGTTCTTACTGAACTCAAAGCAGAGGTGGATAAGATGAGCCTAGATGATCTCGATTAGGGAAATGAATATATTTTTCTAATATTGTTCTTATGAAGCTGAACTAGCTATATGTTGTATTGTGCTGTTTTCAGGTAGCTATTGTATTGTGATGTTAAAATATATTTATGTTCCTGATATGAAATTGGCAAACAGCTGTTCGATATGAAATGTGAATTTGCGTAATACTAGAATTATTAATTGTAAACTAATAAACCTGCTAAATGGGTCATGGAACTTTGCAAACGGTTCTAGCAGTAAAAATGCTTGTGATGGATAGCCCAATGCCACACAGTTTCTTCATCAAATCATGTGTGATGTAGTAGATAAAAGCAAACGGTTAACCAAGGCAGAGCATGTGTGATAGTTACACGTATCACACACGAGCCTATACATAAACCTGTGTGGGATGTACATACAAACGGAAATGTTTTCCCTGGATTGACTGTGTGGGATGTACATAAGAATGGAAACATATTCCTTGGATTGACTGTGTGTGATATACATACCTACAGAAATGTTTTTTTGGGATTCACCGTGTGGGATGTACATACCTACAGAAATGTTTTCTGGGATTCACTGTGTGGGATGTACATACCTACGGAAATGATTGGGTTCCCGTGGGTCACCCGATCGCACACGAACTCAATTGGTGTCCCAGGAGGGCCTATCCCCGATGGTTTCTGGGTCGTGTGGGAAGGACCCCCTAATCGCCCACGCTCACTAGGTGATGGTTCCAAATGTCGTCGCGTAAAGGGGTTTTAAACCGTTTGCATAGCACCAACGCGTACTAGTGTGAACATATCAGCACCTCCTTTCTTGTGGTGGAAATGAATGAATCAAGAATATTCGATGTATTCGAGAACATTTTGTGCAGTTCCCATTGAAATCAAGCTGAGCACCCCTGTTTGCATAAATACAAAAAAGTGATTAGTATAAAGCAAACTGTACTATGAATTGACAGTTTAAACAGGCAACCTACATGATCCATGTAGAGCACACATTTATAAAAATGGAACTCATCGGAAAGAATCCTAAAACAACATGTATTGGCCATCACAACAACAAAGATGGAGATCCGTGAGTCCTTCTGAGCTGAAGTTAGTTTGTTCTTGTGGGCAATAATGTAACCATCCTTCAACTGCTCCCTTCTGATAAGAAGAGAGGTTGGCTTCTTCATCCTGGCATGATCGGAACTAGGCACTACACATACTCCATATTCTTCTTCAGAGGAGGATGATCTTGTTGTGTAAAGACAAGAGGACAACTAAATGCTAGCATCCCTGTTTACTCGAAAAAAAGGAAACGAAATATTTAAAATAGCACAGATGAAGCACTTCATGATAGTAGTTAAATAGTAGCACAACACCAATAGAGATGACAAAGCTCAATCATATGGATGAAATCCGTGGGCCGGTACCAACCTTTGTCAGGAGGCTTATTGTGTAGAGCATACAGATGAAGCACTTCTCGGGAACCATATGTTGTTATCTATTGTGGTTCCGTGCTTACTATATACTCCTCGACTAGTTTAATGTTTCCAACAACTTCTTGTGCAGTTCCACTAAAATATATGTTATCTTCAAAGAAGATCCCTGCTAGCACAAGTAGAGATAATTACATAGGAGTATTACATGAAGAGTGGCACCAAATCAGTGGCAAAATAGTTGCTCGTTCCATCCATAGCAATAAATTAAGATGCAAAACTATATCATTACTTGTGTCATCAAAACTTTAGTGCTTCACCGGGAGTTGATTTTTGTTTTTCTTCTGCTTGTTCTTCCCTTCATCACTTGGTTCAATAACAGACAAGCTTCACCTTCAATGTAAGATATGGCATGTCAATTAGGGATCACAAGTATAACACTAAATAACAACATTAATTTTCTGATGACAGTAGCAAAATACAGGCCAACAGTTGTGAAATATCATTATCTTACCTCAATGGGATATTACAGTGCACATACAGATTGGAAGTCTTGTCTCCATTTGTGTAGTTTACTAAAATCAAGCAACATTACCGTATAAGTAGCACAACATATGAAAGCACACTACACAATCATGTGGAAGAAGGATAGTACTGGCCTCTCATGACGCGGAATTCAAACAACTCACAAGAAGAAGATCTAAAATAAATTTGCCAACATAGATAGGAAGTCAGATATCCTCTTGTGAAGTTCCACTAAGATCAAGCAATCAAGCAACATTGTCGGTTGACATTTTGGTTGAACTGCACAAAACACTCTTAAAACAAAAGTGTTTTGTGTAGTGCAACAAAAGGTCGCAATAACAACAAGGTGAACTAGATAACCTTGTTTACACAGAGGTGCAAAGGAAACAACTACTGGTCAATAACAGTGGATGACACAAAAGGCCACAAAAAGAAGCATCTAAATTATCTAAATGGGAAAGAAAGCAAGACAGTAGCATTTCTCAAATAGTGGCATTGATTCATATTAACAGAGAGATTATACTAACAATAAAATTCTTTAAACATGTTATTTTCTTTTAATTGTGGCATTGCTTCAATTTTCCAGTGGCATTATTAAAGGGTGTTTATTTACACGGACTTGTTGGTGTAGGGACTAAAAATAGTCCCTTTTAGTCCCATCTAAACCAAACAGGAGGGGCTTTTAGGGACTAAAAGTGGGCATTTGGAACTAAATAAAGAAGACCCCAAGGGATTCTTTTTAGTCCCTGCCCCGCATCGCACCTTATCTCTATTAGTTCTTTACTAGGGGTAACATGGTCTTTTAGCATGTCATTTAATAGCCTCTAGTCCGTGTTTAGTCCTTGGAACCAAACTGGTAGGGATTAGGGACTTTTTGTTGGGACTAAAAAAGTCCTAGGACTTTTTAACCAAACAGGGCCTTAGATTAACAACAACTAAAGAGTTGTATGGGATAGTGGACGCACCAGCATCACCATGTGCATCTACTGATGTACAAAGGGATGATGCATAGTCTGTTGCAACAAAGAACAAACAACCAAGGAGCATATTTGTGTTCGTCCTAGCTTTGTTATCTCTAGACACCTTTCCCTATGTGAGGGAAGCAAATCTAGCCTGCTCAAACTCTACAACCTTGTCCCCCAAAATAGAAAGATCAGTTTGTTACAGATGTGCGTACTACGTTTGTCATTGTTTTCCCTTTTTGACCAACGTAGGCGCTGGATAGCCAGTCTATACTACTTTCCCCCCTTCCTTTCCTCTTTGAACCACGTCCTATTTCATACTATACAACTTTCCCCACTACTTTCCTGTTTGTGCAACACCTAGATTCGAGTGTAGAAGCGGAAAAAGCTCACATGCAGCTAGAGCAATGCATGTGGAATAACTAAATTATACCTTAAGGTTCTCGTGGTGTGGCTTAGTGGGTGGCCAGAGGCCGATCTGCCCACCATATGTACGACAACGAGGAAGAAGGGTCAAGGCCCTCCCGTACCGTCGCTGGGTGAAAGAGAACAACCGCGCCGGTAGTGGATTCCCTCCCTCCCCGACGGCGACAACGTTAAGCCTCCTTCCCTTCCCGGCGGACGGATCCTGCCGGCTCTTTAATCAGCAGTGATGGCAGAGAGAGAGAGGCCAACGAAGTCTTATTCAGATCTGGAGAGGGTGAGAGAGTGTTAAGAGATCAACTATAAGGGCTGAGGCTCCAGCGTGTATATATATATAGTGGAGAGAGAGTGTGAAGAGAGCAAACCCTACAAAACAAGCGCCAAGGCTACATCGTATATAGATGGAGTGGTTTTCTTTTTCTCTTCATAAAAATCGTTTTAAATTGTGCACGAAACGGAACTCTTTATGTAACATAGTGAAGAAAAATACTAGGGGCAATGCTAATACGTGAAGAAAATTTAACGCTCGAAGGAGTCAACTCGCAATTAACGCTACACGCCTCCCGGTCGCACTTACTAACGTTCACATGTGATACATGACCCTCCGAAGTGAATAACAATTGAACCACACACGGTCAAAATATCAGAAAGGTGGGCTTCACCATCCTCCAATTTTAATTATTTTGGGCACTTGTATTCAACCTAAGTCAATGTGCCACCGTATGTACTAAGGGTTACAGCGGGTGCTAAGAAACTAGGGCATAGTAATGGCCATGCTGTTTTATTGTAGGGTCACTTGCAAACTGTGAAACTCTATTCTCCTCTTATTTAGTGGATGAGGCAAATCTTTTGCCTCCATTTTGAAACAAACGAGAAATTCAATTTTAATTATTTAGTTTGTACACTTTGCTCTCTTCCAATAATTTTGGGCAGTTGTATTCGACCTAAGTCAGTGTGCCACCGTATCTTGTACTACTCCCCCCGTCTAGGTGTAAGTCATGTTAGAAGGTGCAGCGGGACCAAGGTGCAAGTAGATTGGAGGAGAAGGAGAAACTTGACCGGTCCTTCCTCCAATCAAAGCCCTGATTTCTGTCTCTAAACACAACAATTAATCACGGAAATTAGGAGATGTCGTTTTAGCTACAATGCAGGGCCACATATTAACTCGCATGCAAGCCGACTTTGATTCCTTGAATGATCAACGCGTAGTTGTGCTCCATGCATTTGGTTTCCGAGGGAGATAACAAGGTAGTGTAAGTAACAACGCTCGCTAGCAACAAGGCTTGGAGGGTAATGAGATGCAAAGTTAATGGACGACACCTAAACATTTTGGGAATATCTGATTTTCGTAAGATTACTAAACACCTAGACGGAGGGAGTACTACTCCTCAGTCCAGATTTAATGGAATATTCGTCACCTTTTCTCTTCTTGTATGTACTCCATTTATCTCACTTCCTGTGGCGTCTGATACGTCTCCAACATATCTATAATTTTTTATTGTTCCATGTTGTTATATTATCATTCTTGGATGTTTTACAATCATTTTATATCATTTTTGCTACTAACCTATTGACATCATGCCCAATGCCAGTTGCTGTTTTCTGCTTGGTTTTTACATCATAGGAAATCAATACCAAACAGAGTCCAAACGCAGCAAAACTTTTTGTAGATTTTTTCTGGACAAGGAGACACTTGTTGGGACATAGAAGTTCCAGAGGGGTGCTCCGAGGGGAGCACAACCCACCAGGCATGCTTGGGATCCCAAGTGCGCCCAGGTGGGTTGTGCCCAGCTCGGTGGCCTCCTGTGATGCTTCTTTGCTCTATAAATACCCAAATATTCCAAAAACCCTAGGGGAGTTGATGAAAATCAATTCCAGCCGCCGCAAGTTCGAGAAAAACTGGATCCAATCTAGACACCATCATGGAGGGGTTCATCATCCTCTTTGGTGCCTCTCCAATGATGTGAGTAGTTCATTGTAGACCTACGGGTCTGTAGTTAGTAGCTAGATGGCTTCCTCTGTCTCGTTTGATTCTCAATACAATGGTCTCTTGGAGATCCATATGATGTAACTCTATTTGCGGTGTGTTTGTTGGGATCCGATGAACTTTGAGTTTATGATCAGATCTATGTTTTATCCATGAAAGTTATTTTAGTCTTCTTTGATCTCTTATATGCATGATTGCTTATAGCCTCGTATTTCTTCTCTGATATTTGGGTTTTGTTTGGCCAACTTGATATATTTATATTGCAATGGGAAGAGGTGCTTTGTGATGGGTTTGATCTTACGGTGCTTGATCTCTGTGACAGAAGGGGAACCGACACGTATGTATCGTTGCTATTAAGGATAATAAGATGGGGTCTATTTCTACATAAATAGATCTTGTCTACATCATGTCATTGTTCTTATTGCATTACTCTGTTTTTCCATGAACTTGATACACTAGATGCATGCTGGATAGCGATTGACGTGTGGAGTAATAGTAGTAGATGCAGGCAGGAGTCGGTCTACTAATCTTGGACGTGATACCTACATAATGATCATTGCCTAGATGTCGTCATGAGTATTTGAAGTTCTATAAATTACCCAACAGTAATTTGTTTTCCCATTGTATGCTATTTTTCTCGAGAGAAGCCACTAGTGAAACCTACGACCCCTAGGTCTCTTCTTTAATATATTTGCCTTCATGATCTTTTTCCATTTCCTTTTATTTTCAGATCTATTAAACCAAAAATACAAAATACTTTGCTGTAGTTTATTTTATTTGAGATCTATTTATCCAATCTATTACAACTTTCTCCCGTCCACTTGCCATTTTTGGCCCCGTTACCTGAAAGGGATTGACAACCCCTTTGACACGTCGGGTTGTGAGTATTTGTTATTTGTGTGCAGGAGATGTTTACATTGTGTTGTGTGGTTCTCCTACTGTTTCAATAACCTTGGTCTCATTACTGAGGGAAATACCTACTGTCGCTATGCTGCATCATCTCTTCTTCTTTGGGCGAATAACGACGTAGTTCTAGCAGACATCAAAAGGAATTTCTGGCACTGTTGCCGGGGAGGATCAAGTCAAGATAGCCTCCCGGCCATGTGCCATTTTTGGTGCCATTGCCGGGGAGACATCATCAACATCAACTAGGTTCCTAATCACAAATCTCATCTCCTTGCAATTTACATTATTTGCCATTTGCCTCTCATTTTCCTCTCCCCCACTTGACAAAAAATTGCCCTTTTATTCGCCCTCCTTTTTTGTTCGCCGTTCTCTAGTCAGATCTATTTTTGTGTGCAATCTTGTTGACCACTTTTTGTAATTATGGATAGTTCTTCCTCTATTTCGTACACCCCCGAGAACAAGGTTCTTAACTTTAAGCAAAGGGGAGGGGAGAATTTAAAAGATGCTTGGTATAGGATTTGCAATGCTCATAATAGATCTACCCATAAGCAATCTATCATTATTCTTCTTCGTTGTTTTTATGTGGGCATCACCACTTGGTATAGATTCGTCCTAGATACGATTACTGGTGGAAATTTCTTGATGTGTCCCTCTCTTGATGCTTTTAATGCTATGGGAAATTTAGTGGGCACCACCGCTTATGATCAATGAAACAACTTTGACTCTCGAGCATGTTATGGAAAGACTAGATGTTGTTGAAAAGAAAATGCTTACCGAAGAACATATTGAAAACTTGGATAAAAATATGCATAGTTTTGCTACTAAAATAGGGTCAAAAGCGGGAGAAGTTTTTAAGTTTTTAAAGGAAAAGGGGACTGTAATTCATGAAAGAATTGAAGAAAGCCTGTCTAGGATTGATAAACTGGAAGAAATCTTTACTAATTTAAGTACGGCTTTTGCTTCCGCTAAAACTCCCGTAAAAATTGGCAAGATTACTCAAGTTACTAAAAACAAGGGTGCAACTTCAAGTAATTATAAAGGAGATCTTAAGATGATTACTGTCCATCCCAATTTTATTGAAGTGATAACATACCCTATTTGCAAGAATGAATTAGTCAACCTCGTGCCTAGAAGTATTTTCATTGATAATGCTAAATCCTTGAAAGATTCTAAGTGTTTGATTAAAGAGCTGGAGAACAAAGATGACAACACTTAGATCCTTCGCATTATGCCTAGCTAGGAGCGTAAAACGATAGTGCTCGTTGGGAGGCAACCCAACTCGTATATTTTTTGTTTTTGGTTTTCTTGCTATTTTCAATAAGATACCCAATTATGCCTCTGATTAGATGTGTCTTTGTGGTTTAAATTAGTGTTTGAGCCAAGCAAAGTCTTTGGGATGATTTGGGTGAGAGTTGATTTGATCTTGCTGAATAACTGAAACTTTTGCGCTCATGAAAATAATTCTCATTTTTAATAGAAGAGTGATTTTGAGTTGATTCTTTTTGCAGAAGATTAATAAGAAAATTTCTCACGTTGTCCTAATTTTTCAGAACTTTTGGCATTACAGAAGTATTCGAAATATCTAGATTGCAACAGACTGTTCTGTTTTTGACAGATTCTGTTTTCTTGCATTGTGTGCTTGTTTTGATGATTATATGGTTTTCTTTGAAGAGTTTTTGCCATAGAAAAGTTGGAATACAGTAGATACAATGCAATAATAAAATATGAATGGGTTTGCAACAATACTTATAGTGGTGGTTTGCTTTCTTATACTAACGGATCTCACAAAGGTTTTGTTGAGTTTTGTGTGATTGAAGTTTTCAAGTTTTGGTTGATATTACAATGGATGAAGTAATAAGGATTAGCAGAAGGCTAAGCTAGGGGATGCCCCAGGCACCCCAAGATAATATTCAATATGTATCAAGCAACTAAGCTTGGGGATGCCCCCGAGTGACATCCCCTCTTTCTTCTAACGACCATCGGTATTTTACTCGGAGCTATATTTTTAATCGTCACATATTAAGAGTTTTGCTCAGAGCGTCTTGTATGATATAAGTATTTGCTTGTTTTACTTTTTATTTTAAGTCTTGAATCCTTGCTGGACACACCTTTTTGGGAGAGCTAAAAATTATGTTATGCTTCACTTAAATTTTTAGAGCCATGGAATTGCTCTAGTGCTTCTCTTATATATTTTTGAGCATGGTGTGGTTTGTTATTTTTGAAGAAATGCTCTCATGCTTCACTTAGATTTATTTGGGAGTTAGTAATTTTTTAAGAAATTCTCTCTTGCTTCACTTAGATTATTTTGGGAAAAAGAAATACTATGCTCATGTTCTTCACTTATATTTGTTTGAGCTTATTAAAAGCAAGATATGAAATTAGTCCCAGAGTGATAGATATCCAAGGAGGATATAATAAAACTTTCATGAAGATCATTGGACAAAATAAACTTGGTTCTGTGTAATGGTTTTGAGATATGACGATATGATATGTGAGTCATGTTGATGAGTAATTATGCTTTAGTAAGAATATTAGTGTTAAGGTTTGTGATTGCCTATGCAAGCATGAAAGTCAATATTTATGCAATGAAATTGCATCCTACTTGTGGTGCATTATTCGGTGTTAGTTATGCTTAATGCTCGCTTATGAGATTTTTTGTTTCATTGTTGGACGCTTCTCAATCTTTTTGCTAGCCTTCATTTGCACTAAGTATGATCACTACTTGTGCATCCAAAACCCTTTAAACTAGTTCTGCCATATGAGTCCACTATACCTAACTATATGCAGTATTTTCATGTCGTTCTAAGCAAATTTGTACCATCTCTAATTTTTGAAATAAATTTCTCTTTTGTGTGCTCGTACCGCTCGCGAGGCGGTGAGGGGTGGCCGATATTTTCCATGCTAGATGTGTTATTCTCACGATGAGTGTTTATTCACTTGTCATTGCACGAGAGTACGGCAAAGGTATTAGGGATGCCCAGTCCTGGAATGAAAAATGAATTTACTTTATGTTATCAAATAATAAATTCCTTGGGAAGTGTTGGTATGGAGGGCACCCGTGGATACATTTAGCCATGGAAAGTGAAAGTATGGTGGAAAGAGGAATAAACTTTATTTTCTGTTTGGGAACCACCTATGATATATCTAGCATGGAAAGTGTTGGGAACTCTAAGTCGTTTTCGTTGGTGGGAAAAGTGTGCCTCCCAAAATGTTTGTATCTCTCAATTTTCGCTTTGAGCTCTGGCACCTCTACAAATCCCTACTTCCCTCCGCGAAGGGCCTTTCTTTTACTTTATGCAATTTTTTATTTTTTTGAGTCTCCATCTTTTCTTATAAAGCACCAACTAAGGGCACTATGATCGTACTTGAGCATTGGGTATAACTAGTATTCGAGTATGTTTCATGAATGGATCAATGATTGAGCATAATGGGCTAGGGATAACTTGCTTTAGTGTTGATATTTTGAAAGACATGGTTGCTTGTTGATATGCTTGAGTATTAAAGTCTTGATGTCAAAACTAGACCATTGCTTTGAACCAGACAAAAGTCCAAATATCCATGCTATAAAGAAAAGAATATGTGATGAACATGTTAGGCAAAATTCCACATAAAATATTCTGTTTTTATCATTCACCTACTCGAGGACGAGCAGGAATTAAGCTTGGGGACGCTGATACGTCTCCAACGTATCTATAATTTTTGATTGTTCCATGTTGTTATATTACCATTCTTGGATGTTTTACAATCATTTTATATCATTTTATGGTACTAACCTATTGACATAGTGCCCGGTGCCAGTTGCTGTTTTCTGCTTGTTTTTTACATCACAGGAAATCAATACCAAATGGAGTCTAAATGCAACAAAACTTTTTGTGGATTTTTTTTGGATCAGAAGACACTTGTTGGGCCAAAGAAGTACCAGAGGGTTGCTCTGAGGGGAGCAAAACCCACCAGGGCGCACCCATGTGGGTTGTGCCCACCTCGGTGGCCTCCCGCACCGCCTCCTTGCTATATAAATACCCCAATATTCCAGAAACCCTAGGGGAGTCGACGAAAATCAATTCTAGCCGCCACAAGTTCTAGAAACACCATATCCAATCTAGACACCATCATAGAGGGGTTCATCATCCTCATTGGTGCCTCTCCAATGATGCGTGAGTAGTTCATTGTAGACCTGCGGGTCTGTAGTTAGTAGCTAGATGGCTTCCTCTGTCTCGTTTGATTCTCAATACAATGATCTCTTGGAGATCCATATGATGTAACTCTTTTTGAAGTGTGTTTGTTAGGATCCAATGAACTTTGAGTTTATGATCAGATCTATGTTTTTATCCATGAAAGTTATTTGAGTCTTCTTTGATCTCTTATATGCATGATTGCTTATAGCCTCGTATTTCTTCTCTGATATTTGGGTTTTGTTTGGCCAACTTGATCTATTTATCTTGCAATGGGAAGATGTGCTTTATGATGGGTTCGATCTTACGGTGCTTAATCCCAGTGATAGAAGGGGAACAGACACATATGTATCATTGATATTAAGGATAACAAGATGGGGTCTATTTCTACATAAATAGATCTTGTCTACAGCATATCATCATTCTCATTGCATTACTCTGTTTTCCATGAACTTAATACACTAGATGCATGCTGGATAGCGGTCGATGTGTGGAGTAATAGTAGTAGATGCAGGCAGGAGTCGGTCTACTAATCTTGGATGTGATGCATATATAATGATCATTGCTTGGATATCGTCATGAGTATTTGAGGTTCTATCAATTTCCCAATAGTAATTTGTTTTCCCACCATATGCTATTTTTTTCAAAGAAGCCACTAGTGAAACCTAAGGCCCCGGGTCTCTTCTTTAATATATTTGCCTTCGTGATCTATTTTATTTGCTTTTATTTCCAGATCTATTAAACCAAAAATACAAAAATACTTTTCCACGCTTTATTTTATTTGCGATCTATTTATCCAATCTATTACAACTTTCTCCCGTCCACTTGCCAATTTCTGGCGACGTTACCCGAAAGGGATTGACAACCCCTTTAACACGTCAGGTTGCGAGTATTTGTTATTTGTGTGCAGGAGTTGTTTACGTTGTGTTGTGTGGTTCTCCAACTGGTTCGATAACCTTGGTCTCATTATTGAGGGAAATATCTACCATCGCTGTGCTGCACCATCCCTTCCTCTTTGGGGAAATATCGACGTAGTTCTAGCAGACATCAGCTTCCCACTCGCACAATATTCCTGTTCTATGAACTTGTGTGTGCGTGCGTGCGCACGTGTGTTTGTGTGTGTGTGTGTTTTGATAGCATGTGTGTGTTAGAGAGTGCGACACATCGATCTACTCCTACAGAGAGATGGTAAGTAGTGTGCTCCCTCCGTTCTTTTTTAGTTTGCACATAACTCAGTATACGCATACCAAGCATACAATCGGATGGGTTATTTTGGACTATTTTACCCCTGCATGCAATGGCCTGGAGGTACTTCTAGTAAAACGCATGAAGCCATTGGCTCCTTTTCCTTGATTCGCGCTTCAGTCCCCTCAGTTTCTCCATACGCACTTCCACGGCCTCCTCTATGCATGCATGCGTTTGGACTGACATTACTCCCTGGCTGCATGTGCTGCTATAAATCAGGGGTAAACTTGGCAATTGTTGCTGGAAAAGTGGATCACGTAGAGCATTCAGGAAAAAATGCAAAAATCTTAGACGCTGACTATTGGGGATCGGAGGTAGTACGATTTAGCCGCAAGAGTCGGTGCATCCTCTCGTTTCCGGGTGTCCGGTCGGGATAGCTGCCACGCCCGCTCCTGACCAGCCTGGCCCACCCAAAGCCCCTCCATCGCTCGCACACGCTTCCCTGCCTGAAACGGTCAGCACCGCTCCAAAGAATTGGTGCTACATCCATGCCCGGGCAGGCCAGACGCGACCTCTCACTAGCTCCTGCGTTGAAGGGAGAAGTGGATGCAAGAGTGATGGTTGCTTCGTCCGTCCAACTTACTGCTGGGTTTATGTGATTTTACGACTCATTGGTCATTACTACTACTGAGGTGGTACGACTGTTGGATGTCCCACGTTTCAGCGAAATGAGGTAGATTAAAATTTTCTCCATTCTTACAGCGAAGAAGTGCGAAAGTAGTGAAAACACGCAAGCTCGGTGATTACATGGCCCACCTCACACTATCACCATATTTTCTGCACACCATGCAACAGCTAACTCTTTACATAGTAGTATAGTATGTACTCTAATTTCTTAGCAAGATAAATTTGTACAATGCTATGAAGCTTCCAGCTTCTATTTCATGTATCTTGCATCCAAGGTTGCCCCGTTGCAACATTTCATCAAATACAAAGGAGATTAACATGCATGCTATTGCATCTCAATGAATGAAAGATCATAGCCAATATGTACTCCCTCCGTTCCAAAATAATTGTCTCAACTTTATGCAATCTTTAGTACAAAGTTGTACTACTACTAAAGTTGACACTTATTTTGGAATAGAGACAACAATAGAAAAAAAGATCCATGCAATCCCTAGCCCTTGAACCCTAAACCCTAACCAGGCACTATGTTCCTGGCAGCATTGAACCTTTCGAAGAAATGAAGTTTGCAACCCTTTGACCATCAGATCATTTTGTGTAGCTTCACTAAAATTGAGATGAGCATCCCTGTGGCAAAGAAATTGATGAAGCGTGATTAGAATAAGATTACTAGGACTAGTTGATGATACATAAACTCATCACAAATACAGTAGAAGCCAGTAGAGATACGTGCGGGGCAAAGAAGTAGAGAAATATCCACATGGAGCGATGTGGGCAGCTGGGGTAGTGGTGCAAGCCGGCTGTAAAGGAAGTTGTACCTGAGGGATGTCGAGACGTAGCTCAACCTAGAGGAGGGTGACGGGAGGCGGCAACTGCCCACGTCACGGTAGTGAGCAAGGGACGAAGGCAACCACACCGTCTTTGTGAGAGAGAACAGTGGGGACCCCTGATCAGGACGTGCCGACAGTGGGTTTTCGCCGTCGGTGACGGCGAACGCACTACACAAAGCATCCACCCCTTCCCCCAATGGATGTGATCCGCCCGGATGTTAGAGATGTGGCCACAATCGTTTTGTGCGAGAGAGTGTGAAGAGAGCAACCCCGGCAAGCAACCGTGTAGGCTCGTCCTGGCTATATATATAGTGGAGCGGTTTCTTTTTATCTCCATATGAACCTATTTATATTGCGTATGTGACACTGAAGAAAAAAACTTTATTTATAAATGACGCAGCACCGTTCATGTGTGGTTCCTGAGCCTCCATTATTTATAAGTGAGTAACTACTACTAGACGCGTCAATTTATCATGTGGGCTGCATCATCGTACAGAAATGAGGTCCACCATGTCACGTGTGTGTTTGGGGAAGACGCAAAAGACACAAATAGTGCTACTAGTACGACGTGCGTGGGTGCATGCACCTCTTCTCTTCGAGCATGGTTATTAAAAGTATAGCCCACTACTCTACCATGCGGTTATTATATGGGAAAAGAGTATAGGCAGTAATAATGACTAATCAGCCATCAAATCACGAGGCCCACCTTTCTCTATGTTTGACCAATGAAGCAACCATCATTTCACTCCTCGTTGAATATCCACCCGCTGCTACCTCCGCAAACAAATAAAAATCCGCTTCTTCCTTTGCAGCATGGTTAATAATATAGCCATGTCAAACACAACGTAGGAATATCATTCACTGATACAATAGGGCTGGCTCTAAGGCTGGTGATTTTTTTACTTTGTATCTTTCTCTTTTTGTCTCATTTACTCATTTTACATAGGAGCATGTGTAGAGGATGGCTATTCCTTTCGATGGGACTTCTTCATGGGGCTTAAGACTAAGAAGATCCAAATTATTCCCGCTGCCCACCACTCTGAATTGTGCCATCTATGAGAGTACTTCCATTGCAACAATGAGGTCCACTAGGTCTAGCACGTCCTGTAAGAAGAGACTGTCACGCAAAACATACATCTTGTTGCCTTCTTCCTCATACAATACATACCACTGGTACGTACTACTAGTACTACTAGTACTACTACTACTCGTTCTCCTATAAACCTTGCGCTTGGCATTTCGAAAATATTAACCTTGCGTTTGGCTCTTCACCTCTTCGGGAAGTCGAGCAATAATGGTACTACAATATATCTTTTCTGGCTATCTGAGACCGAATGAATTGCATCACGTCCACCATGTGGGCGAGGGTCGAGCGAGGGTCGAGGGGCAAGGGGCGAGGGAGAGTGCATACTAGTATGTCTGTTTCAATATGGACTACATACGGAGCCAAATGAGTGAATCTACACTCTAAAATACATCTATATACATCAGTGTTTGGAGTATGAACTAGTAGTTCATATTGAAATTTACTAAACGACATATATTTCAAACAATATGATAATCTCTCTAACCAAGGTAGGGACAAGGAGTAACAGAGGGAGTAGTAAAAAAATTCCTCGTCCTGCGAGCCACCGCCCGCGTAGGCGAGGGAGCGGGCGTAGGTATAGTAAGCAAGCTTCTCCTCGTCCCGCGACTCTGCGAGCCACCACGCCCGTGGGAGGGGGAGACGGCATACTAAGCAAGCTTCTCCTCATTCTGCAATTTGACGGGACACATCCAAAGTAATACATACAGAGCATCTCCAGTGTATAGAGCCTTGCCTCTAAGGTAGGCCCCACATGGTTTGCCTCTTTTTGAACATAACAGTCAAGTCGCAATTTGTTTGTTCACCCATGGTAGAAGATCCTCCATCAAGTAGACAACTAGTACACGTGTCAAATTACCACGTAGGCTGCCTTTTCATACAGAAATGAGTTCCCCCGTGTACCCGCGCGGGTGTAGTTGGGAAAGAGACGGGAGTACGTGCACCGTCTCTTTGTGCACGTCCCCCACCTACGTGTGTGTGTGAGAGAGAGATACAAACATATACAGATGGCATGTGCGTTCGCGAGTGGTTTTTATTGTGTGGGGGGTGATTTCGTGAATGTATTTGTGTGAATATGTGTCGATGATATCTCAAATAAAAATTTGGCACACGCACTGTGTGTGAAATAGAGGGGGCGACCCACGAGAAGAGAGGGAGGGGCCATATATATTGATATAGTCGAAGAGAGGATCAAGTGGGTGGGTGCGAGATCGATGAAGTGAGCCATCGAAATTGTGTGTGTGCAAGTCAAAGATATAGGGCGACTGACTTACCGGAACATCACAGGGCACACGGCAAGTTTGTGTTTGGCAGGGAGACATGACTAGAGCGCTCGATGTATCGGTGTGTTTGGGCGGGGTGCAGAGACCTAACAAGAGAGGTAGATCGACTCGTATATGTGTTGAGAAGGAGAGACCCAGCTATGTCTTGAGGGAGATCGGTCAGCATCCATACATAAGTGAAGGACGGGAAATAGGCTGGGACACACACACACACACACACACAGAGAGAGAGAGGGAGGGAGAGGGGTAGAGTGTTGGATGGGTGGTGGAGTTGCTTCTCGGAGATGGTGGGAGAGGCCTACTAGACAAACTGAGGGTGGAACTGCAATATTATCAATAAGAGTGGGGATGTGTTTCTGTGTGTATGTGTGCGTGATAGATGTGTCGGGAGGCATGCATGGATGATGAAGGGGGGCCATGTGTTTGGTAAGCAGACCTAACTAGATCGGTAGATCAATTGTTGTGTGTCGGAGGAAGGGAGAGACATAACTAATGAGGTAGATCGATTGACGCGTGGGGAAAACGAGTTATAACGACCTAGCTAGCTATATGTATAGCGGGAGACCGGTCGGTGTACATCCATTTGTTTGAGGCAAATAAGGCCCAGCGAGATGGATAGATAGAGAGAATGGAGCTAGGAGGTGGTGCGAGAGGCCTACTAGCTAGATAGGGGGAGGAGTGTGCGATTGTGAGATCGATGAAAAGAGGGGCAAGAGTTTACACTTGTGTGGGACCGTATGAGAGACACGAGGCATGGACACAAAAAGGAGGAGATGGAAGGTGCGTGTATATGTGATAGGCAGACATTGCTGGAGAGGTTTATCGATCAGTGTGTATCAAAAGGAATTGTGGATACCATGGGAGAACGACCTAAATAAAAGAAAATGAATGTGCATGATGGATATAATGCCGAGGGGGGAGGGCGAGGAGGGCATGTGCATGCACGAGAGAAAGTTAGTGCTAGCTACAAAGGTTAGAGGATTGTGTGGGTGTAAGAGACTAACAAAGATCATAATTCGATATGAAAGTGGATTCATATATTTGAATAGTAGATCATAGTGGTATAAACATATGCATGCATGAATATAGCGGTGATACGCAGGTGTGGTTTTGGACATGTGATACCATAATGTGATAATGCGTGGCGTTTCCAACTCACAGCTAAATATGGAACAATCTAAACCATACCATACATCAAACAATCTCACATTTTATTTGAATTTGTGATAATGTGTGGCGATTGCAGCTCACAACTAAATATCGAACAATCTAAACCATACTATATATCGAACAATCTCACCATTAATTTGAATTTGTGATAATGTGTGGCGTTTGCAACTCACATCTAAATACTTGTAGGCGTAGGGGGTGGGGCACCATACATTATGTGATAAACATATTATACATATAGACATGGTTTAGATTTTGAAGATCTAGCTAGAGCTTGAAATGTACTATGATTTGAAATCAACATAAAGTGGTTTCAAATAATCGAGTTCGAGTTCATATAGTACACATAGTTCATATCTAACTTGACAGTAATCATGTGGTGTGCTGTGAAGATAAAATACAAACAATGGTTTAACTTGACAATAATGATGACAGTAGATCTTATTAAAATAGAGAAACGAATTCAAATGGTTTAACTTGACAACAGTCATGATTGTAGATCTTATTCAAATAGAGAAATGAATTCAAATTTAGTTCATATTCAAGCAGTAGTATATACGTTTGGAATGCACTAAAACATTCATTTGAGTAGCAGGTTTTTTTGTGTGCATTTGAGTAGCAGGCTTCATGCATTATACACGTTCGATATATTTTAATTGAACATAACATGAATTCAAAGTTTTGAATGGCATTTGTAGTGCGAATTGATTTTGTACAGTACACGGGACTAGACTCTCTTGTATGGTGCGGATTGATTTCTTTTTTTTTCGTCGAGAGAAGTGCGAATTGATTTGGTACAGTACACGTTAGGCTTGTCCGGAAATTTCAACCTGTGCCTTGTTACCCTGAAATATTTAAGATATATCTTTTTCTCGTTGTGCTCCAAAAACTCCCTCCATCTCAATCCGCGCATTGCTATCCCAAAATTACAATGCGTGCGAAAACTCCCACCTCCTGCGAAATCCTGACACGCGAAATGCCCGTGATACCCCTGAACTGAAAGAATGGCCTAGCTCAAATCGGTGGGGGTACTTTCATAACTTACCCCACATTTAGGACAAGTGCATCCCTAAGACATGGTTCCACCTCCCATCCCATCCGCCTACCCATTCGTACACCGAGACCGCGAAAACCCGCGAAGCCCCACACCCTCCTCCGTCTGCCACCCAGCCGGAGCCTCTTCCCCGATGACGTTGTCTATAACAACACCTCGATGTTCCTCATCCACCGCACTGGATGAGAATTCTTCGTCGATCTTGTCGTCCTGCCTGTTCAGCCACCCCGTCCTCCACCTCGAAGGAGCTGCCCCGACGTTCCCCACATATTTTGCGCCACCTCCAAGCCCACACCACCGTCTTCACCTGCACCACCGGAAGAGCAGCACCATCGCCGATTCCTTGGATGAAGCTGAGGCCTAATCGGCGCCACCAAAGAGGTTCTACACTAATCTTCGCATTTTCTTATTGATTAGATCTCATGGTGCTGCTGGCACTCGGTCCCGAGCTGACATGGCGCGGCTCCATTGACGGCAGCGTCACCGGCCACTTCCTACATTGTGTCGCTCCCTCAGCAACGACGTGCACATCAGTAGGAGGTGTTGCTGCTTTGGCTCTCGCTTGCGCTGATACTCCGCTCTTGCTCTCGGTCCCCTGCGTTGCTGCTCTCGCTCTTGCTCTTGCTTGTGCTGCTGCTCTCGCTCTTGCTCTTGGTTGCGCTGCTGCTCTACTCTTGTGCCCGCTGCTGCTGCACGAGCAGCAGATCTAGCTCTTGCTCGAGCCCCTGTAGCTGCTACCAGAGATGCTACTACATGACCATCTGGCCTAGCTCTCGCACACGCTGCTGCTCTAGGCGCTGCTGTTGCTGCTACTGCTTTTCTGCTATGGGTGCGTTTAGTTTCGACAGCAAAATTCAGTTTCGACAATTAAATTCAGTTTCAACAGTTAAGTTCAGAGATGAGCGGCTACTCTATGTTACATCTAGCACTTCGTGGTTATGTATTTTACATCATCTTTTGGAGATGCTATTATAATTCCATTCAGGTTAACATTGTCTCTCTTGCCCAGCTTCAGCCTCCCCGTCATACAACTCACTAGAGCTGCTCCAACGACGAAACCCTCCATCACAGCGGAGCTGTACCCCGGGCTCCATCTCCAGACGCCTAAGATCTTCTTCCCCTCCTCCGACAGCCAAATCAGCTAGAGCATCCTCACCGGCTAACCCAATCACTTTGAGATCGACATGGCTTCGCCAAAGAGGTTGTACACTTGTTGCGTCGCTTTTTCACTCTACATGTTATATATATTGTCCACTAAGCACACATGGTAACGTGAAATACAATTAGTTTCTCCTAATGGCTTTGATTTCCCCCTGCCGGAGGGAAGTATCCCCGATGGAGAGCAAAAGTGCTCCTGCCCAGGTTCCGCCTCGAGATAGTGGCCCTTCACCCTGAAAGTCCTCTCTTTATTTTTTCTAGCAAAAATGGGCTTATATACTAGAAGATGGGCACCAGAGGTTGGCCAGGGCCCCCCACGAGCCACCAGGGTGCGCCTTGGTGCCTCGTGGGCACCTGGGTGCACTACAAAAAAAAATACACTTCCGTGATGATACGTGTTCGTCATAGTAGGTCACGTTTTCTGTCATGCATGTACATCCATGACGATTTTATGACATAATCAAGATAGTCATACATGTGCTGTCGTAGAACTATTCCATGACATTACCAAAATTATCATCATGGAAGTGTCCACTTCCATGATGATAAATCGTGCGTCATAGAAGTGCTTTCGTCAAGGGTGACCGACACGTGGCATCCACCGTAATGGGTCGCCGTTAAGCTATCGGGTTTCGGTTTGGATCCGATAACCCGTTAACAGCCCGGGCCATTGGGGATTTTCCACGTGTAAAATCATCATTGGCTGGAGGAAACATGTGTCGGCTCCTTGGTGGGCCATATGTCGTCCGTCCAATGTAAGATACACGCATATGATACGTCAACACGTGGCAGGGCCCAACCAAGGCCCATATAGGTTAAAAAGGCCGACCCAGTCAAAGGCTTGTAGTATTTAGTCAGGTACTAGTGGGCCAGCCCAATAACGACTTGTTTAAACATGGCCCATTTACGACCCGAAGCCAGATCTGGCACGTTAATTCTTCGTCGAATATTTGGGCCCAATTATGTCCCAGTGACATTACGACCTGTTAGAGGCCCGATGTAGACATGGGCCCATTTCAGCCCGGTGTGTCTTTCGGCCTGGGAATGGCACGTGCTACCCATGGGCCATATATGGTCCGGTGCGACATCTGGCCCTCTAACGGCCCGTGATAAAGGTGGCAACAATTCAGCCCAACGTGACTTTGGGCATGTTAAAGGCCTATCGTATAATTCAGCTCGTTGATGCCTCTACTAAGCTTTCGGCCTCTTAAAGGACCATGATATCACTGGGCCAACTAAGGCTCGAGATATATTTCGGCCTGGTAATGGAATGTCATATAACTGGGCCAAAAAAGGCCCGATCTACATTTCAGCCTGCTGAAGGCCCGCCGACGACTAGTGAAAATTGAGGCCCACCATGCATTTTGGCCTGCTAAAGGCTCATGGTTTCTTCTGGGCCGTAACATGCCAGCAGAATATTCAGCCTGTTAATGGCCCAAAGCTACATGGGCCCAACTAAGCGCTGGGTCCACTAAAGGCCCAACTAAACTTTGGGCCGAATATAGGCATGTGTAAGTTGTGGGCCTGGCGCAACGTGTGAAGGCCCCAATGGCCTTTCAGGCCCAAAAAAGTTGTAGGCCAGCCCAATTGTGGCCCGCTAAAAAGCATGCCAGTTAGAGGCGAATGTTCCGGCCCGGTCGACTACATCAGATTTTCTCCATTTTTTTTTCAGATAGCGAATGATGGCAGTAACTAGTAGGAATTAAGAACAAACCTACTCTATAAAATAAAGAAATTACGACATAGTAACTTAGAATAAACCTACACTATACAATAAAGGATTTATGGTATATTACATCGACTGGGCATCGAAGTTCGCCACAAGTGATCATAAAGCGCAACAAAGAAGATTACAAAAACTGGGCGCCATTGCAGCGTAACAAAATAATACTGAACTAAGACCACTTCCAAGACAGTCCAAGAAAGGTTAGCCTTGCACGAGAACTGCTATCCAAAGCTACTAAGCAAGGATGTGAGACCGGCCTAACATGTCGGTAATAGCTTCCAGGTGTAGCTGTTTAGCAATGAGGTTCTCATTAGTGTTCTTCGCAATCTTTCTTAGAGATAGGACTTCAAGTCGAAGTTGAGTTGCAGAATGCCTTTCTGCTAGAACTGGGGACTAAAGAAGTCAAACTGATTCAGACAGTGAATTCTGTGAGCTTGTCTAACTGCTAGTCTCAAGTAACTTGAACACTGCATCAAGACAAGACTTTGGGGCTGTCTCACTATCTTCAAGATGTTTTGCCTTCTTTGCTGCAATATATGTTGGGTTTGTCTCACAGCCTTCAGCAGACTTGTGCATGGCATCAAGCATCTCACCCTGAAACAAGCAAAGAGATGACATGTTTTGCACGTGTATAAACAAAGATGATAATTGTGTTGTTAATTCCATCCAATTTCAAATTAGAAAATAAAGAGTAAGTTCAAAATATCAATAGCATAATTTGGCATTGTTCATAATGCGGGCAGCTTCACCACACTACTGGATTACCATGTCAACATAACAAGCATAGATTAAGGGCAAAGACAATCATTGTATCTATTTTGGTTAATGTGCATGGCATGTTGTTCATATCATCAGCCACATCAGTAAGATAAAACTGGAGATGGCAAGGTGCAAACATGGGCTGCTTCACCACACACTGGATTATAGATCCACAAAACAAGAATACATATAGAGAGTATTGAGTAATGTGCATGGTATGAATAAGGAATTTGGTTTTACAAGTAAAACTTAGAACTGACGGTTGTTGCGAACATGCATTTTGATAGAAACAACAAACTAAACATCACTTAACGATAGGGACTATGAGAAAATTAAACAGGAGTTGAGGATAAAGGTTTTAGAAGGACTGACTTACGTTAATAGTTAACATCGGCTTTATAATGCCCTTCTCCATGTCAAGGGAAGGATAACTCAAGAATTTCAGCATAGAATCCTCTTCATAAGCATTGCATGTACTCTATATTTGTAGAGAGTAATTATAGATATGATAATACTGGAATGGATAGAGGATAATGAATATAAGATGCAGATTGATGCTACCTAATCAACTACCAATCCTTGGAAGTACAAGCATTACATGACAAAATGTACTGACAAGAGCAATGGGCTACACTTCTGCACTGGCATTGTCTGTGTATTCAACTTTTTGGTAAGATTAAATATAGATCTGATATTTTTTAGTAAATGGTGGGCGAGGGAGATAAGATGCAGAATGGTACACAATGAACCAATCCATCTTCCCATAATATAAGTGTTTTGAACACTGGTGTACTGTACAAAACATTCTTATATTATGGGACAAAGGGAGTAGCTGTTGATGTAAGTACAGTGATAGACGATGTTCACAACTTACAAGAGGACTACAGAGCTAAACCTCTTCAAAAGAATTGGGTTGATTCTAAATGTAAGGGTCCATACAGATCTTATAATGTCCACCAAATGGACGATAACAAGGCTAACATGTGCAGTGATGCTACATAATCAACCAGCTATGAAAGTAAGTATGGTCATACAGGGCAAGAGGTACTCACAAGAGCAATGAAGTGTGCAGTATAGTTGCGAGATTTTGTGGTCCCTTGAGAATGAATGTTCTTCTACAAACAACTTTCATACAAGTGAGACGTTAAGGCACATGCAGAAATGTAGTTCAAATTGTGATGTGATATCATAGACAGTACATTACGCTGCAGACGAGACTAATGTGTAACAAGATTATTCCAGTCACTATCTAATAAATGTAGCACCGGAGACTTTACAGAAATTTTGTTTAGAGGCTTTCCATTGAAGTGCGTTTGCCTCAGGTAGGAACGATACTTCATCAATGAGTGCTTGAAAAGCACAACCAACCCTTGCTCGTCTTGACAATCTAGTTTGGTCCTTGCCTAGTTAAAAGAATGAAATCTTGTGTCTTCTGTCAGCAGAAACATATGCAGTAATTACCATGAATAACATTAGTACATTACTTACGCTTAAGTTGCGGAGGAAGATTGGAAATTGTTCTTTGTCTGTGGTATAATCTTTCCATGAAGGAAAGATGCGCACAAAGTTCCTGATAACAATATAAGCTTCGTCTTGTAAACTAGGAAGAAGTGGGATAGGAGTCTTATTTGCTGCAATTGGGGCTCTCTCTCATTCTAAAAGGGATTTGGCAACTGGATTTGGTGTACTCTTTGCTGCAAGGGTGGTTTTGCACTGTAGAGGTGGTGCTATGTCAACTGGCATCATCATACAGTTTGCGGCTATTGTGGTATGCTGAGTTGGGGCATCTGAGATGGCCAGTGTAGTAGGGCTAGAGTCTGCTAGAGTTGTGGCCGTGTTTCCTGGGTCTGGTGATATTGCAACTACACCTAATGGGCTATTTGATTTATCAGGTGTCACTACCTATTCCAAATACTTTGTTCGTGCTCCTCCGCGATCAGCAATCACCCTCTTCCTTTTGAACGTCTGACACAGAAGAACAACATTTGAATGGATAAATATGGTATGATGACGGATGGAATATGTACTGAAAATGGCTAGGCGGGGCGTATTCACTGATACGTCTCTGTCGTATCTATAATTTTTGATTGTTCCATGCCAATATTCTTCAACTTTCATATACTTTTGGCAACTTTTTATACTATTTTTTGCGACTAACATATTGATCCAGTGCCCAGTGCTAGTTCCTATTTGTTGCATGTTTTATGTTTCGCAGAAAACCAATATCAAACGGCGTCCAAACGGGATAAAAACGAACGGAGAATTATTTTGGAATATTTGGGATTTTTCGGACGAAGAATCAACGCGAAACGGTGTCTGAGGTGGCCACGAGACAGGGAGGCGCGCCCACACCCCCTGGGAGCGCCTGGCACTCTTGTGGGCCACCCGTAAGGCGGTCGATACCCTTCTTTTGCCGCAAGAAAGCTAATTTTATGAGAAAAAACTGGGCGAAAGATTCACCCCAATCGGAGTTACGGATCTCCGGATATTAAAGAAATGGTGAAGGGGTAGAATCTGAGAACGCAGAAACAGAGAGATGGATCCAATCTCGGAGGGGCTCTCGCCCCTCCCACGACATGGGAGCCAAGTACCAGAGGGGAAAACCTTCTCCAATCTAGGGAGAAGGTCAAGGAAGAAGAAGAAGAAGGGGGGGGGGTGCTCTCCCCCTTGCTTCCGGTGGCGCCGGAGCGCTGCCGGGGGGCCATCATCATCACCGCGGTCTACACCAACACCTCCGCCGTCTTCACCAACATCTCCATCACCTTCCCCCTCTATATTCAGCGGCCCACTCTCCCGTAACCCGTTGTACCCTCTACTTGAACATGGTGCTTTATGGTTCATATTATTATCCAATGATGTGTTGCCATCCTATGATGTCTGAGTAGATTTCCGTTGTCCTATCGGTGACTGATAAATTGCTATGATTGGTTTGAGTCGCATGTTTTATTATTGGTGTTGTCCTATGGTGCCCTCCGTGTCGCGTGATACGTCTCCAACGTATCTATAATTTTTGATTGCTCCATGCTACTTTATCTACTATTTTGGACTATATTGGGCTTTATTTTCCACTTTTATATTATTTTTGGGACTAACCTATTAACCGGAGGCCCATCCCAGAATTGATGTTTTTTGCCTATTTCAGTATTTCGAAGAAACAAAATATCAAACGGAGCCCAAACGGAATAAAACCTTCGGGAACGTGATTCTATCACCGAACGTGATCCAGGAGACTTGTACCCTACTCCAAGAAGTGCCAGAGGCGGTCACGAGGGTGGAGGGCGCGCCCCCTGCCTTGTGGGCCCCTTATTGCTCCACCGACGTACTCCTTCCTCCTATATATACCTACGTACCCCCGTCAGATCAAATACGGAGCCAAAAACCTAATTCCACCGCCGCAACTTTCTGTATCCGCGAGATCCCATCTTGGGGCCTGTTCCGGAGCTCCGCCGGAGGGGGCATCTACCACGGAGGGCTTCTACATCAACACCATAGCCTCTCCGATGAAGTGTGAGTAGTTTACTTCAGACCTTCGGGTCCATAGCTAGTAGCTAGATGGCTTCTTCTCTCTTTTTGGATCTCAATACAATGTTCTCCCCCTCTCTTGTGGAGATCTATTCGATGTAATCTTCTTTTTGCGGTGTGTTTGTTGAGACCGATGAATTGCGGGTTTATGATCCAGCTTATCTATGAATAATATTTGAATCTTCTCTGAATTCTTTTAAGTATGATTGAGTTATCTTTGCAAGTCTCTTCGAATTATCCATTTGGTTTGGCCAACTAGATTGGTAGTTCTTGCAATGGGAGAAGTGTTTAGCTTTGGGTTCAATCTTGCGGTGTCCTTACCCAGTGACAGAAAGGGTTGCAAGACACGTATTGTATTGTTGCCATCGAGGATAACAAGATGGGGTTTTTATCATATTGCATGGATTTATCCATCTACATCATGTCATCTTGCTTAAGGCGTTACTTTGTTTTTAACTTAATACTCTAGATGCATGCTGGATAGCGGTCGATGAGTGGAGTAATAGTAGTAGATATAGAATCGTTTCGATATACTTGTCTCGGACGTGATGCCTATACACATGATCATACCTCGATATACTCATAATTATGCTCAATTCTGTCAATTGCTCAACAGTAATTTGTTCACCCACCATAGAATACTCATGCTCTTGAGAGAAGCCACTAGTGAAACCTATGGCCCCCAGATCTATTCTCATCATATCAATCTCTATCGCTTTATTTACTTGCTTTGTTTTTACTTTGCCTTTTATTTTTTTTTACTTTGCATCTATCTATCAAAAATACCAAAAATATTATTTATCATCTCTATCAGATCTCACCCTCGTAAGTGACCGTGAAGGGATTGACAACCCCTAATCGCGTTGGTTGCGAGTAGCTATCGTTTTGTGTAGGTACGAGGGACTCGTGCATGATCTCCTACTGGATTGATACCTTGGTTCTCAAAAACTAAGGGAAATACTTATGCTACTTTACTACATCATCCTCTCCTCTTCGGGGAAATCCAACACAGTGCTCAAGAGGTAGCAAGAAGAATTTCTGGCGCCGTTGCCGGGGAGTTTGCACAAAAGTCAACTATACCAAGTACCCATCACAATCCCTATCTCTCGCATTACATTATTTGCCTCTCGTTTTCCTCTCCATTTCACCCTTGCCGTTTTATTCGCCCTCTCTTTCCCAATCTCCTCCTCTCTTTCCCGTTTGCCTTTTTCCCCCGTTACCTTTTTGTTTGCTTGTGTGTTGGATTACTTGTTGCCATGGCGCAAGATAATACCAAATTGTGTGATTTCTAGAATACCAATAATAATGATTTCCTTAGTACTCCGATTGCTCCTCTTAATAATGATGAGTCTTGTGAAATCAATACCACTTTGCTGAATCTTGTTATGAAAGATCAATTCACCGGCCTTCCTAGTGAAGATGCCGCTACTCATCTAAATATTTTTGTTGATTTGTGTGATATGCAAAAGAAGAAAGATACGGATAACAATATTGTCAAGTTGAAATTATTTCCATTTTCACTTAGAGATCATGCTAAAGTTTGGTTTTCGTCTTTGCCTAAAAATAGTATTGATTCTTGGAATAAGTGCAAAGATGCTTTTATCTCTAAGTATTTTCCTCCCGCTAAGATCATCACTCTTAGGAATGATATCATGAATTTTAAACAACTTGATCATGAGCATGTTTCCCAATCTTGGGAAAGAATGAAATTGATGCTTCGCAATTGCCCTACTCATGGTTTGAATTTATGGATGATCATACAAAATTTTTATGCCGGATTGAATTTTGCTTCTAGAAATCTTTTAGATTCGGCCGCGGGAGGCACTTTTATGGAAATTACGTTAGGAGATGCTACAAAATTACTTGATAATATTATGGCTAATTATTCTCAATGGCACACCGAAAGATCTTCTAGTAAAAAAGTGCATGCTATAGAAGAAATCAATGTTTTGAGTGGAAAGATGGATGAACTTATGAAGATGTTTGCTAATAAAAATACTTCTCTTGATCCCAATGATATGCCTTTATCTACTTTGATTGAGAATAATAATGAATCTATGGATGTGAATTTTGTTGGTAGGAATAGTTTTGGAAATAACGCGTATAGAGGGAATTTTAATCCTAGGCCTTATCCTAGTAATCCTTCTAATAATTATGGAAATTCCTACAACAACTCTTATGGAAATTTTAATAAGATGCCCTCTGAATTTCAGAGTAGTGTTAAATAGTTTATGAATTCACAAAAGAATTTTAATGCTTTGCTTGAATAGAAATTTCTTAAAGTTGATGATTTGGCTAGGAACGTTGATAGAATTTCTCTTGAAATTGATTCTTTAAATCTTAGATCTATTCCTCTTAAGCATGATATCAATGAGTGTCTCAAAGCCATGAGAATTTCCATTGATGAGTGCAAAGAAAGAACCGCTAGGATGCGTGCTTCCAAAGATGCCTTTATTAAAGCGTGTTCTTCCAATTCCTATGAAAATCAAGATGAAGATCTAAAAGTTATTGATGTGTCCCCCATTAAATCTTTGTTTTGTAATATGAATCTTGATGAAACTGAATATGATCTTCCCTTACCTAGAAGGCGTTCTAAGAATTCAGAGTTTCTAGATCTTGATGATGAAATTGGTGAAAGTGGGATTGAAATAAATAAAAACCGAGATGTTGCTAAACCCACTATTTTGGATCTCAAGGAATTTAATTATGAAAATTGCTCTTTTATTGGTTGTATTTCCTTGTTGCAATCCGTGCTAGATTCTCCTCATGCTTATAGTCAAAATAAGGCATTTACCGAACACATTGTTGATGCCTTGATGCAATCTTATGAAGAAAAACTTGAGTTGAAAGTTTCTATACCTAGAAAACTCTATGATGAGTGGGAAACTACTATCAAAATTAAAATTAAAGATTATGAGTTTCATGCTTTGTGTGATTTGGGTGCTAGTGTCTCCACTATTCCCAAAACTTTGTGTGATTTGCTAGATTTCCGCGACTTTGAAGATTGCTCTCTAAACTTGCATCTTGCGGATTCCACTATTAAAAAGCCTATGGGAAGAATTAATGATGTTCTTATTGTTGTAAATAGGAATTATGTGCCCATAGATTTTATCGTTCTTGATATAGATTGCAATCCTTCATGTCTTATTATTCTTGGTAGACCTTTCCTTAAAACGATTGGTGCAATTATTGATATGAAGGAAGGGAATATTCGATTCCAATTTCCCTTAAAGAAGGGCATGGAACACTTCCCTAGAAATAAAATAAAAATACCATATGAATCTATCATGAGAGCCACTTATGGATTGCCTACCAAAGATGGCAAAACCTAGATCTATCCTTGCTTTTATGCCTAGCTAGGGGCGTTAAACTATAGCGCTTGTTGGGAGGCAACCCAATTTTATTTTTTGTTCTTTGTTTTTGTTCCTGTTTAGTGTTAAATCTTGTTTCTACTTTCTGTTTATATGTGGTTTTATGTTTTAATTAGTGTTTTTGCCAAGTAGAACCTATAGGATAAGCTATGATGATAGTTGATTTGATTCTGCTGAAAAACAGAATCTTTGCGCTCACGAGAAAAACTTCAATAAATCACAGAAACGTGATTTTGCATTGATTATTTTTGCTGCTGATCAATAAACAAAATTTCCAGTACTTCCTATTTTGGTAGATTTTCTAGCGTTCCAGAAGTTTGCGTTAGTTACAGATTGCTACAGACTGTTCTGTTTTTGACAGATTCTGTTTTTCGTGTGTTGTTTGCTTATTTCAATGCATCTATGGCTAATAAATTAGTTTATAAACCATAAGGAAGTTGGAATACAGTAGGTTTAACACCAATATAAATAAAGAATGAGTTCATTACAGTACCTTAAAGTAGTCTTTTGTTTTCTTTCACTAACGGAGCTCACGAAATTTCTATTGAGTTTTGTGTTGTGAAGTTTTCAAGTTTTGGGTGAATTCTTTTGATGGATTATGGAACAAAGAGTGGCAAGAGCCTAAGCTTGGGGATGCCCATGGCACACCCAAGATAATCCAAGGACACTAAAAAGTCAAAGCTTGGGGATTCCCCGGAAGGTATCCCCTCTTTCGTCTACTTCCATCGGTAATTTACTTGGAGCTATATTTTTATTCACCACATGCTATGTGTTTTGCTTGGAGCGTCTTGTATTATTTGCGTCTTTACTTGTTAGTTTACCACAATCATCCTTGTTGTACACACCTTTGAGAGAGCCATACATGATTTGGAATTTGCTAGAATACTCTATGTGCTTCACTTATATCTTTTGAGCTTGATAGTTTTGCTCATAGTGCTTCACTTATATCTTTTGAGCTTGATAGTTTTGCTCATAGTGCTTCACTTATATCTTTTGAGCTTGATAGTTTTGCTCATAGTGCTTCACTTATATCTTTTGAGCGTAATAATTTTTGCTCTAGTGCTTCACTTAGATATTTTAGAGCACGGTGGTGGATTTGTTTTAAAGAAACTATTGATCTCTCATGCTTCACTTAGATTATTTTGAGAGTTGTTAATAGCATGGTAATTTGTTTAAAGATAATATACTTGGTATTCAAGATATGTGAAACTTTCTTTTGAGTGCGTTGAATACTAAGATAAGTTTGATGCTTGATAATTCTTTTGAGATATGGAGGTGATAATATCAAACCAATGCTAGTTGGGGTGATTATGAATTTAAAGAATGCTTGTGTTGAAGTTTGTGATTCCCGTAGCATGCACGTATGGTGAACCGCTTTGTGATGAAGTCGGAGCACAATTTTATTTATTGATTGTCTTCCTTATGAGTGGCAGTCGGGGACGAGCGATGGTCTTTTCCTACCAATCTATCCCCCTAGGAGTATGCGTGTAGTGCTTTGGTTTTTGATGACTTCTAAATTTTTGCAACAAGTGCATGAGTTCTTTTGATTAATGTTGAGTCCATGGATTATACGCACTCTCACCCTTCCACCATTGCTAGCCTCTCTAATACTGCGCACTTTTTCGCCCGTATCATACACCCACCATATACCTTCCTCAAAACAACCACCATACCTACCTATCATGGCATTTCCATAGCCATTCCGAGATATATTGCCATGCAACTTTCCACCGTTCCGTTCATATGACATGCATTACTTTTGTCATATTGCTTTTTGCATGAACATGTAGTTGACATTGTATTTGTGGCAAGGCCACCTTCATAATTCTTTCATACATGTCACTCTTGATTCATTGCATATCCCGGTACATCGCCGGAGGCATTCATATAGAGTCATATTTTGTTCTAAGTATCGAGTTGTAATTGTTGAGTTGTAAGAAAAATAAAAGTGTGATGATCATCATTATTAGATCATTGTCCCAGTGAGGAAAGTATGATGGAGACTATGATTCCCCCATAATTCGGGATGAGACTCCGAACGAAAAAAAGAGAGTGGACATAAAAAAAGAAAAGGCCCAAATAAAAAAATGAGAGAAAAAGAGAGAAGGGACAATGCTACTATCCTTTTACCACACTTGTGCTTCAAAGTAGCACCATGATCTTCATGATAGAAAGTCTCATATGTTGTCACTTTCATATACTAGTGGGAATTTTTCATTATAGAACTTGGCTTGTATATTCCAATGATGGGCTTCCTCAAAAGTGCCCTAGGTCTTCGTGAGCAAGCAAGTTGGATGCACACCCACTTAGTTTCTTTTGTTGAGATTTCATATACTTATAGCTCTAGTGCATCCATTGCATGGCAATCCCTACTCACTCACATCGATATCTATTGATGGGCATCTCCATAGCCTATTGGTACGCCTAGTTGATGTGAGACTATCTTCTCTTTTTTTGTCTTCTCCACAACCACCATTCTATTCCACCTATAGTGCTATGTCCATGGCTCACGCTCATGTATTGCATGAAAGTTGAAAAAGTTTGAGATTACTAAAGTATGAAACAATTGCTTGGCTCGTCACCGGGGTTGTGCATGATTTTGAAGATAGAGCATAGCCAGACTATATGATTTTGTAGGGATAACTTTCTTTAACCATGCTATTTTGAGAAGACATGATTGCTTTGATTGGTACGCTTGAAGTATTATTACTTTTATGTCAATATGAACTTCTGTCATGAATCTTTCGGATCTGAATATTCATACCACAACTAAGAAGATTTACATTGAAATTATGCCAAAGTATCACTCCGCATCAAAAATTCTTTTTTATCATTTACCTACTCGAGGATGAGCAAGAATTAAGCTTGGGGATGCCTGATACGTTTCCAACGTATCTATAATTTTTGATTGCTCCATGCTACTTTATCTACTGTTTTGGACTATATTGGGCTTTATTTTCCACTTCTATATTATTTTTGGGACTAACCTATTAACCGGAGGCCCAGCCCAGAATTGTTGTTTTTTGCCTATTTTAGTATTTCGAAGAAATAGAATATCAAACAGAGTCCAAACGGAGTAAAACCTTCGGGAACGTGATTTTCTCACCGAACGTGATCCAGGAGACTTGGACCCTACTCCAAGAAGTGCCAA
Source organism: Triticum dicoccoides (assembly GCF_002162155.2). Taxonomy (NCBI): domain Eukaryota; kingdom Viridiplantae; phylum Streptophyta; class Magnoliopsida; order Poales; family Poaceae; genus Triticum; species Triticum dicoccoides. The sequence continues at coordinate 121,073,079 of NC_041387.1, forward strand.
AGGCGGTCACGAGGGTGGAGGGCACGCCCCCCTGCCTCGTGGGCCCCCTGTTGCTCCACCGATGTACTCCTTCCTCCTATATATACCTACGTACCCCCGTCAGATCAAATACAGAGCCAAAAACCTAATTCCACCGCCGCAACTTTCTGTATCCGCGAGATCCCATCTTTGGGCCTGTTCCGGAGCTCCGCCGGAGGGGGCATCTACCACGGAGGGCTTCTACATCAACACCATAGCCTCTTCGATGAAATGTGAGTAGTTTACTTCAGACCTTCGGGTCCATAGCTAGTAGCTAGATGGCTTCTTCTCTCTTTTTGGATCTCAATACAATGTTCTCCCCCTCTCTTGTGGAGATCTATTCGATGTAATCTTCTTTTTGCGGTGTGTTTGTTGAGTCCGATGAATTGTGGGTTTATGATCCAGCTTATCTATGAATAACATTTGAATCTTCTCTGAATTCTTTTATGTATGATTGAGTTATCTTTACAAGTCTCTTCGAATTATCCGTTTGGTTTGGCCAACTAGATTGGTAGTTCTTTCAATGGGAGAAGTGTTTAGCTTTGGGTTCAATCTTGTGGTGTCCTTACCCAGTGACAGAAAGGGTTGCAAGGCACGTATTGTATTGTTGCCATCGTGGATAACAAGATGGGGTTTTTATCACTAGTAGAAAAGGGGGCATCAGTCCCGGTTGGTAAGGCCTTTTAGTCCCGGTTTTTGAACCGGGACTAAAGGGTCGTTACTAATGCCTCCCCCCTTTAGTACCGGTTCAAACTAGAACCGGGACTAAAGGTCGCGGCCACGTGGAGCTCCACCTTTAGTCCCGGTTGGTAACACCAACCAAGACTAAAGGAAATTTTTTGAATTTTTTTTAATTTTTTTTGTTTTCAAATTTCTGAATTATTTTAACCTCTAATCTCTAATCACCACCCCTCATCACTCCTCAATTTATCCTCTAATCTCTAATCACCCCTCATCATTCCTAATCATCCAACTTCTCGAACGGTCACCCATCCTCCCACTCCCCCAGCCTGAGCACGCTTAACTTCCGGGTTCTATTCTCCCTCGTTTCCAAGTCTGCACTTGTTTTTTTCCTCACAATAGTAAGATGTCAATCCTATTAACCCTCAGGAATTTTGCGTGAGCATGATGTGACACATTTCACCGTTTGAGTTTGAAACTATTGTTTTAAAAAACAATAATTATTTAGTAACACTAATATTTCTTGAGTAATTAGTTTGACCATTGTTTGACCATTGTTTGACCACAATTTGACCATAGTTTGACCAGATTTGACCAAAATTCAAAATAACTGAAATAATTATTTAGTAACACTAATATTCTAGAATAATTAGTTTGACCATTGTTTGACCATAGTTTGAAATTTTTCGATTTTTTCCACTCTAGATTTTAAAAGCCCCGTAACTTTTTTCTGTTAGGTTTTTGAGGATTTTGAAAATGTTTAACGGGGTTCCATTTTTACAAATTCTCGAGAGATTTTGTAAATAAAGTCGAAATTCATATTTGGAAATTTTCCCAACAACTAGACCACATATCACATGGGAAACTTATTTTATTTTATTTTTTTGACATTTTCATCATTTTCGTTTACTTTTTTTAAAACTGAAAAGGCGATCCACAAGGGGGGGGTAGAGTTTGAAAATGGGACCTTTAGTACCGGTTCGTGCCACGAACCGGTACTAATGCCTCAAACCCCATTAGTACCGGTTGGTGGCACGAACCGGGACTAAAGGTCTAACCCTTTAGTCCCGGTTGGTGCCACGAACCGGGACTAATGGGCATCGCACCCTTTAGTCCTGGTTTGTGGCACCAACCAGGACTAAAAGGTCCATATGAACCGGGACAAATGGCCCACGTGGCCCCTGGGTGCACGAACCTGGACTAATGCCCCCATTAGTCCCGGTTCTAGACTGAACCGGGACTAATGGGTTAACCCGGGGTGGACCAAAGCCCCCTTTTCTACTAGTGTATCATATTGCATGAATTTATCCCTCTACATCATGTCATCTTGCTTAAGGAGTTACTCTATTTTTAACTTAATACTCTAGATGCATGCTGGATAGCGGTCGATGAGTGGAGTAATAGTAGTAGATGTAGAATCGTTTCGATCTACTTGTCTTAGACGTGATGCCTATACACATGATCATACCTAGATATACTCATAATTATGCTCAATTCTGTCAATTGCTCAATAGTATTTTGTTCACCCATCGTAGAATACTTATGCTCTTGAGAGAAGCCACAAGTGAAACCTATGGCCCCCGGGTCTATTCTCATCATATCAATCTCTATCACTTTATTTACTTGCTTTGTTTTTACTTTGCCTTTTATTTTTTTACTTTGCATCTATCTATCAAAAATACCAAAAATATTATTTATCATCTCTATCAGATCTCACCCTCGTAAGTGACCGTGAAGGGATTGACAACCCCTAATTGCGTTGGTTGGGAGTAGCTATCATTTTGTGTAGGTACGAGGGACTCGTGCGTGATCTCCTACTGGATTGATACCTTGGTTCTCAAAAACTGAGGGAAATACGTGCGCTACTTTACTGCATCATCCTCTCCTCTTCTGGGAAATCCAACGCAGTGCTCAAGAGGTAGCATCGCACAAGCGTGAGGGATTCCCGCTGTAGGGTTTGCAATATGTTTATGATTTGCTTATGGTGGGTGGCGTGAGTGACAGAAGCACAGACCCAATTAAGTAGGTTGTTTGCGTATGGGATAAAGGGGACTTGATACTTTAATGCTATGGTTGGGTTTTACCTTAACGATCTTTAGTAGTTGCGGATACTTGCTAGTGTTCCAATCATAAGTGCATATGATCCAAGTAGAGAAAGTATGTTAGCTTATGCCTCTCCCTAAAATAGAATTGCAATAGTGATTACCGGTCTAGTAACATAGTCAATTGCTTAGGGACAATTCCACAACTCCTACCACCACTTTTCCACACTCGCTAATATTTATTTATTGCTTCTTTATCTAAATAGCCCCTACTTTTTTATTTACGTGCTCTTTATTATCTTGCAAACCTATCGTATCACACCTACAAAGTACTTCTAGTTTCATACTTGTTCTAGGTAAAGCGAACATCAACCGTGCGTAGAGTCGTATCAGTGGCCGATAGGACATGAGAGAGTATTTGTTCTACCTTTATCTCCTCGTTGGGTTCTACACTCTTACTTATCGAAAGAGGCTACAACTATCCTGTATACTTGCGGGTTATCAAGACCTTTTTCTGGCGCCGTTGCCGGGGAGTCATAGCGTGGGGTGAATATTCTCGTGTGTGCTTATTTGCTTTATCACTAAGTAATTTTTATTTGCTTTTCTTAGTTGTTATCTATCTTTAGTTATGGATACGGAACACGAAATACCAAAAAAAATTAGGTGTACTTGCTACTCATAGAGATGGGGTAACTCCTAAAACCCTCGATTCTCACTTTGTGGAAGATATTATGTACTACTTTGATAATCCTAAGAAAATCCCATTCAACTTTATAATGGGAGACACGTTGGATCAACATGAATACTTTAGGGATTATCGCTTGACACAAAAAGGGAAACTATTATGGGATCAATTTATTATGTTGCATTGGTATGCTCGGGATCTATGCTTGAGATATGATATTACTTGTTGCTCTAGGATGAAGGCTCCACACCTTCCCTTTTCATGCAAATTTAATGATAATGAAACCTTAGCTTCTTATGCTAATGGTATATATGATTACTATGATGTTTAACAAATTGAAGAATTTGTTGCTTTTAAGGCTGCTTATGAAATTGAATCTTTGTTTGAAAAGTATGAAGCTTTAGATGATGATGTTTATAGGCCTGAATATCTTGCTATACTTAGATATTTCTATGAAAATTATGAATACAATTACAATATTAATGCATTTATTGAGAAAGTCTCCACTATCCAAGAAGAGACTAATATTTTGCAGGAAGCTATGGAAGAAGAAATTGGTGAAACTGTGAGCTCATTGGATGAAAAAGATGATGAGGAGAGCGAAGAACAAAAGGAGGAAGAGCGAATTGATGACCCGTGCCCACCTTCTAATGAGAGTAACTCTTCAACTCATACATTGTTTAATTCCCCTTCGTGCTTACCGAAGGATGATTGCTATGATGATTGCTATGATCCCTTGAATTTGTTTGAAATATCCCTCTTTGATGATGCTTGCTATGCTTGTGGCCAAGATGCCAATATGAATTATGCTTATGGAGATGAACTTTCTGTAGTTCCTTATGTTAAACATGAAATTTTTGCTATTGCACCCACGAATGATAGTCCTATTATCTTGATGAACTTTCGGAGAAGTTTGTGCTTATTAAGGATTATGTTGATGAGTTGCCTTTTACCATTGCACATGATGATTTTGATAGATATAATATGCATGTGCTTGCTGCTCCTACTTGCAATTATTATGAGAGAGGAACTACATCTCCGCCTCTTTATGTTTACAACACGATAGAATTGCAAGAATCTGCTTATACTATGCATTGGCCTTTACTTGGTGTGCATGAATTGTTCTTTTATGACATGCCGATGCATATGAAAAGAGTTAGACTTCGTCATTACTTTATATATGTTACTTTGTGCTCACTACTAAATTACAAATCATCGCTAATTAAAATTGGCTTTGATATACCTTGGGATCCGGGTGGGTCCATTACTTGAGCACTATATGCCTAGCTTAATGGCTTTATAGAAAGTGCTGCCAGGGAGACAACCCGGAACTTTCAAAGAGTCATTTATTTCTGTTGAGTTCTTTTATATAGTTTAAAAACTAAAAAATAAAGAGGGGAACCTAAAAACTTTTCAAAAAGGAAAGTGAAAGTGAGAGAGACAAGCATTGTTGAAGTGGGAGAGCTCCTTGAACTTTGTTCATGCTCACGGAAACTTTGTGAATCTTGATTATAGAAACTTTTCATAAAAAGTAATTATCCCCTTGTATAATTCCATTGTATTATAAAAATAATGTGTCAAGGTTTGCCTTTAGGATGTTTACAATGCTTGTTGGTTTGTACGGTGCAGGATAGAAACTTTGGCTGTAGTCTTGATTTTAAATTTTTTGCTGGAACCTCAAATGGTTCTGATTCCTTTTGCACTGTCTTTCTGTACAACTCGTTTATTTTTTCTAATTTTGGTAGAATTTTTGGGGTAACATATATATTGTGAATGTTCAGATTCCTACATACTGTTCTGTTTTTGACAGATTCTGTTTTTGATGCATAGTTTGCTTGTTTTGATGAATCTATCAATTTATATCAGTGGATTAAGCCTTGAAAAAGTTATATTACAGTAGACACAATGCAAAAACAAAATATGAATTGGTTTGCTACAGTACTTAGAGTAGTAATTTGTTTTATTATACTAACGGATCTTACTGAGTTTTCTTTTGAAGTTTTGTGTGGATGAAGTGTTTAATCGAGGAAGTTTCGATATGAGGAAAAGGAAGAGAGGCAAGAGCTCAATATTGGGGATGCCCGAGGCACCCCAAGTAAATATTCAAGGAGACTCAAGCGTCTAAGCTTGGGGATGCCCTGGAAGGCATCCCCTCTTTCTTCAAGAAGTATCAGTATGTTTTCGTATTCATTTCGTTCATGCGATATGTGCAAGCCTTGGAGTGTCCTTTGCATTTAGTTTTAACTTTTCTTCTATGCACCATGCAGGTATGAGATAGTCCTTGGTTGATTTATAGAATTCTCATTGCACTTCATTTAAATCTTTTGAGTATGGCTTTATAGAATGCTTCATGTGCTTCATGTATATCGTTTGAAGTTTGGATTGCTTGTTTCTCTTCACATAGAAAACCGCCATTTGTAGAATGCTCTTTTTCTTCATTTATATTTGTTAGAGCGTGTGCATATCTTTTGTAGAAAGAATTAAACTCTCTTGCTTCATTTATATCTATTTAGAGAGATGACAGGAATTGGTCATTCACATGGTTAGTCATAAAATCCTACATAAACTTGTAGATCGCTAAATATGATATGTTTGATTCCTTGCAAGATATAAAGATGGTGATATTAGTGTCATGCTAGTGGGTGATTGTGGATTGTAGAGACACTTGTGTTGAGGTTTGCAAGTCCCGTAGCATGCACGTATGGTAACCGTTGTGTGACAAATTTGAAGCATGGGGTGTTTCTTTGATTGTCTTCCTTATGAGTGGAAGTCGGGGACGGGCGATGGTCTTTTCCTACCAATCTATCCCCCTAGGGGCATGCTTAGTAGTACTTTTCTTTGAGGGATAATAAACTTTTGCAATAAGTATATGAGTTTTTTATGACTAATGTGAGTCCATGGATTATACGCACTTTTACCTTTCCATCATTGCTAGCCTCTTTAGTACCGTGCATTGCCCTTTCTCACCTTGAGAGTTGGTGCAAACTTCGCTTGTGCATCCAAACTCCGTGATATGATACGCTCTATCACACATAAACCTCCTTATATCTTCCTCAAAACAGCCACCATACCTACCTATCATGGCATTTCCATAGCCATTCTGAGATATATTGCCATGCAACTTCCATCATCATCATATACATGACTTGAGCATTTATTTTCATATTGCTTTGCATGATCGTAAGATAGCTAGCATGATGTTTTCATGGCTTGTCCTTTTTTTGATGTCATTGCTATGCTAGATCATTGCACATCCCGGTACACCGCCGGAAGCATTCATATAGAGTCATATCTTTGTTCTAGTATCGAGTTGTAATATTGATTTGTAAGTAAATAAAAGTGTGATGATTATCATTATAGAGCATTGCCCCATGAAAAAAAAGAAAAAGAAAAAAAGGAAAGGCCAAAGAAGCCTAAATAAAAAAGGGGGCCAAAGAAGCCCACCGAAAGAAAAAGAAAAAAAAAAGAAAAAGAAAGAAAAAGGAAAAAGAAAAGGGGCAATGTTACTATCCTTTTTCCACACTTGTGCTTCAAAGTAGCACCATGTTCTTCATATATAGAGTCTCTTATGTTGTTGCTTTCATATACTAGTGGGAATTTTTCATTATAGAACTTGTCTTGTATATACCAACGATGGTCTTCCTCAAATGCCCTAGGTCTTCATGAGCAAGCAAGTTGGATGCACACCCACTTAGTTTTCAGTTTGAGCTTTCATACACTTATAGCTCTAGTGCATCCGTTGCATGGCAATCCCTACTCCTCGCATTGACATCAATTGATGGGCATCTCCATAGCCCGTTGATTAGCTGCGTCGATGTGAGACTTTCTCCTTTTTTGTCTTCTCCATATAAACCTCCACCATTATATTCTATTCCACCTATAGTGCTATATCCATGGCTTGTGCTCATGTATTGCGTGATGGTTGAAAAAGCTGAAGCGCGTTAAAAAGTATGAACCAATTGCTCGGCTCGTCATCGGGGTTGTGCATGATGGGAGCATTTTGTGTGACGAATATGAAGCATGGCCAAGGTGTATGATTTTGTAGGGATAAGCTTGCTTTGGCCTTGTTGTTTTGAAAAGACATGATTGCTTTATTGGTACGCTCGAAGTATTATCGTTTTTATGTCAAATGATAGACTATTGCTCTGAATCACTCGTGTCTTAATATTCATGCCATGATTAGACATATGATCAAGATTATGCTAGATAGCATTCCACATCAAAAATTATCTTTTTTATCATTTACCTACTCGGGGACGAGCAGGAATTAAGCTTGGGGATGTTGATACGTCTCTGTTGTATCTATAATTTTTTATTGTTCCATGCCAATATTCTTCAACTTTCATATACTTTTGGCAACTTTTTATACTATTTTTTGGGACTAACATATTGATCCAGTGCCCAGTGCCAGTTCCTGTTTGTTGCATGTTTTATGTTTTGTAGAAAACCAATATCAAACGATGTCCAAACGGGATAAAAACAGATGGAGAATTATTCTGGAATATTTGGGATTTTCCGGAGGAAGAATCAACGCGAAACGGTGTCCGAGGTGGCCACGAGACAGGGGGGCGCGCCCACACCCCTTGTGCACGCCTGGCACTCTTGTGGGCCACCCGTAAGGCGGTTGATACCCTTCTTTTGCCGCAAGAAAGCTAATTTTATGAGAAAAATTAGAGCGAAAGATTCACCCCAATCGGAGTTATGGATCTCCGGATATTAAAGAAACGGTGAAGGGGTAGAATCTGAGAACGCAGAAATAGAGAGATAGATCCAATCTCGGAGGGGCTCTCACCCCTCCCATGCCATGGGAGCCAAGTACCAGAGGGGAAACCCTTCTCCCATCTAGGGAGAAGGTCAAGGAAGAATAAGAAGAAGGGGGGGGGGCTCTCCCCCTTGCTTCCGGTGGCGTCGGAGCGCTGCCGGGGGCCATCATCATCACCGCGATCTACACCAACACGTTCGCCATCTTCACCAACATCTCCATCACCTTCCCCCTCTATATTCAGCGGTCCACTCTCCCGCAATCCGCTGTACCCTCTACGTGAACATGGTGCTTTATGCTTCATATTATTATCCAATGATGTGTTGCCATCCTATGATGTCTGAGTAGATTTCCGTTGTCCTATCGGTGACTGATAAATTGCTATGATTGGTTTGAGTTGCATGTTTTATTATTGGTGTTGTCCTATGGTGCCCTCCGTGTCGCACAAGCGTGAGGGATTCCCGTTGTAGGGTTTGCAATATGTTTATGATTTGCTTATGGTGGGTGGCATGAGTGACAGAAGCACAGACCCGAGTAAGTAGGTTGTTTGCGTATGGGATAAAGGGGACTTGATACTTTAATGCTATGGTTGGGTTTACCTTAATGATCTTTAGTAGTTGCAGATACTTGCTAGAGTTCCAATCATAAGTGCATATGATCCAAGTAGAGAAAGTATGTTAGCTTATGCCTCTCTCCCTCAAATAGAATTGCAATAGTGATTACCGGTCTAGTAACATAGTCAATTGCTTAGGGACAATTCCACAACTCCTACCACCACTTTTCCACACTCTCTAATATTTACTTTATTGACTCGTTATCTAAACAGCCCCTACATTTTTATTTACGTGCTCTTTATTATCTAGCAAACCTATCCTATCACACCTACAAAGTACTTCTAGTTTCATACTTGTTCTAGGTAAAGCGAACGTCAAGCGTGCGTAGAGTCGTATCGGTGGCCGATAGGACTTGAGAGAGTATTTGTTCTACCTTTAGCTCCTCGTTGGGTTCGACACTCTTACTTATCGAAAGAGGCTACAACTATCTTGTATACTTGAGGGTTATCATTCACATACACAATGTGTAAACTAAGCTAATGGTATTGCAAAAAACTAGAAGCAATGCAAAGCATTAGTTGCAAGGTATGTGCGACCAATATAACCTTAGAAAGTTAGAGCAAGCACCTTGATGGGTGAATAAGATAGGGCATCTGCCTCTGACTCCTCCACTAGGGAGTTTCATTGACTTGGATCTCCCTCTAGGTCATAATCACTATTAGGATCGTATTCTGAGCATGAATCTGTAGGTGGAGAGCGTTTGCGTTGCATTGCATCCAGACTTGATTTCGGTCCCTTAATGCCAAGTTTGACAGCCATGGCATTGTTCTGCTTTATTCTTTTCATGCGCGAAAGCTCATAATAATTATGATGCTGTTCAGTATCTGAGATTCATGAAAACATAAAAAATAGTCAAATTATCTATGGAATGCATTGCGGATTCAACTCGAAGAGTGCATCCCTATAAACCCTTACATATGCAAAGTTCACCCCCCAACTGTGCGGACCAGACCACACACAGAAATATAAACTTCTTATATCTCTATAACAGGTAGACACACATTTCAAAACTGAAGTAGGAAAATTAGAATCATATCAAACTCGTATTTGTACAAATAAACTAAGGAATTATGAGTGGCATAATTTTTAGCTTCAAGGGTGTAGTGCTGGTAGTGCGACACAAAGCAAGTAGGCAGATTGTATTCCATGTAAAACATTGTAGTGTATGTAAAAGGTGGAAATGACACTTTATTTCTATACAATGCAGTGTTTGTTGCCCACACATGATGGAAGAGATCACACAGAGAAATACTATTCACTCATGTCTGCTGTTCTAGTATTTTAAAACAGGGTGATCCACCCTAAAAGAATATTGACAACAAATATCACAAGGCAAGCATAGATGTAGTGAATCAATCATTACTTGTGAGCTTACTAGGACAAGTATGCAGAATTGTAACTGCAGTAAGAGACCGTCCAAAATATGAATCAAGAAGTTGTTCTAGTATTTTAAAACAGGGTGATCCACCCTAAAAGAATATTGACAACAAATATCACAAGGCAAGCATAGATGTAGTGAATCAATCATTACTTGTGAGCTTACTAGGACAAGTATGCAGAATTGTAACTGCAGTAAGAGACCGTCCAAAATATGAATCAAGAAGTTGGTCTAGCACTTATTGCATGCAACTAATCGACGTGAACAATTGGATATCATATCAAATGAGTAAGAAAGACAAGTAAAATTGACAATAAACCTAGCTTGCGGTAGTAATCTACGTCAATGTCACTATGACCAACAATCCAAAATGACTAGTGTCTATTCCTAGGGCTGGAATTTTGAAACTCTGTGAACTTTGCAGGTACAAAAGATTACTGAAATACATCTGAACAATTAAGTGTAGGTAGCACTCAGTACACAACAAACCCTAATGACAGTCCTGCCTAATGAGTAATGAATCAATTAGAAAATGGGTGATGAGGAGTGGGTGCTGAGTGTTGAAGACGTATCTCAGGATAAATCGGGTTGGCTTAGTGGCTGTTGCATGCCTGAACCCTGAATGGACTGGGAAGGTAGGCACGGCGGCGCGCCCGGGCAGCGGTGACGCTATAGGGCGAGTGGCTCCTGACCTCCTGGTAATCCAGTATCTCCTCCTAGAGTCATGCCGTCCGGGGACGGCAAGTCACTGGCAAGGCAGGCGGCTGGGGGCGAGTAGAGATCAGAAGCGCGGCAGAACAAAGGGGAATTGGGGCCTGGGCCAACCCAAAATCCCAGAGTGGGCCACGGCCCACCGTGAGCACCCTGTAGATACACACCCGAGCGGCGTACAGGCATTTTTGAAACTAAATTAGGAAAATTTAGCTGACCAATTAAACGACTCTGTTTTAATAATATTAGATTCATATTTGAACAACTAAGCTTGTTTAGCTTGATGGGTGGAGCAGTGCTATTATGACACGAAGCATGTATGTTGATCGTATAGTGATCATAAAAGGGGGAAACCCTAAGCATTTGTTTTAGCAAAAGAGGGATTCCCCTCCGATTTATATTAAAGAAACCAACACGGAACCAACATGATTAATTAAACCCTAAGCATGATCAATTAAACCCTATTATGACTGTGCCATGGCAAATTTAAAGCTGCAAACCGCAGAAATGCTATTTACCATCCATTGTTCGCTTCGAACAAAGAACTAAATTCTAAGAATTGAAAAGAAAGTTACGATCTATTTTCTGGTTGAGATCAAAAAGTTGAGCAGATATGAAGTACCACCTTTCTTGCGGTGCCGTCTAGGCATCCGGGGTGTGATGGCTTGATACGTCTCCAACGTATCTATATTTTTTGATTGTTCCATGCTATTATATTATCCATCTTAGATGTTTTATATGCATTTATATGCTATTTTGTATGATTTTTGGGACTGACCTATTAACCTAGAGCCCAGTGCTACTTTCTGTTTTTTCCTTGTATTTGAGTTTTACAGAAAAGGAATACCAAATGGAGTCCAATTGGCGTGCCAATTTTTCAAGATTTTTTATGGACCAAAAGGAGCCCCAGAAGTAAAAGAGTTGGGCCAGAAGAGTCTCGAGCCATCCACGAGGGCAGAGGGTGCGCCCTACCCCCTGGGCGCGCCCCCTGCCTCATGGATGACTCGGAGACCCCCCCTGACATGAGACCGACAGCAAAAATTCCTATAAATACAGAAACCCCAGAAATAAAGCTATATCGGGAGTTCCGCCACCGTAAGCCCCTGTAGCCACCAAAAACCTCTCGGAACCTTGTTCCGGCACCCTGTCGGAGGGGGGATCCATCACCGGTGGCCATCTTCATCATCTTGGCGCTCTCCATGACGAGGAGGGAGTAGTTCACCCTCCGGACTGAGGGTATGTACCAGTAGCTATGTGTTTGATCTCTCTCTCTCTCTCTCATGTTCTTGATTTGGCACGATCTTGATGTATCGCGAGCTTTGCTATTATAGTTGGATCATATGATGTTCTCCCCCTCTACTCTCTTGTAATGGATTGAGTTTTCCCTTTGAAGTTATCTTATCGGATTGAGTCTTTAAGGTTTTGAGAACACTTGATGTATGTCTTGCATGTGCTTATCTGTGGTGACAATGGGATATCACATGATCTACTAGATGTTTGTTTTGGTGATCAACTTGCGGGTTCAGTGACCTTGTGAACTTATGCATAGGGGTTGGCACACGTTTTTTTCTTGACTCTCCGGTAGAAACTTTGGGGCACTCTTTGAAGTTCTTTGTGTTGGTTGAATAGATGAATCTGAGATTGTGTGATGCATATCCTATAATCATACCCACGGATACATGAGGTGACATTGGAGTATCTAGGTGACATTAGGGTTTTGGTTGATTTGTGTCTTAAGGTGTTATTTTACTACGAACTCTAGGGCTGTTTGTGACACTTATGGGAATAGCCCAATGGACTGATCGAAAAGAATAACTTTGAGGTGGTTTTGTACCCTACAATAATCTCTTTGTTTGTTCTCCACTATTAGTGTCTTTGGTGTGACTCTTTGTTGCATGTTGAGGGATAGTTATATGATCTAATTATGTTATTAGTGTTGAGAGAACTTGCACTAGTGAAAGTATGAACCCTAGGCCTTGTTTCAAAGCATTGCAATACCGTTTACGCTCACTTTTACCACTTGTTACCTTGTTGTTTTTATAATTTCAGATTATAAAAACCTTTATCTACCATCCATATTGCACTTGTATCACCATCTCTTCGCCAAACTAGTGCACCTATACAATTTACCATTGTATTGGGTGTGTTGGGGACACAAGAGACTCTTTGTTATTTGGTCGCAGGGTTGTTTGAGAGAGACCATCTTCATCCTACGCCTCCCACGGATTGATAAACTTTAGTTCATCCACTTGAGGGAAATTTGCTACTGTCCTACAAACCTCTGCACTTGGAGGCCCAATAACGTCTATAAGAAGAAGGTTGTGTAGTAGACATCATGGCTGTCGGTGGCGTTGAAGCAGATCTGTGACGGTAAATGGGTGCATTGGGGGATAAGTCTCATTGTGGTGGACGAGAAGGTCGTGTGAGCGGCCCCGGCAAAGAGGACGACGGTGCTGATGAAGCGAGAGGACATGATGCAAGGCTCCTGGTCCGTCGCCGTGGATGAGAAATGTCCATCTCTAGCAGTGGTGACGCGGTCTTGGTAGGCACTCCGGCATGGTGGAGGACGGTGGCGATGGATGGGGTGGAGGACGGTTGCGATGGATGGTGTGGAGGACGGAGGAGGCTTGTGTGGGGATGGTGTTCCAGCGTGAACAGTGTATGAATGGGAAAATGGAGGGAGAGGTACGGGAACCATGTTTTTGGGACGCGCCTGGGAAAATGGAGGGAGAGGTACGGGAACCATGTTTTTGGGACGCGCCTGTCTGAAATATGGGAAAGTTACGAACTTAGCCCCCATTTAAAATTTGGACGTCTCGTCAGTTGGGGATAGGAAGGTAATCTCGCATCTCCCCAATATTTGCCCAGAGTGATTTCGAGCGAGGAGAGGGTGCTTTGGCGCCCACGGTTGATGCTCATGATGTATGAACGGGGCTGACAGGCAGGGTGGTTGTGTCACGTTTGAGTGAAGTTACGAACCTTTCCCTATTGAAAATATTTGCCTACATCGATTTCGGCTGAGTCAAGTTTGTTTTGCCATGCACCGTGTATGAATGGGGAAATGGAGGGAGAGACGGATGTCTTTCGGACGATCTTGAATCAAATGTGTTTTGCCGCCCATGTTTGGCGCCCACCGTGTCGGAATGGGCTCAGAGGCGGTCGTGTCACGTCTAGTTGAAGTTACTAACCTACCCCTATTATGAGTAGTGGAAATTGAGCTGATGGATTGTCCATGTAAGGGGTAGACAGTAATTTCCATCTCCCAAACACTGGCTTCGGGCAGCCAACATGGGAGTAGACATTTTGCCGCTTCTTTCGAATTTTGGGACAATAAGCATCCACGTTTACCCTGGCAACTAAATTCGAATCCATTTTGTATTCCTATACGAATCTTTATAAATCATTCTATGCATTTTTATATATCTTCAAAATCACGACAAATATGTATTCCACTGTCATATATGAATATGATTTATAAATGTTGATACTTGAATTCAGAAGCTAGAATCCAGTTTAAGGTGAATTCAAATATTTGAAACCACTTTATGCCCAACTCAAGTGTCACACACAGCATAATGTGTACTCCCATTAAGATATGTACACAAGCGATTGTCTCAAGATTCAAAATACTGAGTCAATCAACCAATAATGTACAAAACTAACAGACATATAAACACTTATAGTGTATATGGATCAATGATATCAACTAACATACATAAGCTAAGCCGTTGTACTTTTTTTGCTAGAAGAGCATCCTTTTTTAGCGAAGCTAGTACAACATCTTGGCCCTTTCGGATGCGTGCCACTTAAGGACCATTTATACTACTATTATTGTTGAATGCACATTCAGCCCGATTGGCATATTTGTAGGTCTGGCACAACAATAAAAATGAAATGTCTCAGAGTCTTATCAATTAATACAGACTTGTGCTCAAAAAAATTACAACCCAAAAAAACAAAAACAAAATTATTACATGATCTTATAAACAAATGGTTTGATTGATTACATGAACAAACAACACAAAGATTATTCAATAATGGAAAGAACATTTCACCTATGATTTACCAAGTGGGAATTTAATTTCCTTTTTTCCTTCAGGACCTTAACTATGCGGTCAGTCTCAGCTTGCTTCGTTTTGAAATCCACCAAATATTTAATGGTTGTCTTGAGTACTGCTTGTGATTGTGCTATTTGCTTCCTCAACATGTCAACTTCATCTCTAAGTGCAGAAGCAGAATCTATTTCTACCAATAGTTTAGCCTCTAGAGCATCAACGGTTGGCAATTCATGATGGATGATTGGGTCGGTGCCACTATTGTGGGATGATACAACGTCCATGGGGGCCTCGCTCTTTGATCTTGGGCTAACCTATTTTGCCATTAAAGTTCCGGATTTTGAAAAGTTGAAGTTAGCAAAACATCTCAACTCGGAGTTATAACACCAAACCGGTTAAACAAACAAGGAATTAGAGAGTTTCAATTGGATGCTGAAAAGTAGTTATTAACATCATTGTAACCGGTTGCAACAACAAAGTAGTTAAACAAACAAGTTCTACAAAAGGTACCTGTTGTGGAATTGGAGTTTCTCTTGGATCCTGGAAAATTGAGTAGCCAATAACGTGATTAGAGCAACCGGTTGCAGCAGCAAAGCAGTTAAACAAACAAGTTTTGCAAAAGGAACGTGTTGTAGCATTGGAGTTTCTCTTGGATCCTAAAAAGTTGAGTAGTCGGTAACTTGATTAGAGCAACAAGTTACAGCAGCAAACCTGTTACACAAATATATTTTTGGAAATATACCTGATGTGCAATTAGACTTCCAATTCGATCCTGAAAACTTGAAGTTGGTAAGGTGATTACAGCAACAAGTTACAGTAGAAAACCAGGTAAACAAGGAAGTTTCTGAAAACATACTTGTTGTGCCAACAGAGTTTCAGTTGGATTCTGCAAACATGAATGTTACCAATCATAAATAAAGTGTTGCAAGAGCCATAAGAAACTAACATCAAACTAGTAAAACTAACCAGTTTTGGCAACATATTTAATTACACATGAACTAGTAAAACTAATAAGTTCTTGGCAATGTATTAAAGTAACAAGTGGGTACCGTTTACCAGCAACACATACTTCTGTAAATTTCTTTGATGTAAGCAAAATGATTCCAACACACACACACACACACACACACACACACAGAAATATATATATATATATATATATATATATATATATATATATATATATATATGTATATATATATATGGTGGGTCTATTATGATAACACCCCTTAAGACCTTATTCTGCACACCCAAACCTTATTCTGCACACCACCAACAGATCGCGCCACCTTATCCATTTGTCGGCACCAGCCCACCCATGACCGCCTTCTTCCTCCCACCTCCTACCGCAGCACGAGCC
>NC_041387.1:121089701-121091727 GCF_002162155.2 Triticum dicoccoides
GCGCGGCCGGTTCCCCGCTTCGTCCCGGCAACTGCCCCCACCCCCTCGAGCTCCATTGATCCTCGCCCCCGAGAAGCAACATGGAGGTTGCCGCAGGGAACGCCGCGTGCAAGTCGCAGTCGCCAGTGGGTAGTGCGGCACCGGCTCGTCGCTCATCAATGGTTAGCTCGACGACGCGCCACCTCCTGGTCTACTAGCTCCATGGCGCGGGATCCCTATCCCCCCAGCGAGCTATCCTACCTCCCCTCCCCTCCGACAAGCTCTCCTACGTGCTGTTCAGCCTTTCACCGCGTGCAGTTTGGCTGAACAGAATTGAAATGCGTCGGGGCGCGCGATGCGGTTCGGTGACGCGTGGTTGTGTAGTTCGCGGCCACCATGGCCCCCTCACCTCTACCTCCATGGCCACGTCCTCAACCAGCGGTGCCCTACCCTCGTCGCCAGCCATGGCACCGCAGCCACCAGGCTCGACCGTCTGCTCTTCTCCCTTGACCCTTTGCTAGCCGGTGTCACCTCGGGCCGATCCAGGAAGTTGGGTGGGGGTGTCGATGTGCAGGGCAATGCTCCCCGAGGTGCAGTGCGGCACGCGTGCGTGCAGTCCCCAAATCAGAGGCGTGCAGTGTAGTAGAGCAGCAGATGCAGTGGCCAACAGCCCCTCGATCCCGTCCCTCTGCCGACGGCAATTGCTCACATGGCACTGCTCCTTGGACCTGCTCCATCACCGGCATCCCGCCGATCCGACGAGCAGCAATAGAGGACCCCTGCAGATCCCGTGCTACTTGTCAACGGCGGCCGCCACCTGTTGTCCAGATGAAGAAGAAGCGGTTTACAGTCCACACGTCGCCGTCGTGCAGTTTGTGTGTTTAGCTTCCAGCCCAACGACGGCCTGATCCTCTCCATTCTCGCAGTTAATTTAAGGTGCGTTTGGTTCTTCGATTAACTAGGCTATAGCTCAGCTAGCTCTTATAGCCTTGCTATGCTTGCCTTGGCAAGCTGTTTGGTTGGGCACCAACCAAGCTAGCTAGCTTCTATGCATAATAGATGTCGCACGCATAGGACAAACGGCCAGAGAACGGCTGCCGGTAGGGATGCTATTATAGTTGCAGAAATCTGAGATTAATGTAGGGGAAAACATCATATGAGGAAGAGAAATCTGTTTGTAAAAGTAATTGCAAATTTATTTATTGATTGGAGAGATCTGGTGCGACCATCCAGCATGAGTATTGGCAGTTGGGGAAAGATCTGAGAAGTTCGCTTCATTTTTTTCATTGCGTGGCCTGGTGAGGTTAGTTGGCCCTCACAAGCTTACGCTACCAAACACTTATCCTAGCTTGGCAAGGCTACACCCGTTTTCCCCCCAATTTCACCTCACTCCCTGTAGAAAAGGTTATATATAGCAACTGAACCTCTTAGTTAGCAATTTGGTGTTGTCACTGTGGAATTCAAATTTGGTGTTTGGTGCTTCCCATTGATCCATTTTTTTATCCTCTAAAATCCTCAATGTATATGCAAGTATGAGTAGTATACAAACCAATACATATATAGAGTGTTTTTGGTGCTTTTAACATTCTTTATTGTCAGTTCCATCCTAGTGTCCGTAACAACTATATTACCCTGGCTGCAGCAACAAGTTTTATCAAACTTGGCGAGGTCCTAGCCACCTACGGCATGCAATACGGATGGTGACGTCGTGTAGTTTGTTGTGCGAATCCTGTCCAGGTTTGTTGCTGTTTACAAACATTTTCTAGTGTTTTTCAGGATGCAGTACAGTTCAATTAAGTTGGGTGCTAAAAGAAGTGCATCTCAGAAGTCTGTTTTTGCATCTAGGATTTGCCGTTGGAGATTGTCTAAATCCTGGTGGTTGTGTTCCTTCCCGCTGGTGGTGGTGCTACTGCGAGCTGGAGTGGAGCTCTACCCTGACGCGTCGTGCATGCCATTCACCCCCCCCCCCCACGCGGCGTAGTTGATGGGGACGCTGCAGTCCATCCGGTGTGGCGCCGCAGTGCGCTCTCGGTTGTCCCTCACCGCC
>NC_041387.1:121092345-121158888 GCF_002162155.2 Triticum dicoccoides
CAGTTCAATTAAGTTGGGTGCTAAAAGAAGTGCATCTCAGAAGTCTGTTTTTGCATCTAGGATTTGCCGTTGGAGATTGTCTAAATCCTGGTGGTTGTGTTCCTTCCCGCTGGTGGTGGTGCTACTGCGAGCTGGAGTGGAGCTCTACCCTGACGCGTCGTGCATGCCATTCACCCCCCCCCCCCCCGCGGCGTAGTTGATGGGGACGCTGCAGTCCATCCGGTGTGGCGCCGCAGTGCGCTCTCGGTTGTCCCTCACCGCCATGCTCCTCTCTAAAGTAGAGAGCAGCGGTTCGATTTGTAATGCAGGCGTCTAGTTCCAGCGGCCGAGGTAGCAAGCAGTTTAGTGGCAGCATGCTTGCAGTTTGGTGCATGTTGTCTTACATTTCGGTTGCAAAAAAAAGATGCATATAAGATGCGTCCAATTGCGGTTTAGTTATTGCACAGATGCAATTTTGCTAGGGTACGAGGTAGTGCTTCATTGTGTAGTGGAAAAAACAAAGAAGAAAAAAGGACAAAATAGAAGAATGCAGTGCACATGGCTCGTCACTACAGTCCCAAAAGCATGTTAATGAAAAACATTGTCCCAAAAAAAGCGTTACATGAAAAAGTCAGCAGTAACTCGTGCGATTCACAGAGTTTACGGTAGTCTTGAGGTTCACTTTTTATAGTATTGTGGTTTCACCAACGCTTACATGAAGTGCATTCCACCTCGTTTGGGAAAATTTACGTCCCATAAAAAAGGAAATCAGGAAATGCACTTGTCCGTCTGATGAAGTGCGGATTTTAGTCTAAAGAAGTGCGGTTTGCTACCTTGTTTGGGAAAATTTACGTCCCACAAAAAAAGAAATCATGCAGTGCATTTGTCTGTATGATGGAGTGCGGGTTTTAGTCTAAAGAAGTGCGGTTTGCTACCTCGTTTGGGAAAATTTACGTCCCACCAAAAAGAAATCATGCAGTGCACTTGTCCGTCTGATGAAGTGCGGTTTTTGATCTGAAAGCAGTGCGGTTTTCTGCCTGATGCAGTACATACGACGATTTTGGATTGCGAAAAAACAGAGTGTCCGCATTTAGTTAAAATTAAAATTTCTCCTAAACCGTAAGGAATCAGAGAGAGTGTTCTACATGAAAAAGTTGCACCTCGTCAATATCTTTCCAGTGGCGTATAATTCGAATCATTTAGACAAGCGGTTTGCAAAAATTTCACGAAAAACGGCCGCTGCCTCCCATCGTCAGCCGCACGATTTTCAAAATTAACTAAAAACTGGAAGGAATCTCAAAAATATTTCAACATACGACAGTTGCGCCTTGTCCGTAGCTTTCCAACGGCGTATAATATGTCTCGTTTCGACAAATGGTTAGAAAACTGGAGCGAAAACAATATCGAAAATTTCAAAAAAAATGAAAAACAGAGTTCCGCGATTTAGTAAATTTGAAACTGCTCTTCAACCGTAACGAATTAGAGAAAGATTTATATATGAAAAAGATGCGCCTCGACGATATCTATCCAACGGCGTATCATTTGCTTCATTCCGACAAGCGGTTTAGGAAAAAACGCAAAAAAAAACGCTCGCTGCCACTCGTCATCCACCGCACCATTTTCAAAACTGCTCTTAAACCGTGTGGAATCTCGAAAACTGTTCAACATGTCAAAGTTGCGCCTAATCCATAGCTTTGCAACGGTATATTACACGCCTAATTATGATAAACGGTTAAAAAATTAGAGCGAAAACAGCACCGAAAAAATAACGCGTGCAGTTTTTTCGACGAGAAGTTCACTAGTCTCTATTGCAGTGCTCGTCGTCAAAATGATGCAGTGCGCTTCTGTTGAGCGTGCAGTGCCGAAGTGGTGTGCAGAATAGTTATTCTGCTAATATTAGCATAATAGACATTCTATATATATATATATTATATATTTATATATATATATATAATATATATATATATAGGGCTGGACTATTCTGTTACTAGTAACAGAATAATATTCTGTTACTATCAGCACTATAAGGGCCCGATCTGACGAATCTTGAAACAATTGAGAGAGCCCGGTCTAAAACTTCCCCGGTCCGAAAACAAACCCAAAAACACCTACCCCGACCTCCTCCACGACGACCTCCTCCCCGCGCGCCGCCCCTGGGCTCCCCTCCGGCGCGTCGCCGCCCGGTTGTCTCCCCCGCGCTGGCCTCTCCTTCCCCGCGCCGGCGACTTCCCTGACCCGCGTGCCGCCCCACTCCTTCCCCGCGCCGGCCACCTCACTGACCCATGCGCCAGCCCCTCCTTCCCCTGCGCCGACCACCTCTCTCCACTGCGCGCCACCCTCCTCCTTCCCACGTGCCGCCGGTCGCCGTCTCCTTTACCTGACCCGTTGGACGCCGCCTCCTTCCCAGATCCCGCCGCCGCCTCGCAACACAAACGGCGCCGTGGTTGTCTCCCCGCACCAGATTCACGCGCCGCTATCTACCACGGTATGCAGGCAGTTCAACATGTGACCACAGGCCGTTCAATGACTCCGCTGTGGACACGCCCCTCCACCTCCTTCTGGTTGCCTCTCATCCCGGTGTGCCCAGGGCGTTAGGTTCGCCGCCGCTGCGACCAGCAGTCCAACCTGGCCGCCCCAGGCCGTTCACACGTCGCAGCTCCCAGGTCCCTGCCCACCCCACCCCCTTCTTTGTTCTTCACTGCATAAGCTTTTGCTGAGTGCATGCCATGTGTTTGCTAAAATGTCTTAGTGCACTTGCCTACTAGTTTTAATATGTTCATGTTCGTTTATAGCTAATGCCAAATATGGTTTCGCTTGAGGCAGGGACAAAGAAGTGAGCAAAAAGAGAGATCGATCAATTGCTCATTATGCAGCGGTGGTTTTCTTATGCACATGTTGACACAACGTATCATCAAAATTGGAATGATCAAATGCCTCTCATAGGATTTGCTATAACTATGTACACCTTTGTAGGCTTTTTCAGTTGCTAGCAAAAATAGATTTGTAGCATTTACACATAAAAAGTGAAATCAGTTGGTTGATGCAAAAAAATTACTTAGATATGTATACACTGCAGTAGCAGTTCGGTACAAAAAAATCTACAGTTCGTTAAACAAAAATAGAAATACTGTGCTTTAGGGCCTAGACCACAAACACTTCAGTAACTAAAACAGTTCAAAAAATAGTTACAATAGTAGTTCAGAGTTCAAATATAGTTACCGTCAGATAATTGGAATTTTTCAGATGTTGAGAGGGAAAATGCACTGGTCAGTTCAGAAAATAGCTGAAAAAAGAACTATAGCTTTGTGTATGCTTGTTTTGTGTTCTTGCATCAAGTGACACCAAACCTGTTTGATGGAATATTCACAAGGAATGATCACACACAAGTGACACACTCAGTTCAAAATCTAATTTTGGATTAGTGCAATTCTTATTTTCCATGTGTTCTGCATTTTAGGTGGCGGAGAACTAGTAAGTGCTACTACTGGTGTATGCCAAGTTCAAGGATTTTCCCATGCTCGAGCATCCATTGGCTCCGACCTCCACCCGCTGCCGCGCGCCTGGGATCGACAACCTCCGACCTCACGTGGACCTCGGCTGGTTTCTCTGTCCCGGGTGCCACTGCTGGCCTCCCTGCAGCATGATTTTGGTTCCCTCTCCACATGCGTCTGCACCAACCATCTATACAAGGCTACCCTATTCCTTCACTGGACCACTCTTTCCATCGGCAGCCCCCCCCCCTAGAAAAACCTCATGTCTCATATTTGTTCTTATTTTCTTGCAGGATGCATCAAAAAAGCCAGATTCACAAATTCATCTTCTATATGCTTTTTAGTTCATCGACTTTCCATTGGTAAGTCCAATTTATTTTGTGTTTCAATCTTCTTCCTATTGCACTTGTGCTTGATAATGATGTTGTACACAAAATGGCTTATGAGATATCTGGATAATGTGTATACAACTGATTTTTGGTTAACATTTTGTATGATTCATTTGGCAAAAAAGATTCTTGTTCTTTGTGAAGCTTTATACAACACTTCTGTCATCATAGCCTTTTCATGTTTGTACATCTACATGGAAGGTTCGCCTACAAACTAGGGTTCACTTGGGTTAAAAAAGTATATTTTACACACACACAAAATGCTTGAAGTTCAATAACCGATGCTTAGTAAGTACACTCTGTTTTGGGGAGTGCACATCTTGCTTAGAAAACATGGGTAAGTTCCAATGTTTTAAATAGCAGTCGCTATGAACGCTATTGCGGCTAGCAGTAGTGCGCCTCGGCCGCTACAAGTCAAACATTGCACTAGGGAATAGCGTGATTGACATGATGCGGCCGATATAGCGGCTGTCAGAGTGCAATAGCGGAAGTCTGGGTAGCGTTTGTTGCGGTCATAGCAGGACTGCTGAAAAAATCATACCATGTACATTTGGTGCACCCAGTCGGCCAACCCTAAATCGACGCCTCTCATCCTCTCCCCCTTCTCTTCGGCTGACGTCGGAGGTCGGACGGAGAGGCAGCGGATAGATCACTAGAGGCCGGAGGCCGGTGGCGCAACTCCCCTAGCCCCGCTCCCTTCCCGTTCGTTGAGGCAGCGGGGTGGCCACTTCCTGCTCGACGCGCTTCCCTGGTCGACGGTCCAACGCAGCAAATCAGTGGCACTGTCGGTGTCAAAACCGGCGGATCTTGGGTAGGGGGTCCCGAACTGTGCGTCTAGGCGGATGGTAACAGGAGACAAGGGACATGATGTTTTTACCCAGGTTCGGGCCCTCTCGATGGAGGTAAAACCCTACTCCTGCTTGATTAATATTGATGATATGGGTAGTACAAGAGTGGATCTACCATGAGATCAGAGATGCTAAACCCTAGAAGCTAGCCTATAGTATGATTGTTGTTCATCCTACGGACTAAAACTCTCCGATTTATATAGACACCAGAGAGGGCTAGGGTTACGTAGAGTCGGTTACAATGGGAGGAGATCTTCATATCGTATCGCCAAGCTTGCCTTCCACGCCAAGGAAAGTCCCATCCGGACACGGGACGGAGTCTTCAATCTTGTATCTTCATAGTCCGGGAGTCCGGCCGAAGGTCATAGTCCAGCCATCCAGACACCCCCTAATCCAGGACTCCCTCAGTAGCCCCTGAACCAAGCTTCAATGACGACGAGTCCGGCGCGCAAGTTGTCTTCGGCATTGCAAGGCGGGTTCTTCTTCGAATTCCCTGTACCCGTCGAATAGTGTCCGGCTTCTAGTGCGTGCTGCCCTCCTCGGCTTCTGTGCCCCATAATGACCATCTTCCACGTGTCAAACGAATGCGAAAAGCTAGGGGATTTTTTCATTTACCCCCCCCCCCGGTTGCGTTAATGAACCGCCCATAAAAGAGCCGGGGATTTAGATCCAATTCACACCATCTTCCCTCCGCGAGCCTTCATCAGAGTGCCTTTGACAGGGATCCATTCCACCATGGCCAGTCGGTGCAGCTCCTCCTCTCGCCTCTCCAGCCCTCGGCCCGGAGATTGGGGGAAGTGTTCCGTCCCGCATAGCGAGTTAGTAGTGCTTCAGTCCAAGGGGCTTCTCCCCCCAGCATATATGGTCCCAGTTCGAGCCGGGATTGCTACCTATAGCGGCGAAGAGCAGGCAGAGAGCGTTCCCAATCCCTCTCAAGGAGAGCGGGTATGCCTAGTCCCTTATTTGATGAGAGGACTCGGATTTCCAATTCATCCGTTTCTCTGAGGGTTGCTGGAGTTCTACGGCCTCTAGCTACACAACCGCACGCCCGCCTCCATTCTACACATTGCGGGCTTCGTGGCCCTCTGCGAGCTATTCTTGGGCATTGAGGCCCATTTCGCGCTATGGAAGAGGTTGTTTTGCCTCGTGCCTCGTTGTCAGGAGGGGTCTATTTATCAAGTGGGCGGAGCCGAACTATGGCGCATCACCGGGACCGGATATCTATCCGGTACCCCAAAGAGGACGTACGAGGACTGGTCCTCAGAGTGGTTCTATATAGATGACGTCCCCCTGCCGGACCCTGTACGGATTGGCCTCCCTGAGTTCAATAATGCTCCGTTGAAGAAGCGCCTGAGTTGGCGCCCGCGGAACCCTCAGAGGGAAACTGACAGGGATGTCCTTTACCTGATGAGCCGGATAAGGTTGTTGGCTCATTTCGGATTGACCATGATCAAGGTCATGGCCATATGCATTACACGAGGGGTGCAACCGCTTCAATACAGAGGCCACCACATGTGGGATTTCAACGGGGAGGACGACGCCACCCGGTGCGGTCGTAAGGGGCCAGATTCGGCCGCCACTTTAACGAGAATCTTATCCGCTTTGTACAAGGGAGAAGAAGAAGAATTCCTTCGTGCCAACCCGGAGGGCGGATTCTCCATGTACAATCCACCAAGTTGGTTGAGCGAACACTTTCACTTGCCTACCCGCTTTCGAAATTCTCGTAGTTGACTACTTAGTTTAGCAATATTAAACGCAGGAGCTGCGCCAGACTGTGAAGGAGATAAACAACCCTCCTCCACAACCCGAGGACCCGGAACGGTCCCTCGAT
Source organism: Triticum dicoccoides (assembly GCF_002162155.2). Classification (NCBI taxonomy): domain Eukaryota; kingdom Viridiplantae; phylum Streptophyta; class Magnoliopsida; order Poales; family Poaceae; genus Triticum; species Triticum dicoccoides. The sequence continues at coordinate 121,098,884 of NC_041387.1, forward strand.
CCGGACTCCCAAGAGGACCCGGACTTATGTGTGGAGTTAATCGACGGGGTGTTTCATCAATTGAGCAAGGACAATGCCTTAGTGGCCATTATGGCCGACTATCTCGGACTACTTCCAGCCTCAAAGCTAACCGAGACCGAAGTCCCAGTATTCTCAAGGAGATCTATCCATGCTTTATCTTGCATGCCGTGAACTAATAATGTTTCGTTTCACAGGGTAAATCCTTTAGGCGGAAGGCCGAGCCCGCGGTGGGTAGCCAACAAGGGCCGCTGAAGCCAGGCGGGCCAAAAAGAAGTGCGGACCAGATCGAGATTCCAGCGCAATGGTACGGCGTGCAAATTTAATGCCTAGGGTTTATGCCCTTGAGTCTTACTAACGCTCATGATTTTCTTAGAAAGAAGAGAGCCGCCGGACTATATCCGCCGGCCAAGGTTCAAGGTCGGGTCCGAAAGCGGAGACGGACACGGGGCGCGCGTCGGGCGTTCCTCCGACAGAGGACGCCGACGGACTATCTACCACCAATTCAGAGTTGGAGAGTGCCCTGAACCACAGGCGTCACCAGATTGTTCTTTGTGACGCATGTTTTTCCCCAGAGGCGTTGGACGCCTTTAATACAGGAGATGCGTATCTCCGTGCCGCTCAAAATGGTCTAGCCAGAGCCACAGAGCAGTATGTAAAAGACATACAGGTGAGTAAAATTGAAGGTTATATATGTCAGTAGCCCCCGAGACTTGAAACAGTGAAGATAACTGTTTGAAGGATCATGTGCTATGCAGTGTCTTACAAAGAAGAATATGCAACTGTCCCAGGAGCTTGAAGAGTGCAAGGCCCAACTCGAGGCTGCACTGGCCAGTTTAGAAAATGCCAAGGGGACGCCCTCAGGTAATAGATGCTTCGAAAGATAATTCCGTTATGAAGTGCGGCAGGTGCGCAACCCTGACGATAATGGTGCAGATGGGACCGGAGTAAATCCGGACAAGCAACAACTCCTACGCCAACTAAAGGCTGGCGAGAGCGTGCTGACGAGGGTGAGGCAAGAGAAGAACAAACTTCAAGACGCCAATACCCAGCTGGGCGAGGAACTAAAGGATGTTCGTATTCAGTTGTCTGCTTCCGTAAAGGAGAATCGGCGACTTCGACGTGGCATTTTTAGTAAGTGCTTGAACGAATCTTCGAAAAAAGAATTACGCGAGGAAGTCGATTGACAGAGCTATGTCTGTAGGTCTGCTGACAGGTCGTCCTGCAGAGGAAATGCCCGGTTCAACGGGAGACCTTCTTCCCGAGCTGTTGCAACTGCACGAACGAGTTCGGCAGGCAATGCAGAGCGTCATTCAGGCTATGTGGCCATCCCTCTCCATGCCCGAAGTCCTTGGGGAGCTTACAAAGAAGCTGGAGGGAGTGCGGCATCGCTTCCGGTTGTGGAAGATATCAGCCTGCCGTCAAGGTGCCAGGGAGGCCTGGGCCATGGTGAAGACTCGGTACACGAAGGCTGACCCAAACCACATGGCCGAGGTCGGCCCTATGGGTCCTGATGGAAAGGAGATCCCTGTCAGCTTAGTATATGGCCAGGTAGAGCTGGCTGCAAAGTATTCCCAACAGGACTGTAAATTAGACCGCCTGTTGGATGGTATTGAAGAAGAATATACCGAGTTGGATTGACTCTGTAATTTAAAATGACATGAAAAATGCCTTCTAGCCGGATTGTAGATCGTTTGTCATTGCGGACCTTTTCGCTTCGACCTCTGGACCCTATAGTCCGGAGTGTGTCCGAATACCCTCTCGATTATGTAAGAACCGGGGCATGCATGGAGACAAGGCGTAGGGGTCATAATTGCTTTAGCAGACAAGTGCCCAACTAGTTATGTTATATTACATGGTTAGTAAGAAACATCTTCCAGGGAGAATAGTTTTGTTAGGGGTTCCTTTCCCTGGGAGGCATGCCCTAAAGTGCATGTCCGAACTGCTAAAAAGAGCAGAAAAGCATCTGGGGGCAGATAAATAAACACGAAAGATCATCTTTTAGTTCACCGACCGAATATTCCCTTAAGATCGCTAGCTTTCGGCTTCACCCAGTCTGAGGTACACATCCGGCTGACCCGGCAGTAACAATCGCAGAGGTGCTCCCTTTACCACCTAGCCGAACGAACGGGAACGTAGGGGTAAGCACAGGAGCCAGGCAACCCAGCTTGGCCAAAACTTAAGTCATATCGATGCATATAATAGTGTGTAAAAGGCTCATGCGGAAGTGTCACACATGTTTTGGGCATGAGGCCCATTTTATATAAACTTCTGATAAGGAAGCCCCCAGGTATGATGAGCGCGGGTGGCGCATCAGGTATGTGCGAACAACGCACATGCAAGCCCCTAAGGGCTTGGGAGAAAAAAGTTAGGGAGAGGGAGCGAAACCCCGGACAGCTAATGTGAAAAAATAAAAATAAAAATAAAAAGGGGACGGAGGAAGGAGACGAACACGGAGTCCGGCGCTAGGCGCATAATCTTCGTAGGCGTGCTGCATTCCATGGGTTTGGCTCGAGTCGGTTGTCCGATGCGTTGCGCAGATGGTACGCTCCACTAGTCAGTACTTGGTCGATTATGAAGGGACCCTCCCATTTGGGCTTTAGTTTGTCCTTTTTCTTGTCTGGCAGGCGCAGAACTAGTTCGCCAATGTTATAAGTTTTGGCCGGTACTTCTCTGCTTTGATACATTCGTGCCTGCTGTTGATAGAATGCGGAACGAGCTTTTGCCACGACGCGCTCCTCCTCCATTGCGTCCAAGCTGTCCTGCCGATCGAGCTTGGCTTCTCTTTCTTCGTACATGCACACTCGAGATGAGTCATGAATTATGTCGCATGGCAGTACTGCCTCTGCGCCGTATACCATAAAAAATGGTGTGAATCCGGTAGTGTGATTCGGCGTGGTCCACAGCCCCCAGAGTACGGAGTCGAGCTCCTCTACCTAGTGCGTGTTAGATTCCTTGAGGGATCACACTAGTCTGGGTTTGATGTCGCTCATAATGAGACCGTTGGCTCGCTCGACTTGACCATTGGTTTGAGGGTGATAGATTGAAGCGTAGTCGAGCTTAATGCCCATGTTTTTGCACCAGAGTTTAACTTCATCGGCTGTGAAGTTTGTGCCGTTGTCAGTTATGATGCTGTGGGGGACGCCGTAACGGTGTACGACCCCGGATATGAAGTCTATCACCGGTCTGAATTCGGCCGTCTTTATAGGCTTGGCCTCTATCCATTTGGTGAATTTGTCCACCATGACCAGTAGATATTTTTGCTTGTGGGTTCCTCCTTTAAGGGGTCCCACCATGTCAAGCCCCCAGACCGCAAAAGGCCAGGTAATGGGTATAGTTTGTAGGGCGGTAGGCGGCATGTGGCTTTGGTTGGCGAATAACTGGCAACCAACGCATCGCTGCACTAACTCTTGAGCGTCTGCCCAGGCCGTTGGACAATAAAATCCGGTACGGAAGGCCTTGCTTACAAGGGCCCGGGCTGCGGCGTGGTGCCCGCCGAGTCCGGCATGAATTTCAGCCAGAAGGTCTCGCCCTTCCTCTTCGGAGATACACCTTTGAAGGACTCCGGTTGTGCTTTTCTTATAAAGCTCTCCCTCGTGGACTTTGTAGGCTTTAGATCGCCGCACTATGCAGCGGGCCTCGTTTTGGTCCTCAGGAAGTTCCTTCCTAGTTAGGTAGGCTAGGAATGGTTCTGTCCACGGGGCAATGACTGCCATTATTGTGTGGGCTGACGGTGTTGTTTCGTTGGCGGAGCCACCAACTGTGTCAGAGTGTTTGGTGAGGGGTAGTGTGGTTGTGTCCGGGCTATTGTCTCTGGACTCTCCCTCCCATGATACGGATGGCTTGAACAGCCTCTCTAGAAAGATGTTGGGAGGGACGGCATCGCGCTTGGCGCCAATGCGTGCCAACACGTCTGTTTCCTGGTTATTCTCCCGGGCTATGTGATGAAATTCGAGCCCCTCAAACCGAGCTGACATTTTTAAGATGGTGTTGCGGTAAGCTGCCATTTTCGTATCCTTGGCGTCAAAGTCTCCATTTATTTGGGATATTGCAAGGTTTGAATCCCCGCGGACCTCTAGGCGCTGAATGCCCATGGAGACTGCCATCCGGAGACCATGTAAAAGGGCCTCGTATTCAGCTGTGTTGTTGGAATCCGTGTACATTATCTGAAGTACGTATTGGACTGTATCTCCGGTTGGGGACGTCAGAACGACGCCAGCCCCCAGGCCAGCCAAATTTTGGAGCCGTCGAAGTGCATGAGCCAGTTGGAGTATGCGCCGTACTCTTTAGGGAGCTCGGCTTCAGTCCATTCGTCGATGAAGTCGGCCAAAACCTGCGACTTAATAGCTCGATGGCCCCTTGGCTTGTAAGTTATGTCGAACGGGAGGAGCTCGATGGCCCATTTGGCAATCCGGCCTCTTGCGTCACGGTTGTTTATAATATCATTAAGAGGTACTTTGGATGCCACTGTTATTGAACACTCTTGAAAATAGTGTCGCGGCTTCCGGGATGCCATGAACACCGCGTATGCTATCTTTTGATAATGCGGGTACCGTGACTTTCATGGAGTCAGGACAGTGGACACGTAGTAAACTGGTTTTTGGAGAGGGGACTTGTGTCCGTCCATTTCTCGTTCGACGACGAGCACCACGCTTACAACTTGATGGGTTGCCGCGATGTATAATAGCATTGGTTCGCCCGTGTTGGGCGCGGCTAGGACCGGATTTGTTGCCAGTATGGCTTTTATTTCTTCGAGTCCGGCCGTGGCGGCATCCGTCCACTTGAAGTGTTCGGTGCGCCGCAGGAGGTGATAGAGGGGTAATGCCTTTTCTCCTAAGCGGGAGATAAAGCGGCTTAGAGCCACCACGCATCCTATCAATTTTTGTATTTGTTGGAGGTCTTTTGGGGTATCCAATTGTGACAGAGCTTGGATCTTGGCTGGGTTTGCTTCAATTCCTCTACCGGATACGATGAAGCCCAAGAGCTTTCCGGCTGGTACGCCGAAAACGCATTTTTCTGGGTTGAGCTTAATTTCATATGTTCGGAGATTGTCGAACGTGAGCCTCAAGTCATCTACTAGAGTATCGACGTGTTTGGTTTTGACGACCATGTCATCTACGTATGCTTCAATTGTTTTGCCGATCTGGTTGGCCAGACATGTCTGAATCATGCGCTGATATGTTGCGCCGGCGTTCTTGAGCCCGAAGGGCATTGTGTTGAAGCAGAATGGGCCGTATGGGGTGATGAATGCCGTTGCGGCTTGATCTGACTCTGCCATCTTGATTTGGTGGTAGCCAGAGTATGCATCGAGGAAACACAATGAGTCGTGTCCTGCGGTGGCGTCGATGATTTGATCAATTCGGGGGAGTGGGAAAGGATCCTTTGGGCAGGCCTTATTTAGGTCTTTGAAATCGACACATAGGCGCCAAGATTTGTCCTTCTTTGGTACCATCACCAGGTTTGCTAGCCAGTCCGGATATTTTATATCTCTGATGAATCCGGCTTCCAGCAGTTTTGCTATCTCCTCTCCCATTGCTTGTCTCTTGGGTTCGGAGAAACGCCGTAGAGTCTGCTTAACGGGCTTAAACCCTTTTAGGATGTTCAGGCTGTGCTCAGCCAGCCTGCGTGGGATTCCTGGCATATCTGAAGGGTGCCAGGCAAAAATGTCCCAATTTTCTCGCAGGAATTCTCTGAGTGCGGCGTCTACATCGGGTTTTAGTTGTGCCCCGATGGAGGCCGTTTTGTGGGGTCCGTTGGATGGACTTGGAATTTGACTATTTCGTCTGCTGGTTTGAAAGAGGTGGACTTGGATCTCTTATCTAGTATCACATTGTCCCTGTCCACCGTGGAGCGCAACGCAGTTAGTTCCTCGGCCGCTAGGGCTTCGGATAATGCCTCCAGGGCCAGTGCGGCTGTCTTGTTTTCGGCGTGGAGCGCTGTGTCCGGATCACTTGCAAGGGTGATGATTCCGTTGGGTCAAGGCATTTTAAGCTTCATGTACCCATAATGGGGTATGGCTTGAAAAATTGTAAATGCTTCTCGCCCTAGTAGAGCGTGGTATCCGCTGCTGAACGGGGCCACTTGGAACGTGACCTCCTCGGATCTGTAATTATCCGGCGTGCCGAACACCACATCTAGTGTGATTTTTCCTGAACAGCACGCTTCCCGGCTTGGTATTATTCCTCTAAAGGTTGTGTTGCTTCGCTCAATGCGGCTCTAGTCTACTTTCATTTTTCACAGGGTTTCCTCGTAGATGAGGTTAAGTCTGATGCCGCTGTCCATGAGTACCTTTGTAAGTCAGAAGCCGTCCACTATCGGACTGAGGACCAATGCGGCTGGTGCTTGGGCCGTCCAAAATTTAGGTTCGTCACTGGCATTAAAGGTAATAGCCGTGTCACTCCATGGGTTTATTGTTGCTACTTGGTACACTTCGTTAAGGTTGTGGAGCGTTCTTTTCCTCGCATTGTTTGATGCGAAGGTCTCGAAGACTGTCGACACCGTACTGGCGTTTCTGGGGAGGTGTTCTTCGGGTTCTGGAGTTAGAAGCTCCTCGCCACTTCTGGCCACCTGCCGGAGTATCCAACATGCTCTAAGGCTATGAGTTGGTGTGACTTCCCCTGAACTATGAATTTTACAGGGTCCATTGAGCCATCCCTCCAGTACGGTCCCATACCATATAGAGGGTTTGTGTTTTTTGATGTTTGGCTTAGATGCCTGGCGATAATGCGCCCTTTTGTTTCGGACTCGTGTTGTATTCGGGGCCGGATTGTCCCAGAATTTATCTTCGGTTTTCCGAACGCTTTTTGTCGCACAGTACTTTCGTACTATGGATGTCAAGTCGGTGAAGCGTGTAATTTCGCGGCGACTTATGGCGTTGAGGATTCCGATGTCCGTGCAGTTGTTACAGAAGAATGGAATTGCTTCTTTCTCACGGCAGTCCTTTATCCTGTTCATAACCAGGAGGAAACTGGCCCAATAGTGGTGTGCTGTTTCCCTGGGCTCTTGCCGTATTTGGGATAAATCCCTAATAGTTGGGTGGGCGGGTGGATTTAAATCCGGAACCTTGCCCGATATATGATTCAGGGGCCAAGAAGTTTCCGAATTCGGAAGCTTGCTTTCTTGGACATTATTCAATGAATCAGGCCTGCTGCCTGACTTTAGGTTCAGGGCTTGGGCGACATTCTCCCCTCCGCGGGTGTCCGGCTTGGAGGGGTCGGGAATCCGGACATGTCTGGTCCTTAGGGTGGGCGAAGATTCGCCGCATTGTTCTTCCACCACTTCAACGTGGTGGGTGACCTGGGGAGAGTCGATCTCTCTCTGATCGGGTTTAAGCCCAATCTGGCCGTAATCTATAGCGACTCCCGGTGCCACAATGTGATCCAAGAGCTCGTTCAGGGAAGAGAGCTCCGTCGGATCTAACTGCTCGGCGAGCTCCGAGCTGATGTGGAGATTGCTTTCGATGGCCCGAGAGGTCATCGTCGGCGCGGCGGCCGAACAGGCGGTCATCAAAAAACTGCCTAGCCGGAGAGTTTGGCCGACAGCCAAAGCCCCTTTAGAAACAGCGCCGTCTTTAAAGACGGGGTGCGGCATCCTTCCTGACGGTGACGACACAGAGGAACTCTCAATGAAAGCACCAATGTCGGTGTCAAAACCGGCAGATCTTGGGTAGGGGGTCCCGAACTGTGCGTCTAGGCGGATGGTAACAGGAGACAAGGGACACGATGTTTTTACCCAGGTTCGGGCCCTCTCGATGGAGGTAAAACCCTACTCCCGCTTGATTAATATTGATGATATGGGTAGTACAAGAGTGGATCTACCACGAGATCAGAGAGGCTAAACCCTAGAAGCTAGCCTATGGTATGATGGTTGTTCGTCCTACGGACTAAAACTCTTCGGTTTATATAGACACCGGAGAGGGCTAGGGTTACACAGAGTCGGTTACAATGGGAGGAGATCTTCATATCGTATCGCCAAGCTTGCCTTCCACGCCAAGGAAAGTCCCATCCGGACATGTGACGGAGTCTTCAATCTTGTATCTTCATAGTCCGGGAGTCCAGCCGAAGGTCATAGTCCGGCCATCCGGACACCCCCTAATCCAGGACTCCCTCAGGCGCGCTTCCCTGGATGGCGACTGAGGGAGTCCTGGATTAGGGGGTGTCCGGATGCCGGACTATAACCTTTGGCCGGACTCCTGGACTATGAAGATACAAGATTGAAGACTTCGTCCCGTGTCCGGATGGGACTTTCCTTGGTGTGGAAGGCAAGCTTGGCAATTCAGATATGTAGATCTCCTCCCATTGTAACCGACTCTGTGTAACCCTAGCCCTCTCTGGTGTCTATATAAACTGGAGGGTTTTAGTCCATAGGACGAACAACAATCATACCATAGGCTAGCTTCTAGGGTTTAGCCTCTCTGATCTCGTGGTAGATCTACTCTTGTATTACCCATATCATCAATATTAATCAAGCAGGAGTAGGGTTTTACCTCCATCGAGAGGGCCCAAACCTGGGTAAAAACATCGTGTCCCTTGTCTCCTGTTACCATTGGCCTAGACGCACAGTTCGGGACCCCCTACCTGAGATCCGCCGGTTTTGACACCGACATTGGTGCTTTCATTGAGATTTCCTCTGTGTCATCATCTTTAGGCCCGATGGCTCTTCCGATCATCAACAACGATGCGGTCCAGGGTGAGACTTTTCTCCCCGGACAGATCTTTGTATTCGGCCGCTTTGCACTGCGGGCCAATTCACTTGGCCATCTGGAACAGATCGAAAGCTACGCCCCTGGCCATCAGGCCAGATTTGGAAGTTTGAACTACACGGCTGACATCCGTGGAGACTTGATCTTCGACGAGTTCGAGCCACAGCCGAGCGCGCCACACTGTCACGATGGGCATGATCTAGCTCTGCCGCCGAACAGTGCCCAGGAGGCCGCCCCAGTGTCCGCTCCGACCCTTAGCTCGGAGCCGACTGTGCCAATCAAGGACGGGTGGTTGGACACCGCCTCGGGGGCTGCAATCTCTATGGAGATCGAGCCGAATACCAGCCTTGTCCTTTGCGAAGCTCGTGACTCCAAGGTGCCATACTCCTTTCCGGACTCCGAACCTTCTGCACCCCTCCCAATCGAACCCGATTGGGCGCCGATCATGGAGTTCGCCACCGCGGACATCTTTCAGCACTCGCCCTTCGGCGACATTCTGAATTCACTAAAGTCTCTCTCTTTATCAGGAGAGCCCTGGCCGGACTATGGTCAGCGAGGTTGGGATGCGGACGACGAAGAAATTCAAAGCCCACCCACCACCCACTTTGTAGCCACTGTCGATGATTTAACCGACATGCTCGACTTCGACTCCGAAGACATCGACGGTATGGACGCCGATCCAGGAGACGACCAAGAACCAGCGCCCATAGGGCACTGGAAGGCCACCTCGTCATACGACATATACATGGTGGACACCCCAAAAGAAGGGAATGGCGAAGGAACAACGGAGGATGACCCCTCCAAGAAGCAGCCTAAGTGCCGGCGTCAGTGGCGCCGCTCTAAATCCCGCCAAAGCAAAAATGGCAATTCCGACACGGGAGATAATAACACCCCGGACAGCACCGACGACAACCCCCTCTAGCAGGATTCAGCACAGGAGGATGGAGAAGCCAGCCCTCATGAGAGAGCGGCAGACAGAGAGGTAGAGGACGATAATTACATGCCTCCCTGTGAAGGCGAGGCAAGCCTCGACGACGACGAATTTGTCATGCTTGAGGATCCCGTCGAACAAGAGCGTTTCAAATGCAGGCTTATGGCCACGACGAGCAGCCTCAAGAAAAAATAGCAGCAACTTAGAGCTAACCAAGACTTGCTAGCCGACAGATGGACTGAAGTCCTTCCGGCCGAAGAGTACGAACTCGAACGCCCCTCCAAGAGCTACCCAAAGCGCAGGCTGCTACCCCGATTAGAGGAGGAAGCACCTAAACCTACATCAAAAGCGCACGACGCGGCCGACCGACCACCTCGTGGCCGCGACAGAGAGGCCTCTCGGCCATTCACTCAAGCCGCACCCCGGCATCGCTCAAAAAATACTAAGGCACGGGGAAATGTGCCAGACCTGCGAGACATATTGGAGGACAAGGCAAGGCAAAGAAGATCGATCTATGGATCGCGTGGGCGCCCCACGACACGTGACGATAACCGTCACGCCGGATATGGCAAATACGCCCAGGCCGAACATAGCAGACAAAGCTCATTTGAGCTACGTCATGATATAGCCCAGTACAGAGGCGCCGCACACCCACTATGCTTCACAGATGAAGTAATGGATCATCAAATCCCCGAGGGTTTTAAACCCGTAAACATCGAATCATACGATGGCACAACAGATCCTGCGGTATGGATCGAGGATTGTCTCCTTCATATCCACATGGCCCGCGGTGATGATCTACACGCTATCAAATACCTCCCACTCAAGCTTAAAGGACCAGCTCGGCATTGGCTTAACAGCTTGCTAGTAGAGTCAATTGGTTTCTGGGAGGACCTGGAAGCCGCATTCCTCGACCATTTCCAGGGCACCTATGTGCGACCACCAGACACCGATGACCTAAGCCACATAATTCAGCAGCCAGAGGAATCGGCCAGACAATTCTGGACACGGTTCCTAACCAAGAAAAATCAAATAGTCGACTGTCTGGACGCAGAGGCCCTCGCAGCCTTCAAACATAATATCCGTGACGAATGGCTTGCCCGGCACCTAGGACAGGAAAAGCCGAAATCCATGGCAGCCCTCACAACACTCATGACCCGCTTTTGCGCGGGATAAGACAGCTGGCTAGCTCGTAGTAATAACATGACCAAGAGCCCTGGTAATTCGGATACCAAGGACAACAATGGCAGGTCGCGTCGCAACAAGCACAAGCGCCGCATTAACGGCAACAATGCTGAGGATACGGCAGTCATTGCCGGATTCAGAGGCTCTAAACCCGGTCAGCGGAAAAAGCCATTCAAAAGAAATACCCCGGGCCCGTCCAGTTTGGATCGAATACTAGATCACTCGTGCCAGATACACGGCACCCCCGAAATACCAGCCAATCACACCAACAAGGATTGTTGGGTGTTCAAGCAGGCAGGCAAGTTAAGTGCCGAAAACAAAGACAAGGGGCTGCACAGCGATGATGAGGAGGAGCCCCGGCCGCCGAACAATAGGGGACAGAAGGGCTTTCCCCCACAAGTGCGGACGGTGAACATGATATACGCAACCCACATCCCCAAAAGAGAGCGGAAGCGTGCACTCAGGGACGTATATGCGTTGGAGCCAGTCGCCCCAAAGTTCAACCCATGGTCCTCCTGCCCGATCACTTTTGATCGAAGGGACCACCCCACTAGCATCCGCCACGGCGGATTCGCCGCATTGGTTCTAGACCCAATCATTGACGGATTTCACCTCACTAGAGTCCTTATGGATGGCGGCAGCAGCCTGAACCTGCTTTATCAGGATACAGTGCGAAAAATGGGCATAGATCCCTCAAGGATTAAACCCAGAAAGACGACCTTTAAAGGCGTCATACCAGGTGTGGAGGCCAACTGTACAGGCTCAGTTACACTCGAAGTGGTCTTCGGATCCCCGGATAATTTCCGAAGCGAAGAGTTAATCTTCGACATAGTCCCGTTCCGCAGTGGCTATCACGCCCTGCTCGGACGAACCTCATTCGCAAAGTTCAATGTGGTGCCGCACTACGCATACCTCAAGCTCAAGATGCCAGGCCCTCAAGGATTCATTACGGTTAATGGAAACACTGAACGCTCTCTCCGAACGGAGGAGCATACGGTGGCCCTTACGGCGGAAGTACAAAGTAGCCTCTCAAGGCAATTCTCCAGTCCAGCTATTAAACATCCGGACACCGTCAAGTGCGCCCGGAGTAACCTACAACAAGACCGCCTGGCACGTTCCGAGCAAGCATAGCAGTGTGGCCCCAACCCCAGCCCTCGCGAAATTGCGAAACCAGTACCACACGTACATAATTACGCTCTGGAAATACCATGGGCATAAGGGGAGGGGAACAACCACGGCACACCCGAAATGCGGCTCAACCGCACTAGGGGCTCCCGATTTTGTCATTTCTTTTTTCTTACTTTCAGGACTCCACTCTCCGGAAGACCTGTCCGGCAGTACAATCGTCGAACACATGATGCAACAGCCAGGGAGGCAGCAAGCTACGTCGAATGTCCAGGTGGTCTCTATAACGAGCTAAATACCTGTCTTACATAAAGTCTCGCAGCTTGCCCCTGGAGGGGGACATGTCAAATAATCCCATCTCTTGCTTATCGCACTATTTGTATCGTTCTGCTTTCACAGCAGCCTTTTAATAAACAATACATAGCTCTTGTCTATTATTGCATTCATTTTTTATGTAAATATGTTCAGTTATGACATTATGCAACCGTACACTTTGGTACGGCCAATACACCAGGGGCTTAAGTACCCCAGAATATGGTGCGAGAAGTATGAACACTCTCGCGAGTGCGGCACCCCAAACTTATAGCATTATATGCATCGGCTCCGAATCATGTCTTGGGTCAATAGTTGGGTTTGCCCGACTCCCATGTTTTGGTACCTTACATTCTGTTATATCGGCTAAGGTAGCGCTGGGAGAACTACTGCGATTGTGCCCCGGTTGAGCTGGGTTAAGCACCTTAGTAGAGAAAGCTAAAACTGACCGTCATGATAGGGCGAGAGCCGGTCGCTGTTCGAGAGGTTTTCGAGTCCCTAAAGACTTATGCCGCTTAGAGCGAGGAGCTGGCTTTGTCCGGCCTAGGCGTGGATAGCGCCCCAAACTCAGTCTTCCGAATACTAGGGGCTTCGCCAAAATTTAAAATTATAGAATTCTATGGCTAAGTGAGAGTGATAAAGCATTATAGTCCGATTGCCTTGTTCGTTGTGCTAAGCGCCTCCCTCGAAGGACCCAAGAATGGAAACAAGAGCGCTCAGGTTTATCGCCGAACACCCCAGCACTCGTGGCATGGGGGTGGAAGCCGACGACTCGCCATCTCTCAGATTTAATTAATGGCCGCACAGAAGGTAATATTTTAAATTCAAAAAGCGTTGCTTAGCACATATGAACAAGTTTTCAGCGCACAGGATAACACGAGCGAGTTTACTCAAAAATTACATCCTTGGAACACTCATTCGCCACAAGGCAGGCACCCTTCAGGACGCCCTCATAATACAACTCGGGCTTGCGATGCTACTTCCCCTCCGGTGGCCCATCTGTCACCAGCTTCTCAGCATCCATCTTGCCCCAGTGTACTTTAACACGGGCAAGGGCCCTACGGGCGCCTTCGATGCATACGGAGCGCTTGATGATTTCAAGCCATGGACAGGCATCCACCAGCCACCTCACCAGCCCAAAGTAGCTCCCGGGCATGACCTTCCCAGGCCATAGCCGGCCTATAAGGCCCTTCATGGCCTGTTCGGCTACCTTATGGAGCTCGACCAGTTGCTTCAGCTGGTCGCTCAAGGGCACCGGGTGTCCGGCCTCAACATACTGGGACCAGAACACCTTCTCCGTCGAGCTCCCTTCCTCGGCTCGGTAGAATGCGGCAGCGTCGGACACACTTCGGGGTAGATCTGCGAATGCTCCTGGAGAGCTCCGGACTCGGGTAAGTAACAAGTAATTCACTTTCACGTGCTTGCTTTGCATAAAGAATGCCTTACCCGCCGCTATCTTCTTCATCGCCCCAATTTCCTGGAGGGCTTTTTGGGCTTCGGCCTTGGCAGATTTGGCGCTCTTAAGGGCCGAGGCAAGCTCGGACTCTCGAGTCTTTGAGTCAAGCTCCAAACTCTCATGTTTTTTCACAAGAGCGTGCAGCTCTTACCACACCTCCGCCACCCGCGCCTCCTGCTTTTCTCGCTCGGTGCGCTCACGGCCGCATTGTCTTCGGCCATGGACAACGCTTCCTTCAGGGTCGCCACCTCGGTTGTGGCCCCTGTAATACTCACGTTGGTCCTGTCATTATTTGCAACCAGATCTTTTAATATACTTACATAAGGTACTACTTACCTTCCTTGTCCTCGAGCTGCTTCTTGGCAAGGCCGAGCTCGTTCTCGGACTGCTCGAGGCTCTGCTTCAATGCATCGACCTCCACAGTCAGTGCGGCAGAGGTCAGTAGCGTAGCCTGCATTCCCATATTGACATACTTATGTTAGACTCCTGCGTATATCTTTTTAGATCCTCAGTCCGGCTTTTCGTTCCGAACACCAAACTGAGCATCAGGGGCTACTGTCTATGCGGTAATATTTTTACATGTCTTACATACATACCTCAAAGCCTGTTAGAAGGCTGGCACAGGCTTCTGTCAGCCCGCTCTTGGCGGACTGAACCTTCTGGATCACCGCACTCATAATAGTGCGGTGCTCCTCATTGATGGAGGCGCCGTTAAGCACCTCCAGCAAATTATCCGGTGCCTCTGGTTGGACGGAGGTCACCAGCATCGTAGGCTGGGCCTTCTTACTAGGGGGCCGCCTGCCGGACTCCAGAACCACTGAAGGTTCCGGTGCGGTGTCCGGCCCAGGGCCGGACTTAAAGCCCTTTTGGGTTTCATCCCCTTTGCGCCTGGAGTCCGGGAGGTCGCCTTGCGGCGCCTTCAGGACCACCTCCTCCTGGCTTGGCCCCTTTTGGGACTCCACCTCAGCATCGTCTGTAGGGCGAGGGGAGGTAGCAGTCGGGAGCGAAAGACTATTCACATCCCACGAATCCAGGGAGCCGCTCGACGAAGCGTCGAGCCGGGCCTTGGGCGGACTGCATGATTATATTCGGCGTCAGAAGATACTGTGCAATAAAGGAACGCCATGAGTTATTCTGGTATCCGGATACTTACGATTTTGCCAGGGGCTTGGCCCTGGATGGCCACTCCTCTTCGCCATCGTCGGTGTTGGTGGAGTAGCCCGGAGGAAGGGTTTTTCCCTTCTTGGACCCTCCGGCCCCCCTAGTTGGGGCGGCCTTCCTTTTCTTTCTTCCCCTCGTTGGAGGCGGAGACGCCTCTTCTTCCTCCTCCTCGTCTCTGTGGGAGGAGTGCGCTTTGGAGTCATCGGGCGATGAATCCGACAACACCAGGCACCGGGAACTCTTTCAAGTTCCCGTGGCCTTCTTCTTGGCCTTCTTCTCCGGCACCACGTAAGGTGCCAGGACCAGCAGCTTCGCCAAGCGGGCATCTACTGGGCCTTCGGGCAAAGGAGCCGGACAGTCGATCTATCCGGACTTCTTCTGCCAGTCTTGTCAAAGGAACGGGAGCTTAGATCCCGCATAGAGTCAAACTATGAAAAACAAGTATCCCGTGAAGGGTAAAACAAGCTTACCACGCTGGCTTGGCGCTTCGCGCAGAATCCGCGATCCTCGGTAATAGGAGGGGGAACCTCGGCACCCTTGAATAGCACCTTCCAGGCATCCTTGTGCGTTGTGTCAAAGATCCTGGACAAAGTTTGGTGCTAGGCCAGGTCGAACTCCCACAAGTTAAAAGTCCGTCGTTGACACGGGAGGATCCGGCAGAAGAGCATGACCTGGACTATGTTGACAAGTTTAACCTTCTTATCCACCAGGTTTTGGACGCAGGTTGGGAGTCCGGTCAGCTCTCGCGAATTACCCCATGACAGGCCTGTCTCTTTCCAGGAGGTGAGCCGTGTGGGGATGCCAGATTAGAATTCGGGGGCCACTGCCCATTCAGGGTCACGCGGCTCGGTGATGTAGAACCACCCTGATTGCCACCCTTTGATGGTTTCCACAAAGGAGCCCTCGAGCCATATGACGTTGGGCATCCTGCCCACCATGGCGCCTCCGCACTCCGCTTGCTGGCCGCCCACTACCTTCGGCTTGACATTGAAGGTCTTCAGCCATAAGCCAAAGTGGGGCTTGATGCGGAGGAAGGCCTCGCACACGACGATAAACGCCGAGATGTTGAGGATGAAGTTTGGGGCCAGATCATGGAAATCCAGGCCGTAGTAGAACATGAGCCCCCGGACAAATGGGTGGAGTGGGAAGCCCAGTCCGCGGAGGAAATGGGGGAGGAACACCACCCTCTCATGGGGCCTGGGGGTGGGGATGAGCTGCCCCTCGTCTAGGAGCCGGTGCGCAACGTCATTGGACAAGTATCCGGCTTTCCTCAACCTTTTGATGTGCCCCTCCATGACGGAGGAGGCCATCCACCTGCCTCCCGCTCTGGACATGGCTGGAGAAGGTTGAGGTGTGAAGTGCGGACTTGGGCGCTGGAACTCGAGTGCACGGAAATGGATAAGCGGAGGAGGAAGAAGGCGTGGATGAAAAAGGTGGATCCTTATCCCCTTATATGGGTGGACAAAACTATGTGCCCCCACCAGCCTGGTAAAACTCGCTTATCTCCCAAGCGCCGTGATTAATGGCACGGTTGGGTTACCCACGCCCATATTGATGAGAATCCCGGAATAAGGGGACACGATCTCTGCTTCGACAAGACGTGCCAAGGAAACCACCTTGCTAAACGCGCTGAGGTGGGACAGTAAAACGATTCGAATAAAGGCTTGGCCGTGGCGTGATGTCACGCTGCGGAATACGTCAGCAGATTAGATTTGTACAAATATTATTCTCTCTACGGTGGTATGTGGAACTTATTTTGCAGAGCCGGACACTATCCTTGTGTTCAAAATCTTCTATGAAGTATTCAGAGGAGGAACCCGCCTTGCAATGCCGAAGACAATCTGCACGTCGGACTCGTCGTCGTTGAAGCTTGGTTCAGGGGCTACTGAGGGGGTCCAGGATTAGGGGGTGTCCGGATGCCGGACTATAACCTTTGGTCGGACTCCTGGACTATGAAGATACAAGATTGAAGACTTCGTCCCGTGTCCGGATGGGACTTTCCTTGGCGTGGAAGGCAAGCTTGGCGATACGGATATGTAGATCTCCTACCATTGTAATTGACTCTATGTAACCCTAGCCCTCTCCGGTGTCTATATAAACCAGAGGGTTTTAGTCCATAGGATGAACAACAATCATACCATAGGCTAGCTTCTAGGGTTTAGCCTCTCTGATCTCGTGGTAGATCTACTCTTGTACTACCCATATCATCAATATTAATCAAGAAGGAGTAGGGTTTTACCTCCATCGAGAGGGCCCGAACCTGGGTCAAAACATCGTGTCCCTTGTCTCATGTTACTATCCGCCTAGACGCACAGTTCGGGACCCCCTACCCGAGATCCGCCGGTTTTGACACCGACAGCGACCCTCAAGGCTCAAGTTCAATACCCCTGTGTAGTTGTGCCCCTGTCTCCTTCCTGGCTTCCTGCTCGACGTACAGATCCCATACGGCCAAGCCCTACTGGCTACTGCTCGGGTACCAATCCGGTTCCTCTGGTTCCCAACTGCTCCGTCGGTCCGGCAGCTCACCTCAAGAAGGCAAGGTCAAGGACTCAAGGTACAGGCTTTCTCTGCTTTTTGTTTAGACTAATCGATGCATAGCCTAGTACTAATGGAAGCTCAGATCATTGAAAAGTATGTTAGTGGTCAGTACTCAGTACATAGTACATAGTCTCTGCTTTTTGTTTGTAGATAGCTCAGTGCTCGGTTATCCTCGGCTAGAACAAGCACACGATGCATCACTGGACAAAATTCAGTTTACACTGATAAACTAGCACAATACTCAGTACATACTCTCTGCATTTTGTCTGTGCTGTTAAATTTTGTTTATAAATTCAGTTTATAGTGGTAAACTTACACGATACGGTCTCTGGCTCTCTGCCTTTGTTTATACTGTTCAATTTTGATTAGAAATCGAGTTTGTACTGATAAACTTGCACAGTATCTGACTTTTTTTATATTATTATTTTTTGCTCAAATTCAGTTTGTACTGATCAACTTGCAAAGTACAGTCTGCTTTTTGTTTATATTGTTAAATTATGTTCTACAAATTCAGTTTGTACTGATGAAGTTGCAAAGTACAGTCAAAGAGCTAATTTTTTTTACGCAAAAAATAGAGCCAATGGTTTGTTTATTTCTGCACTTGTAATTCTATCAAAGTACAGTTTACTGGTAATTTCTGAGTTAACCAAATCAACTATCCGCACCTGTAATTTAGTCAAAGAGCTTATGTTTTTTATTTTTTCTGCAGTAGTAGGCTACTAGCACAATGTCTTTGGTAGGATCTGGGGCTTCCTCCACAACCACAACCAGAAGAACAAAGAAAAATACAGCCTGGGAGTTCGAAAAGAGTATAGCCTGGGAAGTGGGAAGTGCAAGGGGCAAAAGTTACTGAGTTCAACAAAAACAAAAATGTTCGTTTCTCTTTTCTCTGACTTTTAGTTCTTCCTTTCTGTCTTTTGATCATCTGGAGCTGATGAGTTGTTTCATTTTTCCTAGTTTCAGAAGTACAAGGGAAAAGATTGAGAGGTTGGACTACTCATGATTGTTGTTGTGGAGCCGTGGCGCATCGACGAGCTCCTGCAGAGCCACGAGCTGTGGAACTGACAAGCCGGCTGCCTGCCATAGTTCCACAAAGGTGAAAATACATGCTAATTAATTCCACAAAGGATTTTGCATGATACATAGCCATCAAGCGAGCAGTTCAAGGCCTCCTGCGCGAGCCGTCCATCGTCTTCTATGCATCAGCTTGTTGTCTCTACACTTCTAGCATCGGAGTATCTCCTCCCCCTTGCCACACACACATGCCAGCCAATCGAGCTAGTGTTTATGATTACTGTCATTGGACAAATTTGTTCTGTAAGTCTATACTGACTGGACCTTCAGCATATATGGTTTTTAGAATTTGTTTGTAACTCTGTACTGCCGGGACCTTCGGCATATATGTTCTCAGTAAAACTGGTGAACAACTAAACATCAGTTTGATTTAATAAAACTGAGAAGTTCTACTTTCGGTAAATAGCTGAAACTGGGTGCAACAAAGTTCTACCATTAGTCATGGGGAGTATCCGTTGATGTGTGCTGTGTTTTTTGTCAGTTTATGTATTTTTTTGTTTGTCAGGCCATGTGCAAGCTTGTTATCGGTTCATGTGTATGTGTGTTGGTAACCACTGCTACTGCTTTAGGTACCGATTTGACCGTTCCCAGATAAGTTTAGGAGAAAAGCTCAAACAAAAAGAAACCCGACGAAAATGTAAATGGTAAAAGTTCAAGTCATAAAATGAGAGAAGTCCGGAACATTGTTGCTTTGCAAACACATGTCGAGTTAAAAAAACGATACACATGAAATATTTTCTTTTAAAAAACATATCATTCAGTTCAACGATATAACCTATGCAAGTTTGAGGACTATGATACCATAAACTGTTAAAAAGCTACGAGGAATCAGTTCAAGTTTAGTTAGTGAAAACACGCTTAGTACAAACCCATGCAAACATCAGTTCAAGTATTTTTTCGGAAACCTTTCAAAATTACTCTCCGAAGAATGCATCAGTACAAACACACATGTAGATCAGTACAAGTACTCTGTTTTTGCTAACAGAAAAACAACACGATGGGTCTCACCATAATCCCAATTACTCTTCAACGGTTGCGAATTTGAGAAAATGTTCAACATAACTAAGTTTCGTATTTTTGATATCTTTCCAAGCGTATATTATTTGCCCCATTTCGACAAACCTTAAAAACATCGCGTTCAAAATCAAATTTAACCATATTCGAATTTGTTTTTAAACCGTAAGGAACTAGAAAAACATTTAAATATGAAAACCTTGCGCATTTTCCATAGCTTTCCAACGTCGTATTATTTGCGTCAATCCGACAAACCGTTTGAAAAAAACGTGAAAAAACGTTTTGCCCAGAATTTCACCATTTTTCAAATTACTTTTAAATCATATAGAATTGGAAAAAACAATAGATATATGAAAGATGCGGATTTTCACCAGCTTTTCAACGCCATCTTATTTGCTCAATTCCGACAAACTGTTTGAAAATTAAGTCCAAAATACGATTCACGTTTTTGGTTTTGAAAAAAAGGTTTTTTCAAAACTTCTCTTAATCCATAATGATTTTGCAAAAACGTTCAATATACTTGAAATATAGTTGTCAAGGGATTTCCAACGATATATTACACGCCCCATTCCGACAAAAAAATTGTAAAAAGTTTTTGAACTAAAGAAGATGATCTGTTAAACATTACTGAAAGCATCAGTTCAACCGCTTGAAAATCATCAGTACAACCACCTGAAACCGCCAGTTCAAGTAGGGTAACAGAATAATATTCTGTTATGCGTAATAGAATAGCCCAGATGTGTATATGTATCATAGCTTGCCACAGAACTTGTTAAGACTTGCTAAACATTTAACGGTTTAAAAGTAAGTAAAAAAATGAAATAAATAGGGAAGCCTCACTCCAATATAATAAGATGATCTAATGGTGTGATTGTGAAAATATTCATTTATGCATCCTCAGTGAAAAAAACAATCATTTCAGCTCACTGCAGGATCAATATATATTGAAACATTTGTTCTTTTTGTCCAGGACACATGCAGTCATATTTTTTCAATCCATCCATTGGATCATGTTATATTGTAGGTCTATTGGTTCAGTATTATTTTCAGGATTTTAGAGAACTTTTACACCGTTGAAAACCTTAACTAGTTTTGTGGCAAGCTATTGTAGAAAATCCTACTCCTATATATATATATATATATATATATATATATATGTAAGTTAAAAAGATAGTGTCCCTCATATAAACCTCACAGTTGTCTATCTATGAACATGCAAACATTACTAGTGCTACAAGTGATAATAGCACACCATTTAACAAACGGGGTATCAGAATGTAAATTACATGTGAATTCTGCTGCACCCTAGAAATACATATGACCAGCTATCTACGTTCTTACGTAGCTATTTAAGTTCAGGCAAACGGGTAATTCTTAACAGTAAGTATCAAACACATAGATAGGCGCAGTCTATAATAGGATTAACAGGATATGACATTATGTAATCAGTAGCAAACTAAATTAAGCCAAGCAACGTAACTGAACAATTTTGCAATAAGTGGCTAACTAAAATTCCGAGAAGCAGGTAACTGAACTTATGCTATCTCTTTGTATAGGCACACTACAACTTCTTTTTCGCTTACAAGGTTCTATGAAGGAGTCCATGTCATCAATTTCTTGGATATGTAGTCCCAATACTTCTTTCTTCCCACACTACATTGGTAAGTCGAATGGTTAATCTGATAAGATGGTGCGTCCTTGATATGTTATATGAGGACGGGTTGTCAGACTAGCTATAGCCACACACATCACACTGGCTTTTACTGTATATTTCATGTGATTACGTTTGGCATATCGAGATCTAAGCAATCTACAATAGGTTGAAAAGACTGGCATCCTTCACATTATTGGCAAACACAATTCATATAAACAAGCAATTCAACCATTTTGTGGGTAAATCAAAAGCGTCACTAGAATAGTTTTCACTACCCCAATCATACACGCAAAAAAGGGCGAAACCACTGTAGGGGCTCGTATGGGCGGCCGCCTCGGGTGGCTGGAAAGTGTGCACCTAGTTTGACATGTCCAGGTTGGCCCAGGCTAGTTTTGTCCGTCCCAATGCACGAGCAGGCAATGTCAAAAATGAAGAAAAACGGTTCAACTTGGATGGTCCAATAACGTAAGTGCAAGGTAGGCCCTATAGCAGGCTCGTGGCCCAAACGAGCGCCTCCCATATCGATCAACAGCACGAAAATCCCAATTTGTTCGCTCCAGCCTCTAGTCTGGTTCGCTCCTAACCTAGCCGCCGCTGGACAGACCAACAACACTTCCTCACGCCCTCATTGGACGTCAGTCGCCGGGCTTCAAGCGAATGGAAGGACAAGAAGATGAAGATCCAACCCTGGGTGCAGCCTCCATGGGAGGCAGCGGCGGCAGCACGGGCATGGCATCGAGCTTGCGGTGTCAGGCCGCAGAGTGATTAAGTGGAAGCCATTCGCCACATGGCTGCCCCTTTCTACTAGAAAACCCACAGATGACACCCGTCTTACGACGTGTCAAGTAAGAAGGCGTGGAGCTGGCAAGATAGCCCGGCAAGCCTTGTCGGGCAACCAACAATGTGACATTGAGCGGTGCATTAATCGCGCACTGTCAGGTGATACATCTCAACCGTATCTATAATTTTTTATTGTTCCATGCTATTATATTACCTGTTTTGAATGATTATGGGCTTTATTATACACTTTTATATTACTTTTGGGACTAACCTATTAACCGGAGGCCCAGCCCATATTGTTGTTTTATTGCCTGTTTCAGTATTTCGAAGAAAAGGAATATCAAACGGAGTCCAAACGGAACAAAACCTTCGGCATCGTGATTTTTTGGAAGAATATCATCCTGGAGGCTTGGAGATCAAGTCAGAAGATCCTCGAGGAGCCCAGGAGATAGCCCCCCCCCCCTATAGGGCGCGGCCCCCTGTCTCATGGACCCCTCGAGCACCCCCCGACCGACTTCTTTCGCCTATATAGTCCCACGCACCCTAAAAACATCCACGGAGAAGATAGTTCGGGAGTTCCGCCGCCACAAGCCTCTGTAGCCACCAAAAACCTCTCGGGAGCCCTTCTCAGCACCCTGCCGGAGGGGGGATCCTTCACCGGTGGCCACCTTCATCATCCCGGCGCTCTCCATGACGAGGAGGGAGTAGTTCACCCTCGAGGATGAGGGTATGTACCAGTAGCTATGTGTTTGATCTCTCTCTCTCTCTCGTTTTCTCTCTCGTGTTCCCTCTATGGCACAATCTTGATGTATCCCGAGCTTTGATATTGTAGTTGGATCTTATGATGTTTCTCCCCCTCTACTCTCTTGTGATGAATTGAGTTTTCCCCTTTGAAGTTATCTTATCGGATTGAGTCTTTTATGAGAACACTTGATGTATGTCTTGCCGTGCTTATCTGTGGTGACAATGGGATATCATGTGCCTCTTGATGTATGTTTTGGTGACCAACTTGCGGGTTCCGCCCATGAACCTATGCATAGGGGTTGGCACACGTTTTTGTCTTGACTCTCCGGTAGAAACTTTGGGGCACTCTTTGAAGTACTTTGTGTTGGTTGAATAGATGAATCTGAGATTGTGTGATGCATATCGTATAATCATGCCCACGGATACTTGAGGTGACAATGGAGTATCTAGGTGACATTAGGGTTTTGGTTGATTTGTGTCTTAAGGTGTTATTCTAGTACGAACTCTTGAATAGATTCACTCGAAAGAATAACTTTGAGGTGGTTTCGTACCCTACCATAATCTCTTTGTTCGTTCTCCGCTATTAGTGTCTTTGGAGTGACTCTTTGTTGCATGTTGAGGGATTGTTATATGATCTATCTATGTTATTATTGTTGAGAGAACTTGCACTAGTGAAAGTATGAACCCTAGGCCTTGTTTCCTACCATTGCAATACCGTTTACGCTCACTTTTATCGCTCGCTACCTTGCTGTTTTTATTATTTCAGATTACAAATACCTTTATCTACCATCCATATTGCACATGTATCACCATCTCTTCGCCAAACTAGTGCACCTATACAATTTACCATTGTATTGGGTGTGTTGGGGGCACAAGAGACTCTTTGTTATTTGGTTGCATGGTTGTTTGAGAGAGACCATCTTCATCTTACGCCTTCTACGAATTGATAAAACTTAGGTCATCCACTTGAGGGAAATTTGCTACTGTCCTACAAACTTGTGCACTTGCAGGCCCAACAACGTCTACAAGAAGAAGGTTGTGTAGTAGACATCATCAGCCTGCAAAGTTAGGTATGATAGCACTATTTTCTATCTTATCAGTGTCTAATGACTTATTTGCCACTATGGTGACCCCTTAACCTATAAAAGGAGGCCCATGGCAACGGTAGAAGGGGTTCGAGAGGTTAGAAGGTTGGATAACTCACACCCCCATACACGCGTAGTCGCTGCCGCCTTGAGGCAACCCTTGCCAGGCAAGTGCACTACACTCCACCACCACATTTCCACCATCAATCCCCCAAAGTAGGAGTAGGGTTATATGCCTCGCGGTGGCCCGAACTTGGGTAAAACTACCAGTGTGATCTGTGTCATGCTGCCCCATGTTGGTTCGCTCTGTGCAATGCGATGTCCCCCTACCGAACCAGCAAGGGGCCTCTTGGTCCCATAGGTGGCAGTGGTTTCCCACGACACTTAATTATGTGTTCTAATAAGAATTCACTGGTGTTTCTTATAGTAGCTAAAACACCATTGAGGACACACTGGAATTTTGTCAAGTTACTTTCACCAAGTTCCTATAAGTTACCGTTTATTGATTTGATGAGTATTGTGTGGGTGGACTAGAGCTAAGGCACTGTTCTTTCTTGAACAGATACCTACTTATGATTATACCCTCCATGCAAGCATCTGCAAATACAAGAGACATAATTAAGACAAATCTAACCATAGCATTAAACATCAGCATTGAAAATAGCTCCTCGTGAAACAATTCATAAACTGGGGTTTAGGTTTCTATCACTGTCGTGACCCATCATTTATAAATTAATTCCACAATGTCTTCCTCTAGGACGAAAGATGGTGAAATATCATGTAGTCGACATTCACGTAACACCACTAGAGGAAGAACAACACAACATATCATCAAAACATTTAATAGTATTCAACTTCACATGACTACTAGCAATGAGACTTCTCCCATGTCCTCAAGAAATAATAGATCTACTCACAGGACATCCTATGAATCATGATCAGTGGGCATAAATATATGATGAATAATCTTAACATAAAAATCTTTCACTAATAAATGTCCTATTCATCAACTACAAGGTGTAATCAACTCATAAAAGTACTATCGGAATTAACCTGAGGTTAGATACAAAGATTGAGAAGATGGATGAACTAGAGTTTGGAGATGAGATGGTGCTAGTGACGATGTTGATGAAGATGATGATCTTGATGTTGGACAGAGTGCTGGTGATGACTATGACTTTGATTTCTCCCTCATGAAAGAAAGTTCCCCTGACAGAACCGCTCCAACAGGGAGCAAAATTGTTCTGCCTCACAGACAGCGGCGAAAAGTCCAGATAATTTTCTATGAATTTTTCTTGGATAAATGGATTTTATAGCCAGAGGGGGCTACCAGGCCTCCACACGGCCCTACACGGCCAAGGGTGACCCGCGTCGCCAGGCCATGGGAGGCCATGGTGGGTCCTCTCTGGAACATCTTTGGTATCCGGTCTTCATACTTTCTAAAAACAATTCAGTAAAATCCCTGGCACTTTTCGAGCTCCAAAAAATGTTTTTCTTCTATTGTAATTTCAATCTACATTTCCATATGTCCAGCAATTCCTCTCTCTATGTATACTTTGCATTTTAAGAGAGTAAAGACATTAGATTTACATCATAATGTGAAATATATCACTAAAGCAGAATACATTATAATAGGAAATAGTGATGCAAGATGGACGTATTGCCAACTGTCTCCACCACGTAGACGCGGAACTCGATGAGATGTTTGCCAAGTTGCCTGACAGCGAGGAGCTGGAGGTGCGGGAGGCGCCCATCCACCAGGAAGCAAGTCCATCTAGCATCGTCAGGTGCTGGCACGAATGTCTTCTACATCTTTTATGATGAAGTATGCTAGGTTTATCTATGTCACATGTATTTACATAGCTTGTATGTGTTGTATGATCTAGTATGAATTTGAGGAGTAAAGCTTAAGGTATGTAGTTGCAGTGATGTTCGATCGCTGTCCACGGACACGCTCGAACACGCACTAGTAGAAAACAGTGCTTTGGTTGAGGCCTGGGTAAGGGCATTAATCCTAGGACCAAAGGGAGCGTCAGTCCCGGTTCGTGAGGCCAGGGCGCCGGCCAAGCCTCGGGGGCTGTTGGTCCCGGTTCGTCTGACCCCTTTGGTCCCGGTTCCAGACACGAATCGGGACCAATGGGCCTCGCTCCTGGCCCACCACCATTAGTCCCAGTTGGTGGCTTGAGTAGGGACCAAAGGTTGTCCTTTAGTCCCGGTTTTAGCCACAAACCGGGACTAAAGAGAGGCCTATATATACCCCCGCCCCTGCCCACCAATAGAGCCAATGCTCTGCTTTTTTGGCCAGCCGTGGGGGAGGTTTGTGGTGCTCTAGCTCACCTCCTATGCACATAAGGTGTTCGATGAAATGCCCGAGCCACACTTAAGCTTTCTCCTCTCGAAGCTCCTTGTCCAAGCTCCATTTTCCTCAAGATTTGTCTAGGTTTGGCAGTCCGTCCTGTCCCGTCCCCGTCCTCACCGCCATCGATCGCCCGTGCCGATCTCGTCGCCAGCACCACCATGGTGAGCCTCTTGTTCTTATCTTCTTTCTAAAATAAAAAAAATCTTACTTGTATGATTTAGATAGATGCTTGTATAATTTTCTTACTTTTATTATTGTTTGTTACTATATAGTGTGATGGTTTTGGTATCCGCCTCCGTCGGCCCTCGTCTTGTCTATGATTTGGATGTGGTATATATTATCTTTTATAACTATTTGTTTCATTTGGTGTTTATGACACTTATGCCGACCAATGTGACATAGATGTTTTTATCTAGGAGGTATGTGAACAGGAAATTCCTACCGACCCTATTGTTGGGCGGTTAAATTTAGTTGAAAAAGAAAACAATTACTTGAAGAAAAAATTGAAAAAGAATTGAGGAGGAGAATACGAAATTGGAGTTGCATGTTGCGTATGTCGTCGATGATCACAAGATCAAGATGGATCTAATGCGCTTGAAAATTAGAAAGATTCGAAAATATGCCATTGATATTGAGGCTTGGTATCATTATGTCGTTGGATCAATTATTACCTTAGTTGTGATTATGATCACATTTGTTGTTGCATTGAATTTTTTTACATAGTTTCAACGTATGGTTTAATTAGATGCTCTAGAGAGCTATATGTTGTTCAATGAAAACTATGTACGAACTTTATGTATTTATTTTTTCAGTAATAACATTTGATCACTATTGTACTTTGGTTTTAGTGTGATGATGAACTTCTATTAATTTGGTCACTTCTCTATTCAAGATGTTCTGTAATGGTTTTTGACACATTTAATTATATATAATGCATGCAGATGAACCAGCAATGGATGTACGGTGACAGACGCACCTCCGAGTACATTAGGGGCGTGCATAATTTTCTTGAAGTGGCTGGGGCAAACAAGCATAATGGTTTTATGTGTTGTCCATGCCCTGTCTGTGAGAATATGAAGTCTTACTCTAACCAAAAAACCCTTCACATCCACCTGCTTGAGAAGGGTTTCATGCCACACTATAATGTTTGGACCAAGCACGGAGAAAGAGGGGTTATGATGGAATACAACAAAGAAGAATAGGATGATGACAACTATCTGCCCCCTGAATACAGTGATGTTGCAACGGGGGAAGTTGAAGATCAAGAGGAACCAGACGATGTGCCCAATGATGATCTTTGTCGGGTCATTGTTGATGAAAAGAGACAATGCCAAAGTGAAAGGGAGAAGTTGAAGTTCGATCGCATGTTAGAGGATCACAAAAAAGGGTTGTACCCAAATTGCAAAGATGGCAACACAAATCTCGGTAACACACTGGAATTGCTGCAATGGAAGGTAGACAATAGTGTATTTGACAAGGGATTTGAGAAGCTATTGAAAATATTGAAGAAGAAGCTTCCAAAGGATAACTAATTGCCCGACAGTATGTTGAAGGTTCTATGCCCTCTAGGATTGGAGGTGCAGAAGATACATGCATGTTCTAATGACTTTATCCTCTACCGCAGTGCGTATGAGGATTTGAACGCATGCCCGGTATGTGGTGCATTGCGGTATAAGATCAGACGAGATGACCCTATTGATCCTGACAGTGAGCTCCCCAGGAAGAGGGATCCTGCCAAGGTGATGTGTATGCTCCTATAATACCACGGTTGAAACGTTTGTTCAGAAACAAAGAGCATGCCAAGTTGATGCGATGGCACAAAGAGGACCGTAAGAAAGACGGGAAGTTGAGAGCACCCGCTGACGGGTCGCAGTGGACAAAAATCGAGAGAACATGGGGGGACTTTGCAGGTGACGCAAGGAACATATGGTTTGGTTAAGCGCGGATGGCATTAATCCTTTTGGGGAGCAGAGCAGCAATCATAGCACCTGGCCCTAAGCAAGGAACATATGTATCTATAACCTTCCGCCTTGGTTGTGCATGAAGCGGAAGTTCATTATGATGACAGTGCTCATCCAAGGCCCTAAGCAACCCGGCAATGACATTGATGTGTACCTAAGGCCATTAGTTGAAGAACTTTTACAGCTGTGGAATGGAAAAGGTGTATGTGTGTTGGATGAGCACAAATAGGAGGAATTTGACCTACATGCATTGTTGTTTGTAACCATCAATGATTGGCCTTCTCTCAGTATTCTTTCAGGACAGATAAACAAGGGATACCACACATGCATGCACTATTGATGACACTGAAATTATATATTGGACAAATGCAGGAAGAATGTGTACCTGGGAGATCATCAATTTCTTCCGACCAACCATCAATGTCGAAAGAAAGGCAAGCATTTCAAAGGCGAGGCACATCATCGGGAGAAGCTTGTCGTCTGTACTGGTGATCACATACTTGCTATGGTCAATGATTTACAGGTAATCTTTGGAAAGGGTCCCGGCGGACTATCTTTTCTGAAAGACGCTGAGGGACGCGCACCCATGTGGAAGAAGAAATCTATATTTTGGGACCTACCCTATTGGAAAGACCTAGAGGTCCACTCTGCAATCGATGTGATGCACGTGACGAAGAATCTTTGCGTGAACTTGCTAGGCTTCTTGGGCGTGTATGGGAAGACAAAAGACACACCAGAGGCACGGCAGGACCAGCAACGTGTGCACGAAAAAGACGTCATGCCTCCAAAGCAGTATGAAGGTCCTGCCAGCTACGCTCTTACCAAAGAAGAGAAGGAAGTCTTCTTTGAGTGCCTGCTCAGTATGAAGGTCCCATCTAGCTTCTCGTGGAATATAAAGGGAATAATAAATATGGCCAAGAAAAAGTTCCAGAACCTAAAGTCTCATGACTGCCACATGATTATGACACAACTGCTTCCGGTTGCATTGAGGGGGCTTCTACCGGAAAATGTTCGATTAGCCATTGTGAAGCTATGTGCATTCCTCGATACAATCTCTCAGAAGGTGATCGATCCAGAAATCCTACCAAGGTTAAGGAGTGATTTGGCACAATGTCTTGTCATTTTCAAGCTGGTGTTCCCACCATCCTTCTTCAATATCACGACACATGTCCTAGTTCATCTAGTCGACAAGATTGCCATTCTGGGCCCTGTATTTCTACACAATATGTTCCCCTTTGAGAGGTTCATGGGAGTCTTAAAGAAATATTTTCATAACTGTGCTAGGCCAGAAGGAAGCATCTCCATGGGCCATCAAATAGAGGAGGTCATTGGGTTTTGTGTTGACTTCATTCCTGACCTTAAGAAGATTGGTCTCCCTCAATCGCGGTATGAGGGGAGACTGACTAGAAAAGGAACGCTAGGAGAGGACTCAATAATATGTAGGGACGGGCATTCTTGGTATCAAGCACACTACACAGTTCTACAAAATTCTACCTTGGTGACCCCGTATGTCAATGTACATAAGAATAGTCGGTGCTCCAAACACCCGGAGTAGTGTGACGACTGGAATACATGTGAACACATCAGGACTTTCGGCAGTTGGTTACAAACACATCGCATGGCTGAAAACACTATTTCTGATGAGTTGTACTCGTTGGCCAAGGGACCATCTTCGACTGTATTAACTTACAAAGGGTATGAGATAAATGGGAATACATTTTACACGTTCACCCAAGATCAAAAGGGCACCAACCAAAACAGTGGAGTTCGCTTTGATGCAGCAACCAAGAGGGGAAAGGACACATATTATGGTTACATAGTGGACATATGGGAACTTGACTATGGACATGATTTTAAGGTCCCTTTATTTTAGTGCAAATGGGTCAATCTGTCAGGAGGCGGGGTACAGGTAGACCCACAGTACAGAATGACAATAGTGGATCTGAAAAATCTTGGGTACACAGACGAACCATTTGTCCTAGCCAATGATGCGGCATAGGTTTTCTATGTGAAGGACATGTCTACCAAACCGAGAAAAAGAAAAATAAGGAAGCGAATACATCATACGATGAGCCAAAGCGCCACATTGTTCTTTCAGGGAAAAGAGAAATCATGAGAGTGGAGGGCAAGACATACATGTCTGAATATTATGAAAAGTTTCATAAAATTCCTCCCTTCAAAGTCAAGGCTGACCCAAGCACCCTGTTAAACAATGACGATTATCGATGGTTATGGCGCAATAAGCAAAGGACACAGGCGAAGAAAAAGTGAAGACTTTCTCTCCATAACTATTCCAATGATGCCTTTGATCTAGAATACCACTGCAGTTACATGTCAACAAATGAAATGCCTACTGTAAAAGATGAGTTTTTGTCCGAAACCCTGATACTTCGAAAGGGATTGTCCCTTTTGTACACGAAGTGCATCCATTTTTTGTCGTCACCCTCTCAACCTTTTAGCACATGCTATGTGGGTGAAATGATGATACATGCCACCTTTCAACATGTTCAGACTTCATTTGCAGTGCTTTTCAATTTCCGGGTCATTTAGCTCAAAAAATCAGTAAATGCATGAAAAATACCAAATGAAGTCAGAAAGGGTTGAAAATTTGATGATGTGGCTTTGAATGGTGCATTTTGAACACACAAAAAGTCTGGAGTTCAAATAAGGTCAAGAAATGAAGTGTCTTCTGTAACAGATGAGTTTTCGTCTCAAACCCTGATACTTCGAAAGAGATTGTCCATTTTGTACACGAAGTGCATCCAGTTTTTGTCGTAACTCTCTTATACCATGCCACCTTTCAACCTATTCAGACTTCATTTGCAGTGCTTTTAAATTTCAGGGTCATTTAGCTCACAAAATTAGTAAATGCATGAAAAATACCAAATGAACTCAGAAAGGGTTGAAAATTGATGATGCGGATTTGAATGGTGCGTTTTGAACACACAAAAAGTCTGGAGTTCAAACAAGTTCAAAAAATGAAATCCCTTTGTAACAGATGAGTTTTCGTCCGAAACCCTGATACTTCGAAAAAGATTTTCCATTTTGTACACGAAGTGCATCCAGTTTTTGCCGTAACCCTCTCAATTTTTTAGCACATGCTATGTGGGTGAAATGATGATACGATGCCAACTTTCAACCTGTTCAGACTTCATTTGCAGTGTTTTTCAATTTCAGGGTCATTTAGCTCAAAAAAATGAGTAAATGCAAGAAAAATACCAAATGAAGTCGTGGCTTTGAATGGTGCATTTTGAACACACAAAAAGTCTGGAGTTCGAATAATATCAAAAAAAAATGAAATCCCCTTGTAGTAGATGAGTTTTCGTCCGAAACCCTCATACTTCGAAAGAGATTGTCCATTTTGTACACGAAGTGCATCTAGTTTTTGTTGTAACCCTCTCAAGTTTTTAGCACATGCTATGTGGGTGAAATGATGATATCATGCCAACTTTCAACCTGTTCACACTTCATTTGTAGTGCTTTTCAATTTCAGGGTCATTTAGATCAAAGAATGAACTAATAGCAAAAGGAATGAACTAGAAAACTTTTATAAAACTCTAATAGTAAAAAAGGATGAACTAAAAAGAATCAATTAAAATATGCTTTTGTTCAAAACATTAATAGAAAAAAGAATTTACATAAAGTATTTTTTGTGAGAAACTTTAATAGCAAACTAAATAACAAAATCTGTTTTTGATTAAAACACCCATTTAAAATAACCTAAAATTATGAAATTGAATATAATGATAAAATACACAAATATTAAATATCAGAAAAAGAATCACTCAAAATTCTATTTTTAAAGTAAAGTTATTCACAAACTAGTGATTCACACAAATTTCAAAGAATTTAAATTTAAACTAGTCAAATTGGAAAACTAATGGCACTAACAGAAAGTTTATAATTTTTGTGACCTAAAGCAAAAAGAATCACTCAAAAACTCTAAGTATTTAGGTGTAAGTAGAAACAAAAGAAAATAAATAAAGCAAAAAACAAAAACACTAGAAAAAAATTAAAAAAATATGCCGCCTACTGGGCCACCACGACCTGCATACAACTAGAAATCCAACCCGCTAGTTGGGCCAGGATGCAGACCCGCAGTAGGCCCAGTAGGCCCACAGGCACAGATAGTGCATTCAGGCCCGTAGGCCTGCAGTAGAGAGGAGCTCGAAGTGGTTGGCGCAGCGGCGCTTATAAGCCACTCCGAGCCCCTCTCAGCTAGCGAGGTGGGCTAAACATCCCACCGCACCGCGCCAGTTACAGCACAAGGCCTTTGGTCCCGGTTGGTGGCACCAACCGGGACTAAAGGGTACCTTTGGTCCCGGTTGGTGGCACCAACCGGGATCAATGCCCCCCTTTAGTCCCGGTTGGTGCCACCAACCGGGACCGAAGGTCTCTGCTTCCCGCCCTTTAGGCTGACGAAAACTGACCTTTGGTCCCGATTGGTGGCACCAGCCGGGACTAAAGGGTGTCATTGGTCCCGGTTGGTCACGAACCGGGACCAATGCTTCATGTATATAAGAAAACACTTATAAATTTTCAGTTTTCATCTACCAGTTGCCCCGACCATGCCGAGCTCATCGATGCTGCCAGGCTGCCCCGCCCGTGTCCACCGTCGTCGTCGTCGCCCGTGCCCCTGCCTCGGCCCGCCCCTGTCGTCGTCGTCGCCCTACCCCGAGCCCGCGCCCCGCCCCCTTCGTCGTCGTCGCCCCCTGCGCACCGTCGTCGTCATCGCCGTCCTCCTCACTGACTCTGCACCCCTACCCCGACGATGCCGCCCCTCCTCACCGTTCGGTCCGGCCGCGCCCTCCCTGTCCTCCTCCCTCCCGCGCCCCTGTTTTTTTCATATATAGGCATGATGATTTTTTTTTTCATATATGATATGTATATATGTGTATATGAGATTCTTTTCATAATTTTTTTTGTTCATATATATGATGTTTTTTTGTTCATAGATGATCATATATGATGTTTTTTGTTCATAGATGATCATATGATGTTTTTTTGTTCATAGATGATCATACGATGGTTTTTTGTTCATATGTATGCATGGATATGGATGGATGGATGGATGTATATATGTAGAAAATGACCATATGATGTTTTTTTATTCATAGAATATTTTTTTTTGTTCATAGAAATTAGTTAAAATTTACTATGTTACTAAGTTAAAATGTTCATATATTGAAAATGAGTTTAAATGTTCATATATTGAAAATGAGTTCAAATGTTACTTACTCCCGGTACGTGACGATGCCATGGACCTAGGGTAGGGTCATAGGCCTGACCTATACGCCCCACCCAAGGTCACTACCCTAGAAGCAAAGACATTTAAAGAACGGCAGAGAGTATCAATCGAAGTCATCGAGTGCAATCCACTCGACCAGTTATCTCACTCGGATACCCTCCCTTCTAATTTCACTCGACCAAGACGGAGCCATTCGACCATATAAGAAACCACTCAGAGTACAGAAGACCGAGTCATTCAGGATGGCAATGGTCAGGTGTTCACTCCGTAGTCTTAAAGGTCATTAAATACACTTTATAGCTGGCGTTATCAGTAATGCCCTATCTTAATGTACATTGAACCCCTGTAACGGAGGTGGGCTGGGGTCCTGGCGCACTCTATATAAGCCACCCCTCCTCTAGGACAAGGGTTCGCACCCCCTGTAACACATACACCCATATTCCAGTCGACCGCCTCAGGGCACCGAGACGTAGGGCTTTTACCTCCTCCGAGAGGGGCCTGAACTTGTAAACTTGTGTGTACAACCTCACCGTAGCTAGGGCCTCGCCTCCTCATACGTACCCCCTACTCTTACTATCAGACTTAGTACCACGACAGTTGGCACCCACCATGGGGCTAAGCGTCTTAGCAACTTCCGGCGAGGTTGCATTTTCTCCGATCTTCATCAACATGGTTTCCGCCGGCGGTTTGATCATGGGCCACGAGTTCCGACTCGGAGCGCTCACTTTCATCGCCAACGACTCCGCCTGGCTCCAGGAAGCCCCCCTCGACATCGAGGCTCTCCCCATCTGTGGTTCATCGCACTTTCGTGCGAGTGCCTACGGCATCCTCCTTCGGCAGCTGCCGGTCCTCGCACCACCTGCTCACTCCGCTGGACACTTCCGCAAGCAATCTGATCGGTCGTGGCTCCAGCGGTGGGTGAAGCACGTAGTGGATTGTCAGACAGCCACCCCCCAAGTCGAGGCAATTGAGCCCGACGTATTGCACTACGGTTCAGTCGACCTGTCGACTGACTTTGTAGACACATTTTCTGAGAGCGGGAGCTATGACCCCGCTGCAAAAGTCCTTATGGTCGACTCCCATCGTAGCCCACCTAGTTTCCATCACAACAGCGGTAATGGTGGTGATGATGGCCTGTCATACGTCCACGAGGGGTATCAGCCCCAACCTCTCAACTCGCAGCAGAGGGAAGAGCTGCACCGCCGCAACATGGAGGCCCTCCAGACCCCCATCATAGGGGAGACCGCTGAGGCTCAAGCCTTGGAGGCAGTATGCTTGGCCATGCTGGCTGAGCGCACTTGTTTGGAGAATCTCCAACATTCTCTCGACGAGCGTGCCCGTCGACTGATCCACGAGTCCAGTCGACATCCACGACAGTTGTTTCCATTGGAAACTCAGGTATTCTGCACCCTGATCCAGAATCTTGCAGCTGCTGCACGTATCACAGAGTCTATTCAGCCGTCCCGTTCATAAGCTGGAAGGGGTTTGGAACAGATCAGAGCGCTGCTCCGAGCAGCAGGAGACCTGAACTCCACTGTTTCTCAGTTGCGGAATAGGATCCACAGCAGATCGGTAAGGGAAGATATTATTCAGTTGGAACACAGTCCTGGGTCGCCTTTGCGACATGAAGATCGTGATCACCGCCGAGATCGGCACCTGGGAAGAGCTCATGGAGAGTATGATATTGAGCACGCCCGCGACAAACACTGTCGAGCGCCTTCGCCCCTTCCGAGGGATGGGTCATACATGCCCTAGCAGTATGATGACAGGCGTCCGTATAGTAATGACCGCAGAGTTCCAGTCGACCCAAGAGAACCTGGCTTTGACACAAGGTCAGTCCTTGTTCAGGGTTTGGTCGACTGGAACAGAGCATACAGAGAGGGGCTGGATAGAGACAGGCCCAGCAGAATCAGGGTCCATGTTTCTGGCCCTGAGTGTTTTGGAAGAGCCATCAGATCCGTTGAGATCCCTCACAACTTCAGATTGGCAACTAGCGTCAGTAAGTTCACAGGAGAGTCGAAGCCCGACACTTGGCTGGAAGACTACCGAGTGGCTGTGCACATTGGTGGCGGCAGCGATGAGGTGGCCATGAAGCACCTCCCTCTGATGCTTGAAGGTTCTGCCAGGGCCTGGCTGAATTAGTTAGCCCCGTGATGCATTTTGAATTGGGATGAGTTGGCTCGAGTGTTTACCGGAATATTTGAGGGCACCTGCAAGAGACCTGCTGGTTTGCCAGAATTGCAGCATTGCGTGCAGAAACCGAATGAGACCTTGAGAGATTATATCCAGAGATGGATTACTCTACACCACACAGTGGAGAATATATCAGATCACCAAGCAGTCCGTGTCTTTAAACAAGGTGTTCGCTACAGAGAGCTGAATATGAAGTTTGGTCAGACCGGAGACATGTCTCTGGCTCTGGAGTGGCAAGAATAGACCAGTCGCCCAGGACATCGGAGGAGGAAATTCCAGTCGGAAGTAGAAGCGAAAGGCTGAGGCAGCAGGTCCTGCCGAGGCAGCAGTGTTGAACCAAGGAAAGTTCAAGGGGAAGCCTGAAGGGCCTTGGATCCCTAAGAAAGTGAAAGATCAAGCAGGAAATGATGTGATGGACTTGTCGTGTCATATACACACCAAAAAGGATGAGGAGGGAAATCTGATTCTCCCCAAGCATACGACTCAACAATGTCGACTCCTAATCCAGAGCTTCTGAGAAAGCCAACCCAGTGAAAAGGACAAATAGTCTGATAAGGAGGAAGAGAAAGATGATGATGGTGGTTACCTGATGTCTACTACACAACCTTCTTCTTGTAGACGTTGTTGGGCCTGCAAGTGCACAGGTTTGTAGGACAGTAGAAAATTTCCCTCAAGTGGATGACCTAAGGTTTATCAATCCGTGGGAGGCGTAGGATTAAGATGGTCTCTCTCAAACAACCCTGCAACCAAATAACAAAGAGTCTCTTGTGTCCCCAACACACCCGATACAATGGTAAGTTGTATAGGTGCACTAGTTCGGCGAAGAGATGGTGATACAAGTGCAATATGGATGATAGATAAAGGTATTTGTAATCTGAAATTATAAAAACAGCAAGGTATCAAGCGATAAAAGTGAGCGTAAACGGTATTGCAATGGTAGGAAACAAGGCCTAGGGTTCATACTTTCACTAGTGCAAGTTCTCTCAACAATAATAACATAGATAGATCATATAACAATCCCTCAACATGCAACAAAGAGTCACTCCAAAGCCACTAATAGCGGAAAACAAACGAAGAGATTATGGTAGGGTATGAAACCACCTCAAAGTTATCTTTTCTGTTCTATCTATTCAAGAGTTCATAGTAAAATAACATGAAGCTATTCTTTCCGCTCAATCTATCATAGAGTTCATACTAGAATAACACCTTAAGACA
This sequence comes from Triticum dicoccoides, assembly GCF_002162155.2. Classification (NCBI taxonomy): domain Eukaryota; kingdom Viridiplantae; phylum Streptophyta; class Magnoliopsida; order Poales; family Poaceae; genus Triticum; species Triticum dicoccoides. Next base: position 121,135,638 of record NC_041387.1, read on the forward strand.
CAAATCAACCAAAACCCTAATGTCACCTAGATACTCCATTGTCACCTCAAGTATCCGTGGGCATGATTATACGATATGCATCACACAATCTCAGATTCATCTATTCAACCAACACAAAGTACTTCAAAGAGTGCCCCAAAGTTTTTACCGGAGAGTCAAGACAAAAACGTGTTCCAACCCCTATGCATAGGTTCATGGGTGGAACCCGCAAGTTGGTCACCAAAACATACATCAAGTGGCACATGATATCCCATTGTCACCATAGATAAGCACGGCTCAAGTGTTCTCAAATCATTAAAGACTCAACCTGATAAGATAACTTCAAGAGGAAAACTCAATTCATTACAAGAGAGTAGAGGGGGAGAAACATCATAAGATCCAACTATAATAGCAAAGCTCGGGATACATCAAGATCGTGCCATAGAGGGAACACGGGAGAGAGATATCAAACACATAGCTACTGGTACATACCCTCAGCCTCGAGGGTGAACTACTCCCTCCTCGTCATGGAGAGCGCCGGGATGATGAAGATGGCCACCGGTAAGGGATCCCCCCCTCCGGCAGGGTGCCGGAACGGGCTCCCGATAGGTTTTTGGTGGCTACAGAGGCTTGCGGCGGCGGAACTCCCAATCTATCTTCGTTGTCGATGATTTTAGGGTACGTGGGACTATATAGGCTAAAGAAGTCGGTCGGGGGGTGCTTGAGGGGCCCACGAGACAGGGGGCGCGCCCAGGAGGGGTGGGCGCCCTCCTATCTCCTGGCTTCCTCGAAGCTCCCCTGGCTTGAACTCCAAGTCTCCCTGATCATATTCTTCCCAAAAATCAAGCTGCTAAAGGTTTCGTTCCGTTTGGACTCCGTTTGATATTCCTTTTCTTCGAAATACTGAAACAGGCAATAGAACAGCAATATGGGCTAGGCCTCCGGTTATTAGGTTAGTCCCAAAAGTAACATAAAAGTGTATAATAAAGCCCGTAATCATTCAAAACAAATAATAAAATAGCATGAATGCTTCATAAATTATAGATACGTTGGAGACGTATCAGCATCCCCAAGCTTAATTCCTACTCGTCCTCGAGTAGGTAAATGATAAAAGAAAGAATTTATGAAGTGTGAATGCTAGCAGGTTGATATGTCCATTTTGCATCATGCTTTTATATCAATATTTATTGTATTATGGGCTGTTATTACACAATATATCTCAATACTTATGGCTATTCTCTCTTATTTTACAAGGTTCACCATGAAGAGGGGGGATGCCGGCAGCTGGAATTTTGGCTGGAAAAGGAGCAAACGTTGGAAACCTATTCTGCACAACTCCAAAAGTCCTGAAACTCCACGAAACAACTTTTTGGAATTTATAAGAATTTCTGAGCGAAAGAAATAGGCCAGGGGGCCCACACCCTGTCCAGGAGACAGGGGCGCCCCCCTATAGGACGCGCCCCCCTATCTCCTGGGCCCCCTGGTGGGCCTCAAACGTCCATCTTCTACTATATCATCACTTTACCCTGGAAAAATCGGGGGCAAGCTTACGGGACGAAATTCCGCCGCCGCGAGGAGGAACCTTGGCGGAATCAATCTAGGGCTCGGGCAGAGCTGTTCTGCCGGGGACACTTCCCTCCGGGAGGGGGAAATCATCACCAACGTCATCACCAACGATCCTCTCATCGGTAGGGGGTCAATCTCCATCAACATCTTCACCAGCACCATCTCCTCCCAAACCCTAGTTCATCTCTTGTTTCCAATCTTGTATCCAAAACCACAAATTGGTACATGTGGGTTGCTAGTAGTGTTGATTACTCCTTGTAGTTGATACTTATTGGTTTACTTGGTGGAAGATCATATGTTTAGATCCTTAATGCCTATTATTACACCTCTGATTATGAACATGAATATGCTTTGTGAGTAGTTACTTTAGTTCCTGACGACATGGGTGAAGTCTTGCTATTAGTAGTCATGTGAATTTGGTATTCGTTCGATATTTTGATGAGATGAATGTTGTCTTCTCCTCTAGTGGTGTCATGTGAACGTCGACTACATGACACTTCACCATTATTGGGCCTAGAGGAGGGCATAGGGAAGTAATAAGTAGATGATGGGTTGCTAGAGTGATAGAAGCTTAAACCCTAGTTTATGCGTTGCTTCGTTAGGGGCTGATTTGGATCCACATGTTTCATGCTATGGTTAGGTTTACCTTAATACTTTTGTTGTAGTTGCGGATGCTTGCAATAGGGGTTAATCATAAGTGGGATGCTTGTCCAAGTAAGGGAAGTACCCAAGCACCGCTCCACCCACATATCAAATTATCAAAGTACCGAACGTGAATCATATGAGCGTGATGAAAACTAGCTTGACGATAATTCCCAATGTGTCCTCGGGAGCTCCTTTATTATTATTAGAATTGTCTAGGCTTATCCTTTGCTACATAAAGGATTGAGCCACCTTGCTGCACCTTATTTACTTTGTTTACTTGTTACTCGTTACTATTTATCTTATCACAAAACTATCTATCACCTACAATTTCAGTGCTTGCAGAAAACCTTACTGAAAACTGCTTATCATTTCCTTCTGCTCCTCGTTGGGTTCGACACTCTTACTTATCGAAAGGACTATGATAGATCCCCTACACTTGTGGGTCATCAAGACTCTTTTCTGGCACCGTTGCCGGGGAGTGTAGCGCTTTTGGTGAGTGGAACTTGGTAAGGAAACATTTATATAGTGTGCTGAAATTTTTGTTACTTGTTACTATGGAAACTAATCCTTTGAGGGGCTTGTTTGGGGCATCTTCACCCCAACCAGAAGAGCAAAGAGTTGCTCCTCAACCTACTGAACCTTATGAAAATATTTACTTTGAGATTCCTTCGGGTATGATAGAGAAACTGCTAGCTAATCCATTTGCAGGAGATGGAACATTCCATCCTGATTTACAACTTATCTTTGTGGATGAAGTTTGTGGATTATTTAAGCTTGCAGGTATTCCCGATGATGTTGTCAAAAGGAAGGTCTTCCCTTTATCTTTGAAGGGAGATGCATTGACATGGTTTAGGCTATGTGATGATACGGGTTCTTGGAATTATAAGCGATTAAAGTTGGAATTTCACCAGAAGTTCTATCCTATGCATCTTTTTCATCGTGATCGTAATTACATATATAATTTCTGGCCTCGCGAAGTATAAAGCATCGCTCAAGATTGGGGGAGGCTTAATTCAATGTTATATTCATGCCCCAATCATGAGCTCTCTCGGGAAATGATTATTCAAAATTTTTATGCTCGACTTTCTCTTGATAATCACAACCTGCTCGATACTTCCTGTGCTGGTTCTTGTATGTTGAAGACTATTGATTTGAAATGGGAATTATTGGAAAGAATTAAACACAACTCTGAAGATTAGGGTTCCGACGATGGTAAGGAGTCAGGTATGATACCTAAGTTCGATTGTGTTAAATCTTTTATGGATACCGATGTTTTTCGTGGATTTAGCGCTAAGTATGGACTTGATTCTGAGATAGTAGCTACTTTTTGTGAATCTTTTGCTACTCACGTTGATCTCCCTAAAGAGAAGTGGTTTAAATATAATCCTCATGTTGAAGTTAAAGTAGTTGCACCTATTACAGTCAAAGAAAAGACTATTACCTATAGTGATCCTATTGTTCCTACTACTTATGTTGAAAAAACTCCTTTTCTTGTTAGGATAAAGGATCATACTAAAGCTTCGACTGTTGTTCGTAAGAGTAATACTAGGACTTATACACCTCCTGAGCAAATTAATGTTGAACCTAGTATTGCTATGGTTAAAGATCTCTTGGATGAGGACTTAGATGGGCATGTTATTTCTTTCTTGGGCGAGACTGCTAATATTGCTAGACCTGATACTAAGACACGTAGACCTGCCGTAGGCATGCCTGTTATTTCTGTTAAAATAGGATATCATTGTTATCATGGCTTATGTGATATGGGTGCTAGTGCTAGTGCGATACCTTATGATCTTTATAAAGAAATTATGCACGACATTGCACCCGTTGAATTAGAAGACATTGATGTTACTATTAAGGTTGCTAATAGGGATACCATTAAACCCATTGGGATTGTTAGAGATGTTGAAGTTTTGTGTGGGAAGGTTAAATACCCTGCTGATTTCCTTGTTCTTGGTTCCCCACATGATGATTTTTGTCCCATTATTTTTGGTAGACCCTTCTTGAATACTGCCAGTGCTAAGATTAATTGTGAAAAGAATATTGTCACTGTTGGCATAGATGGTATGTCTCATGAGTTTAATTTCGCTAATTTTAGTAGACAACCTCGTGAAAGGGAACCACCTAGCAAGGATGAGATTATCGGTCTTGCTTCCATTGTTGTTCCTCCAACTGATCCGTTAGAACAATATTTGCTAGACCATGAAAACGCTATGTTTATGAAGGAAAGGGAAGAAATAGATGAAGTGTTCCTTAAACAGGAACCTATGCTGAAACATAACCTTCCCGTTGAAATTCTTGGGGATCCCCCTCCACCCAAGGGTGATCCCATGTTTGAACTCAAACCATTACCTGATAATCTTAAGTATGCTTATCTTGATGAAAAAGAAATATATCATGTTATTATTAGTGCTAACCTTTCACAGAAAGAAGAAGAAAGATTATTGAAAACTCTGAAGAAGCATCGAGCAGCTATTGGATATACTCTGGATGATCTTAAGGGCGTTAGCCCCACGCTATGTGTCGGGGATATACCCCGAGGTATGACCCGGCCGGAGTCGTAAACCGGCCGGGACTTGGTAAACCGGCGGATGGTAAACCGGCGGATGGTAAACCGGCAGACAGTTAAGACAGATGGCTAAGACAGACGGTAAACCGGCAAGTGTTAAACCGGCATAGTTAAGACAGATGGTAGCACCGGCAGGTGTTGTTAAACTGGCAGACAATGTTAAACCGGCAGGTGTTGTTAAACCGGCACACAATGTTAAACCGGCAGACAATGTTAAACCGACAGACAATGTTAAACCGGCAGACAATGTTAAACCGGTAGACAATGTTAAACCGACAGACAATGTTAAACCGACAGATGTTGAGAAGCCCAGGAAAGGAAGTCAAAATAGTTTAAGTTAAAGTCCGAGTTGGACTCCACATGTAACCCGCCCCTTCAACATATATAAGGAGGGGCAGGACTCCCCAAAGAGGAAGAAGCAAGAAACAATCTCTAGGGCTAGACACAACTAGAGGAGAGCTGGTTTACGGCGACTCCCTCGTGATGATAATGAGATCTAGCCTCAAACAGCATGTAGGGTTTTTATCTGATGATGTTTCCCGGGGCCCGAAGCTGTCTAAACCCTTGTCTTGTGTTGCGTCTCTCGATTCCGCTCAACCCCTCTCAAGCTACCACATAGATGCGTTGGCCTCGCAACTAAGTCCTCACACTAAGGACATCTGATAACTATGTCAACACAAAATTGATTTTCGGGGCCTCGCTGTCCACGACACTATGTCAACACAAAATTACATTGGAGGACGATGCCAAACCAGTTAGAGATCCTCAAAGAAGATTAAATCCCAAGATGAAGGAAGTGGTAAGAAAGGAGATACTAAAGCTCCTTGAGGCAGGTATTATTTATCCCGTTGCTGATAGTGAATGGGTAAGCCATGTCCATTGTGTCCCTAAAAAGGGAGGTATTGCCGTTGTTCCTAATGATAAAGATGAATTGATCCCGCAAAGAATTATTACAGGTTATAGGATGGTAATTGATTTTCGTAAGTTAAATAAAGCTACCAAGAAAGATCATTGCCCTTTACCTTTTATTGATCAAATGCTAGAAAGGTTATCCAAACACACACTTTTTTGCTTCCTAGATGGTTATTCTGGTTTCTCTCAGATACCTGTGTCAGCAAAGGATCAATCTAAAACTACTTTTACTTGCCATTTTGGTACTTTTGCTTATAGACGTATGCCTTTTGGTTTATGTAATGCACCTGCTACCTTTCAAAGATGCATGATGGCTATATTCTCTGATTTTTGTGAAAAGATTTGTGAGGTATTCATGGATGACTTCTCCGTCTATGGATCCTCTTTTGATGATTGTTTGAGCAACCTTGGTCGAGTTTTGCAGAGATGCGAAGACACTAGTCTCGTCCTGAATTGGGAAAAGTGTCACTTTATGGTTAATGAAGGTATTGTCTTGGGGCACAAGATCTCCGAGAGAGGTATTGAAGTTGATAAAGCCAAAGTTGATGCTATCGAAAAGATGCCATGTCCCAAGGACATAAAAGGTATAAGAAGTTTCCTAGGGCATGTCGGTTTTTATAGGAGGTTCATTAAGGACTTTTCCAAAATCTCTAGGCCTCTCACTAATTTATTGCAAAAAGATATTCCTTTTGTTTTTGATGATGATTGTGTAGAAGCGTTTGAAGTCCTTAAGAAAGCTTTGATCACTGCACCTATTGTTCAGCCTCCTGATTGGAATTTACCTTTTGAAATTATGTGCGATGCTAGTGATTATGCTGCAGGTGTTGTTTTAAGGCAAAGAGTTGATAAGAAATTGAATGTTATCCAGTATGCTAGTAAGGCTCTTGATACTACCCAGAGAAATTATGCTACTACTGAAAAAGAGTTCTTAGTAGTTGTGTTTGCATGTGATAAGTTCAGACCTTATATTGTTGATTCCAAAGTTACTATTCACACTGATCATGCTTCTATTAAATATCTTATGGAAAAGAAAGATGCTAAGCCTAGACTCATTAGATGGGTTCTCTTTCTCCAAGAATTTGACTTGCATATTATTGATAGAAAGGGAGCTGAGAACCCCGTTGCAGATAACTTGTCTAGGTTAGAGAATGTTCTTGATGACCCACTGCCTATTAATGATAGCGTTCCTGATGAACAATTAGCGGTCGTCAATACTTCTTGTACTGCTCCTTGGTATGTTGATTATGCTAATTACATTGTTGCTAAATATTTACCGCCTAGTTTCACATACCAGCAAAAGAAAAAGTTCTTTTATGATTTAAGACATTACTTCTGGGATGATCCACACCTTTATAAAGAAGGAGTAGATGGTGTTATTAGATGTTGTGTGCCTGAGCATGAACAGGAACAGATTCTACGTAAGTGCCACTCTGAATCTTATGGAGGACACCACGCTGGAGATAGAACTGCACACATGGTACTACAATCTGGTTTTTATTGGCCTACTCTCTTCAAAGATGCTTGTAAGTTTGTCTTATCTTGTGATGAATATCAAAGAATAGGTAACATTAGTAGACGTCAAGAAATGCCTATGAATTATTCTCTTGTTATTGAACCGTTTGATGTTTGGGGCTTTGATTATATGGGACCTTTTCCTGCCTCTAATGCTTATACACATATTTTAGTTGCTATTGATTACGTTACTAAGTGGGTAGAAGCTATTCCAACTAGTAGTGTTGATCATAACACTTCTATTAAAATGCTTAAAGAAGTTATTTTTTCGAGGTTTGGAGTCCCTAGATATCTTATGACTGATGGTGATTCACATTTTATTCATGGTGCTTTCCGTAAGATGCTTGCTAAGTATGATGTCAATCATAGAATCGCATCTCATTATCATCCGCAGTCTAGTGGTCAAGTAGAGTTGAGCAACAGAGAGCTCAAATTAATTTTGCAAAAGACTGTGAATAGATCTAGAAAGAATTGGTCCAAAAAACTTGATGATGCATTATGGGCCTATAGAACTGCATATAAAAATCCTATGGGTATGTCTCCATATAAGATGGTTTATGGAAAAGCGTGTCATTTGCCTCTTGAACTAGAACATAAAGCATATTGGGCTATTAAAGAGCTAAATTATGACTTCAAGCTTGCCGGCGAGAAGAGGTTATTTGATATTAGCTCACTTGATGAATGGAGAACCCAAGCCTATGAGAATGCCAAGCTATTGAAAGAAAAAGTCAAACGCTGGCATGATAAGAGGACACAAAAGCGTTAGTTTAACGTAGGAGAATATGTGTTATTATTCAACTCTCGTTTAAGATTTTTTGCAGGAAAACTTCTCTCAAAATGGGAAGGTCCCTACGTTATCGAGCAGGTCTATCATTCTGGTGCCATAAAAATCAACAACTTCGAAGGCGCAAGTCCGAGGGTGGTAAACGGTCAAACAATTAAACATTATATTTCAGGTAATCCTATCAATGTTGAAACTAATATTATTGAAACCGTAACCCCTCAGGAATACATAAGGGACACTTTCCAGAACGTTTCAGACTCCGAAAAGGTATAGGTATGTGGTACGGTAAGTAAACCGACTCCAAAACATCTCAATTGGCAATTTTTATCAGTTTTGGATTATTTAAGAATTTTAGGAAGAACGAAGTAGTCCGAAAGGGACACAAGGCTCCCACGAGAGTGGAGGGAGCCCCCCCCCCCCAGTAGGGCGCGCCCCCCTGTCTCGTGGGCACCTCGTGTGCCTCCCGGACTCCGTTTCCTTGCACGTTACGTATTTTGGTCTGCAAAAATTCATTGTATATACTCCCGAAGGTTTTGACCATCATATCACACAAATATCCTCTGTTTTCGTTTCGAGCTATTTCTGTTTCAGGCCTAAGAGCATCATGTCATCTCCAAGCGCTCCCAAGGACAAGTTTTTCGAGAGGGTTATCAACCCCTATCTTGCGGAGGTGCTGCAACACCCTCAAACCATTGAGATGCGTGAGGGGGTGCTGCACATCCGCGATGTGGAGGGACCAAGGCGTACCGGGAGCGTGGAGACAAAGCTCGAAGCCGTGGAATAGCAAGTTTTCAAGTGCCAAGGGATGGTGGAGCGTGGACTCAACGCCAACCAGATGATGATCACGGAGTTCACCAATAACCACAAGCTGGATGCCAAGGTCATTGGGGAGACCATCTTCAAGCTTCAAGAGAAAATCGAGCACCTCCAAGCCCAGATCTATGACCTGCAAAACCAGAGCTGTGAGGATGAATATAGATTCAAGAGGATGAGTTTGGCTACAGATTTAAGGATCCCGTAGACTCGATCATCCTTCTATGATGGAGAGCCTATGCCTTGGAAGACGGACGACAAGCCTACATCATCGACAACTCCTACTTCACCACCTCCGAGGACATAATCACATGGGTATGGGCACTCCCCTTGGCAACTACCAAGCTTGGGGGTGATGCCCCGGTATCGTATCACCATCACACTCCTATCTTTACCGTTTTATTTAGCTCGATCCTTTTAGTAGTATCTTGATCTAGTAGAATGAAGTTTTGATATCAAGTAGTTTTGAGTTTTGCTTAGTGCTCTCTTTTTGTATTCGAGTCCGTGAGTTATCTATAATAAAGATTAGTGTTGAGTCAAGGGCTTTGCTTTGTTGCTATGATCTTGAGAAAAATAGAAAGAATAAAAGAGTTCATATTGATCTTATGGATAGTAATAACTTCAAACATAGAAAGTATGAGGCATAAAGGTTGTTGAGAGTTGATGAATGTAGCCTTGGTCATCGTTGCAATTAATAGGAAGTAATAAGGAAAGAGGGGTTCACATATAAATACACTATCTTGGACATCTTTTATGATTGTGAGCACTCATTAAGTATGACATGCTAAAAGAGTTGACGGTGGACAAGGAAGACAACGTAATGGTTTATGTTTTCTCACATCTCAGTTAAAGTATGTTGTCATTGACCTTCCGAACATGTTGAGCTTGCCTTTCCCTCTCATGCTAGCCAAATTCCTAGCACCAAGTAGAGATACTACTTGTGCTTCCAAATATCCTTGAACCCAGTTTTGCCATGAAAGTCCACCATATCTACCTATGGATTGAGTAAGATCCTTCAAGTATGTTGTCATCGGTGCAAGCAATAAAAATTGCTCCCTAATTATGCATGATTTATTAGTGCGGAGAAAATAAGCTTTATACTGTCTTGTTATGGAAGCAATAAAAGTGATGGACTGCATAATAAAGGTCCATACACAAGTGACATATAAAGTGACGTTCTTTCATATTAAAATTTTGTGTATCCAACCCTAAAAGTGCATGACAACCTCTGCTTCCCTCTACGAAGGGCCTATCTTTTACGTCATGTTCTTACTTTATGCTTTTATTTTGTGCTTGAGTCAAGGTGATCTTCACCTTTCCCTTTTTCATTTTATCCTTTGGCAAGCTCCTTGTGTTTGAAAGATCGTGATATACATATCCAATTGGATGTTCGTTAGCATGGGCTATTATTGTTGACATCACCTAAAGGTGAATACGTTGGGAGGCAACACAATAAGCCCCTATCTTTCTCAGTGTCCGTCTAAAACTCCATAACCACAAGTATTGCATGAGTGTTAGCAATGTAGAAGACTATATGATAGTTGAGTATGTGGACTTGCTGCAAGGCTCTATTGTTGACACTTTCTGATGTTATGATAAATTGCGATTGCTCCAATGACTGAGAGTATAGTTTGTTAGTTCTTAATGAAGTTTGTGAACCATACTTGATATTGTGAATTGATTGTTACTTGAGCATAAGAAATTATATGATGGAATCTTTATATGTTGTTGTTATAAGAATGATCATGATGCCCTCATGTACGTATTTTATTTTTATCGACACCTCTATCTCTAAACATGTGGACATATTTTTCGATATCGGCTTCCGCTTGAGGACAAGCGAGGTCTAAGCTTGGGGGAGTTGATATGTCCATTTTGCATCATGCTTTTATATCAATATTTATTGCATTATGGGCTGTTATTACACAATATATCTCAATACTTATGGCTATTCTCTCTTATTTTACAAGGTTCACCATGAAGAGGGGGGATGCCGGCAGCTGGAATTATGGCTGGAAAAGGAGCAAACATTGGAAACCTATTCTGCACAACTCCAAAAGTCCTGAAACTCCATGAAACAACTTTTTGGAATTTATAAGAATTTCTGAGCGAAAGAAATAGGCCAGGGGGCCCACACCCTGTCCAGGAGACAGGGGCACCCCCCTATAGGGCGTGCCCCCTATCTCCTGGGGCCCCTGGTGGGCCTCCGGCGTCCATCTTCTGCTATATCATCACTTTTACCCTGGAAAAAATCGGGGGCAAGCTTACGGGACGAAACTCCGCCGCCACGAGGCGGAACCTTGGCGAATCAATCTAGGGCTCAGGCGGAGCTGTTCTGCCGGGGACACTTCCCTCCGGGAGGGGGAAATCATCACCAACGTCATCACCAATGATCCTCTCATCGGGAGGGGGTCAATCTCCATCAACATATTCAACAGCACCATCTCCTCTCAAACCCTAGTTCATCTCTTGTATCCAATTGTGTATCCAAAACCACAAATTGGTACCTGTGGGTTGCTAGTAGTGTTGATTACTCCTTGTAGTTGATACTTATTGGTTTACTTGGTGGAAGATCATATGTTCAGATCCTTAATGCATATTATTACACCTCTGATTATGAACATGAATATGCTTTGTGAGTAGTTACTTTAGTTCCTAAGGACATGGGTGAAGTCTTGCTATTAGTAGTCATGTGAATTTGGTATTCGTTCGATATTTTGATGAGATGAATGGTGTCTTCTCCTCTAGTGGTGTCATGTGAACATCGACTACATGACACTTCACCATTATTGGGCCTAGAGGAGGGAATAGGGAAGTAATAAGTAGATGATGGGTTGCTAGAGTGACAGAAGCTTAAACCCTATTTTATGCGTTGCTTCATTAGGGGCTGATTTGGATCCACATGTTTCATGCTATGGTTAGGTTTACCTTAATACTTTTGTTGTAGTTGTGGATGCTTGCAATAGGGGTTAATCATAAGTGGGATGCTTGTCCAAGTAAGGGCAGTACCCAAGCACCGCTCCACCCACATATCAAATTATCAAAGTACCGAACGCGAATCATATGAGCGTGATGAAAACTAGCTTGACGATAATTCCCAATGTGTCCTCGGGAGCTCCTTTATTATTATTAGAAATTTTCCAGGCTTATCCTTTGCTACATAAAGGATTGAGCCACCTTGCTGCACCTTATTTACTTTGTTTACTTGTTACTCGTTACTATTTATGTTATCACAAAACTATCTATCACCTACAATTTCAGTGCTTGCAAAAAACCTTACTGAAAACCGCTTATCATTTCCTTCTGCTCCTCGTTGGGTTTGACACTCTTACTTATCGAAAGGACTACGATAGATCCGCTACACTTGTGGGTCATCACAGGTGCACAAGTTTGATCAATGATAATTTCAATCACCTTTTCTAGCATGTTTTATATGTCATAACAGTAGTTCATCTCATAAAACTTTTCATGATAAAGTAACAAGCTATTCACATGTCAAAGCATAAACTTTCTTGAAAACTAGCAAACTTCATTCTTAGTCATCAAACAATTGCAATTCATCTTATTTTTAGGAAGGGTCTATGTCAGAGCTTTAATTTAGCAAACTCCACATACTCAACTATTATATAGTCTTCTACAATTGCTAACACTCACGCAATACTTGTGGTTATGGAGTTTTAATCAGACACAGAGAAAGATAGGGGCTTATAATGTTGCCTCCAAACATATTCACCTTTGGGTGATGTCAACAATAATAGTTCATGCTAACTTACAGCCAATTGGATATATATATATCAGGATCACCCGAACACAAAGTGCTTGCTAAAGGATAAAATGAAAAAAGGGAAAGGTGAAGATCACCTTGACTCTTGCATAAAGTAAAAGACATAAAGTAAAAGATAGGCCCTTCGCAGAGGGAAGCAGAGGTTGTCATGCACTTTTAGGGTTGGATACACAAAATCTTAATGCGAAAGAACGTCACTTTATATTACCCCTTGTATATGGACCTTTATTATGCAGTCCGTCGCTTTTATTTCTTCCATAACAAGATCGTACAAAGATTATTTTCTCCGCACTAATAAGTCATGCATATTTAGAGAGCAATTTTTATTGCTTGCACCGATGACAACTTACTTGAAGGATCTTACTCAATTCATAGGTAGATATGGTGGACTCTCATGGCAAAACTAGGTTTAGGGATATTTGGAAGCACAAGTAGTATCTCTACTTGGTGCTAGGAATTTTGGCTAGCATGAGGGGGAAAGGCAAGCTCAACATGTTTGAATGATCCATGACAATATAATTTAACTGAGATGTGAGAAAACATAACCCATCACGTTGTCTTCCTTGTCCAACATCAACTCTTTATCATGTCATACTTAATGAGTGCTCACAATTATAAAACATGTCTATGATAATATATTTATATGTGAAATCTCTCTTCCTTTAATATTCTTTCATGAATTGTTCAAATGACCAATACAATGCTTGCTAACCGTCAATAAATTTACAACCTCTACTTCTTAGATGTGAAGTCATTACTCCCCATGGCATAAGCATATTAAGCATATATAATTTAGGATTTATGACATTTGACTCATTCAACCATTTACTCATAGGATATAAGTGAAGCACACGAGTAAATGAAAAGCTACTCCAAAAAGATATAAGTGAAGATCAATAAGTAGCTAAATAATTATGTAGCTATATGAAGACTCTCTCTCATTTAAGAATTTCATATCTTGTTATTTTATTCAAACAGCAAGCAAAGCAAAACAAAATGACATTGCAAGGATAGCACAACTCATGTGAAGAAACAAAAACTTAGGTTCAACCGATACTAACCGATAGTTGTTGAAGAAGAAAGGTGGGATGCCTACCGGGCCATCCCCAAGCTTAGATGCTTGAGACTTCTTGAAATATTATCTTGGGGTGCCTTGGTCATCCCCAAGCTTGAACTTTTGTGTCTCCTTAATTCCTCTCATATCATGGTTTCTCTTTTTATAAAAGCTTCATCCACACCGAACTCAACAAGAACTCGTGAGATAGGTTAGTATAAACCAATGCAAAACCTTATCATTTTCTACTGTAACAAATCACAAACATTATTATTCAACATTTAATACTAAATGTCTCTGCATATTTAATACTCCTATCCTAAAATAGAATCATTAAACAAGCAAACATATGCAAACAATGCAAACATAACAGCAATCTGCCAAAACAGTATAGTCTATAAAGAATGCAAAATTCATCATACTTCCCTAACTCCAAAAATTATAATAAAAATACTACTCTGTAAAAGATTTATCATAGCTCATTATGCAAAAAGATTCAACATTATATCACTCTCTGACTTTTCTAGGGAATTTTTGCAACAGCGGCAAACTTTCTGTTTTCAAACAGCAGCATGTATACAAGCAAAATAAGCATGGTAAAGGCTATCCTTGACATTTTTATTGAAAATATAGATGCACAACATTATTCTAAATAACATAAAGCAAATACTAACAAAATAAAATGACTCTCCAAGCAAAACACATATCATGTGGCGAATAAAAATATAGCTCCAAGTAAAGTTACCGATGAACGAAGACGAAAGAGGGGATGCCTTCCGGGGCATACCCAAGCTTAGGCTCTTGGTTGTCCTTGAATATTACCTTGGGGTGCCTTGGGCATCCCCAAGCTTAGGCTCTTACCACTCCTTATTCCATAGTCCATCGAATCTTTACCCAAAACTTGAAAACTTCACAACACGAAACTCAAAACAAAACTCGTAAGTTCCATTAGTGTAAGAAAACAAATCACCACTTTAAGGTACTGTAATTACCTAATTCTTTATTTATATTGGTGTTAAACCTACGGTATTCCAACTTTTCTATGATTCATAGATTCATCAAAATAAGCAAACAACACAATGAAAACAGAATCTGTTAAAAACAGAACTGTCTGTAGTAATATGTATCAAACGTATACTTATGTAACCCAAAAAATTCTTAAATAAATAGGTGGACCTGAGGAATTTGTCTATTAATCATCTTCAAAAAGAATCAACCTAAAAGCACTCTCCAGTAAAAAATGGCAGCTATTCTCGTGAGCGCTAAAGTTTCTGTTTTTTACAGCAAGAGCATATAAACTTCACCCAAGTCTCCCCAAAGGTTCTACTTGTCACTTTATTGAAACAAAAGCAATAAAACATGATTACTACAGGAGAATAATCATGTGAACACACAAAAACAGTAAGGGTAAATATTGGGTTGTCTCCCAACAAGCGCTTTTCTTTAATGCCTTTCTAGCTAGGCACGATGATGGCAATGATGCTAACATAAAAGATAAGAATTGAAAGATAAAGAGAGCATCATGAAGAATATGACTAGCACATTTAAGTCTAACCCACTTCCTATGCATAGGGATTTTGTGAGCAAACAACTTATGGGAACAATAATCAACTAGCATAGGAAGGTAACACAAGCATAGCTTCAAGATTTTAAGCACATAGAGAGGAAACTTGACATTATTGCAATTCCTACAAGCATATGTTCCTCTCTCATAATAATTTTCAGTAGCATCATGAATGAATTCAACAATATAACCAGCACATAAAGCATTCTTTTCATGATCTAGAAGCATAGAAAATTTACTACACTCCACATAAGCAAAATTCTTCCCATTCGGAATGGTGGGAGTATCATAAGAGACTTGAATACTATAAATTGTCTCCACATTAAAAGAGTAATGTTCAGAGAAAGGGTAATCATAATCATGACAAGTTTTATAAATATAATCATCACTACTTTTTATATCATTAGTTTCATCACAATAATCATCATAAGTAGCAACTTCATTCTCATCATAATCGATTGAAACCTCTCCCAAGATAGTGGAATCACTAAATAAAGTTGACACTCTTCCAAATCCACTTTCATATTCATCACAATAAGATTCAATATCCTCCAAATTAGTGGGATCAATACTACCTAAAGTTTACACTCTTCCAAACCCACTTTCATCAATATAATCATCATAAATAGGCATCCTATCCTCATAACAACTTTGCATATCAAAACATGGGAGGCTAAAAATATCATCTTCATTAAACATAGCATCCCCAAGCTTGGGACAATCATTAATTTCAGCAAATGTATTCTCAAATATTTCATCCTCATCAAACATAGCTTCCCCAAGCTTGGGCCTTTTCATATTATAAGCATAATCACTCTCATCATTAATTGTATGGATAGCACCAATACTGTAGCAATAATCATCATCACGATGAGTAGTAGGAGCAACATCATTTGAGAGGGATACCTTTTTACCTTTGCTACTCCTTCTCTTCCTTTTCTTCTTCACATTATGTGTGGGTTCAACCCTCTTCCTTGAGCTCCTTATTGATGAGATTGGTTGAGTAAAATGATCCTCCTCGATACCTGATTCATCATAAGAAATAATAGGAGGATAATGGGAAGTCTCTTCCCTTCATTAGTATTCTCATCATCTTCTATTTGCTTTCTTTTCTTTAGGTAATTGGCAATATAAGGATTTTTAATGCAATTCACCGTACAATACTAATAAATCTTCTCTAGATCAAAATCAACAAATCTATCAAGATTAAATTTTGGAATACCCTCAGTTATACATTTCATTTCTTCATACCCCAAAAGAAGACTAAGCTCTTTATGATGCTCAAGGGTAATCAAATTATCACAATTTTTGGATACGATTTGGTCATGAAACAATTTGCATTGGAGATTTAAATGACCACGTTCACTGCAAAGTTCACAAGGACCGCGAAAAATATTGAATTTTTCAGCACAAACATCAAGACTTTCTTGCAACCTTTTAGTTTCTAAATACTTATGCCTCTTGCAATATATATCTTCTCTATTCGGTGTGTTCATGCAAACATGCACTCCACAAAAGTTGACATGCTCATAAGAGATATTTTCTTCATGACTAGTGCAATCATCATTAGTACTATGGATATTCAAAGAGTTCATACTAACAACATTGCAATCATGCTCATCATTCAAAGATTTAGTGACAAAATTTTTCTAGATTTCTTCTTCTAGCACTTGAGCACAATTTTCCTTTCCATCATTTTCATGAAAGATATTGAAAAGATGAAGCGTATGAGACAAACTCAATTCCATTTTTTGTAGTTTTCTTTTATAGAATAAAAACTAGTGATAAAACAAGAAACAAAAAGATCCGATTGCTAGATCTAAAGATATACCTTCAAGCACTCACCTCCCCGGCAACGGCGCCAAAAAAGAACTTGATGTCTACTACACAACCTTCTTCTTGTAGACGTTGTTGGGCCTGCAAGTGCACAGGTTTGTAGGACAGTAGCAAATTTCCCTCAAGTGGATGACCTAAGGTTTATCAATCCGTGGGAGGCGTAGGATTAAGATGGTCTCTCTCAAACAACCCTGCAACCAAATAACAAAGAGTCTCTTGTGTCCCCAACACACCCGATACAATGGTAAGTTGTATAGGTGCACTTGTTCGGCGGAGAGATGGTGATACAAGTGCAATATGGATGATAGATAAAGGTATTTGTAATCTGAAATTATAAAAACAGCAAGGTAGCAAGCGATAAAAGTGAGCGTAAACGGTATTGCAATGGTAGGAAACAAGGCCTAGGGTTCATACTTTCACTAGTGCAAGTTCTCTCAACAATAATAACATAGATAGATCATATAACAATCCCTCAACATGCAACAAAGAGTCACTCCAAAGCCACTAATAGCGGAGAACAAACGAAGAGATTATGGTAGGGTACGAAACCACCTCAAAGTTATCATTTCTGTTCTATCTATTCAAGAGTTCGTAGTAAAATAACATGAAGCTATTCTTTCCGCTCAATCTATCATAGAGTTCATACTAGAATAACACCTTAAGACACAAATCAACCAAAACCCTAATGTCACCTAGATACTCCATTGTCACCTCAAGTATCCATGGGCATGATTATACGATATGCATCACACAATCTCAGATTTATCTATTCAACCAACACAAAGTACTTCAAAGAGTGCCCCAAAGTTTCTACCGGAGAGTCAAGACGAAAACGTGTGCCAACCCCTATGCATAGGTTCATGGGCGGAACCCACAAGTTGGTCACCAAAACATACATCAAGTGGCACATGATATCCCATTGTCACCACAGATAAGCACGGCAAGACATACATCAAGTGTTCTCAAATCATTAAAGACTCAATCCAATAAGATAACTTCAAGAGGAAAACTCAATTCATCACAAGAGAGTAGAGGGGGAGAAACATCATAAGATCCAACTATAATAGCAAAGCTCGGGATACATCAGGATCATGCCATAGAGGGAACACGAGAGAGAACATGAGAGAGAGAGAGAGATCAAACACATAGCTACTGGTACATACCCTCAGCCTCGAGGGTGAACTACTCACTCCTCGTCATGGAGAACGCCGGGATGATGAAGATGCCCACCGGTGAGGGATCCCCCCTCCGGCAGGGTGCCGGAACGGGCTCCCGAGAGGTTTTTGGTGGCTACAGAGGCTTGCGGCGGCGGAACTCCTGATCTATCTTCGTTGTCGATGTTTTTTGGGTACGTGGGACTATATAGGCGAAAGAAGTCAGTCGGGGGGTGCTCGAGGGGCCCACGAGACAGGGGGCGCGCCTAGGAGGGGTGGGCGCGCCTTCCTATCTCCTGGCTTCCTCGAAGCTCCCCTGGCTTGAACTCCAAGTCTCCCGGATCATATTCTTCCCAAAAATCACGCTGCCGAAGGTTTCGTTCCGTTTGGACTCCATTTGATATTACTTTTCTTTGAAATACTGAAACAGGCAATCGAACAACAATATGGGTTGGGCCTCCGGTTAATAGGTTAGTCCCAAAAGTAATATAAAAGTGTATAATAAAGCTCATAATCATTCAAAACAGATAATAAAATAGCATGAATGCTTCATAAATTATAGATACGTTGGAGACGTATCATTATCCCAATGTTAATGCCACCTTGGTGAGTTTTGCTGATCTCGAGAGCAAAAGTCGACCGAAAGGTATTAACAGAGAGGTGAACATGGTTGCTCCGGCAACAACAAGGTATTTGAAGTGGTCAAAAATCCCTATTACATTCGACCAATTTGATCACCCACCACGCGTTGCTACCCCTGGACGACAAGCGTTGGTGGTCGACCCAGTCGTTGGGGGCACCTGACTGACCAAGGTTCTGATGGATGGTGGTAGTGGTCTGAATATCCTGTACGCTGAGGCCCTCAAAGGGATGGGCATCCCGATGTCCAAGCTCAGCAAGAGCAACATGCGATTCCATGGAATCATCCCAGGAAAGAAGGTCGACTCACTCGGTCAGATCACTCTTGACGTGGTTTTCGGCGATGAGAAGAATTACCGTAAGGAAAATTTGATGTTTGAGGTAGTGGATTTCGAAAGTGCTTATCATGCCATTTTGGGCAGACCTGTCTATGCTAGTTTCATGGCTCGACCATGTTATGTATACCTCAAGATGAATATGTCTGGCCCCAAAGGCGTGATCACGGTCACCGGTAACCAGCAGAGAGTAGAAGATTGTCTTCAGGACGGCGCGAAGATAGCAGATGAGAATATGGAAGCTGTAGAGTTTCAAGAGTACCAGAAGACAGCAGATCCGAGTAATTTGCTACGTGCCAAGAGGCCTGCCTCGGAGTCCGCATTTCAGTCGGCTGGCGAGACCAAGCCAGTCCACATTCACCCGACTGACCCCAATGTTGCTCCGACCCATATCTCAACGACACTCAACAATAAATAGGAAGAAGCGCTCATCCAACTCCTCCATGAGAACTGGGACATCTTTGCATGGAAGCCATCCGACATGTGAGGTGTACCCAGGGGACTGGCTGAGCACCGTTTGCGATTCGACCCAAAGGAAAAACCCGTTAAGGAGCATCTCCGTCGATTCACCGTGGAGAAAAGAAAGGCGATTGGCGAGGAGGTGGCTCGGCTTCTGGCTGCCGAGTTCATCCGCGAGATATACCACTCCGAGTGGCTCGCCAATGTCGTTACGGTCCCCAATAAAGATAAATCACTTCGAATGTGTATTGACTTCAAGCACATCAATCGGGCCTGCCCGAAAGATTATTTTCCTCTTCCCTGCATCGCCCAGATAGTCGACTCAACTGCGGGATGTGAGCGACTATCCTTTTTGGATGCTTATTCCGGGTACCATCAGATCCGACTGTATGGACCCGACGAGTTAAAGACAGCTTTCATCACCCTGTTCGGGTGTTTTTGCTATGTTACTATGCCCTTTGGCCTCAAGAATGCTGGTGCCATATTCATGCGCATGATTCAGAAGTGGCTCACTCAAATTAGTCAGAATGTGGAAGCATACATGATGACATAATGGTTAAGTCACGCAAAGGTTCTAACATGCTGACTGACCTCGCTGAAACCTTTGCCAACTTAAGAAGATATGATATCAAGCTCAATCCATCAAAGTGCACATTTGGAGTCCCAAGCGGAAAGCTACTCGGTTTTCTCGTTTCCGAACATGGAATCGATGCGAATCCAGAGAAGATTGGCACAATCCTCCAAATGAAGTGCCATGTACGTGTGCACGATGTTCAAAAGCTTACTGGTTGTTTGGCTGCATTGAGTCGATTCATCTCACGCCTTGGTGAAAAGGCATTGCCTCTTTACCGATTGATGAAGAAGTCTGACAAATTTGAGTGGAATGACGAAGCTGAAGCAGCGTTTGGAGAGCTCAGAGCCCTGCTTTCCACCCAGCCGGTGCTTGCTGCTCCAGTCAGCAAGGAGCCCTTACTGCTTTACATTGCATCCACTGGACAAGTTGTTAGCACACTGCTCATGGTCGAGCGGGAAGAAGAAGGCAAAGCCTTCAAAGTTCAGCGCCCTATGTATTACATTTCAGAAGTCTTGACCCCATCCAAGCGGACATATCCTCATTATCAGAAGCTTGTTTATGGGATTTACCTAACCACGAAGAAAGTTGCACACTACTTTTCAGACCACTCAGTTTTATTCGTTAGTGACACCCCATTATCAGAAATTCTGAATAAGAGATGCAACTGGTCGAGTGGAAAAATGGGCGATTGAACTCCTTCCTTTAGATATCAAGTTTGAGGCAAAGAAGGCCATCAAGTCTCAAGCAATTGCAGACTTCCTCGCAGAGTTGACGGAACAACAACAGCCGACCCAGGTTCAGTCGGAACATTGGACCATGTTCTTTGATGGATCCAAGATGTTGAATGGCTCTGGTGCAGGAGTGGTTTTAGTGTCCCCACGAGGAGACAAGCTCAGTTATGTCCTCCAGATTCACTTTGATTATTCAAACAATGAAGCTGAGTATGAGGCGCTATTGCATGGGTTGCATATGGCCATTTCACTCGGCGTCCGGCGCTTGATGGTATATGGCGACTCAGACTTAGTGGTTAATCAAGTAATGAAGGAATGGGACGTCAGGAGTCCACCAATGACCAGTTATTGCAATGCAGTTAGAAAGCTAGAGAAGAAGTTTGAGGGGTTAGAGCTCCACCACATTCCCAGAATCAAGAATCAAGCTGCCGATGACCTGGCAAAGATAGGTTCCACTCGGAAGCCTATTCCTAGAAATGTGTTCTTGGATCATCTCCACACCCTGTTAGTACAAGAAGATCCCTTCAAGGAAGAGACCCCGCAACCGAAGAGTTCAACTGATCCGACTGAGATCGAAGTCCCAGTTGTGGTCGACCTGATCATGGAAGTCTTGGTGATCACGCCCGATTGGACGGTACCGTACATCGCGTACATACTCAGGCAAGAAGTCTCAAAGGATGAGGATGAGGATGAGGCTCGCCAGATAGTCCGTCAATTGAAAGCTTTCACCATGATAAAAGGACAGATTTACAGAGAAAGTGTCACAGGAGTGGCTCAATGCTGCATCATCCCAGAAGAAGGTCGAATGATCCTAAATGATATCCACTCGGGGACCTGTGGTCACCATGCGTCCTCTCGGACCATCGTGGCCAAAGCATACCGATCGGGATTCTATTGGCCTCGTGCAAATGAGATGGCAAAAGATATAGTCGACAAGTGTGCAGGGTGCCAGTTCTACTCCAACATGTCTCACAAGCCTGCGTCTGCTTTGAAGACAATTCCACTCGTCTGGCCATTTGCAGTCTAGGGGTTGGATATGGTCGGACCCTTCAAGACTGGCAGAAGTGGTTTCACTCATTTGCTCGTAGCAGTCGACAAGCCAAGCCCATCAAAAACCTTGACTCAAGCACTGTCGTCAGTTTCATCAAGGAGTTGATATTCAGATATGGAGTCCCTCACAGTATTATCACAGATAACGGCTCCAATTTTGATTCTGATGAGTTCAAGGCATTTTGTGCTTCCCAAGGCACTCGGGTTGATTATGCATCTGTTGCACACCCGCAGTCGAATGGACAAGCAGAAAGGGTGAATGGATTGATCCTTCAAGGGCTGAAACCCCGACTGATGCGCGACCTCAAGCACGCTACTGGAGCTTGGGTGACTAAGTTACCATCTGTCCTATGGGGGCTGAGAACAATGCCGAACCGGTCGACTGACCGAACCCCTTTCTTCCTAGTGTACGGCGCTGAGGCTGTGCTTCTGAGTGGCTTGCTGGACAATGCTCCCCGGGTGGAACTCTTCTCAGAAGCTGAAGCAGGACAAGCACGCGAAGACGCAGTTGATCTCCTGGAAGAAGAACGCGAGATGGCTTTGATTCGGTCGACCATCTATCAGCAAGATCTACATTGATTCCACACCCGTAATGTCAGAGGTCGAGCGTTCTAGGAAGGAGACCTTGTACTCCGAGTGGATCAGAAACGGCCTCACAAGCTTGCTCCGGCCTGGGAAGGTCCCTTCATCATCACCAAGGTGCTTCACAACAAGGCGTACCACATCTACAACGTAGCCAAGAATATGGACAAGCCACACGCATGGAACGCAGAGCTGCTTCGTCCTTTTTACACCTAATATCACTCGACCCGACGAGTTGTAATAAGAGTACTTCAGTTTGCTTACCAAAGACAAGATTTTTGCAGTATCTTGACGATTTATTTCCCGTAATCATTTGTGTCTGAATCCCCCAATGGGTAGCCACGAACCTGATTCACCTAAATCAAAAACACTCCGAGTCGAGAGCAATCCTCCCACTCTGGGGCTTAGCTGCGACCCCGTACTCGCCTAAGTTAAAAAAAATACTCCGAGTGGAGAGCTCTCACTCGGGGGCTTAGCTGCAACCCCGTACTCGCCTAAGTTAAAAAACCCTTCGAGTGGAGAGCAATCCTCCCACTCGGATGCTTAGCTGCGACCCCGTACTCACCTACTCTGAGTGGAGAGCAATCCTCCCACTCAGGGGCTTAGCTGCGACCCCATCCTTGCCTAAGTTAAAAAACACTCTAAGTGGAGAGCAATCCCCCCACTCGGGGGCTTAGCTGCAACCCCATCCTCTCCTAAGTTAAAAACC